>NC_135960.1:68437733-68795233 GCF_053455715.1 Rhinoraja longicauda | reverse complement strand
CTAAACTGAACAAAACATTATATGAGGTGGTTGATGAAAATTAATCACATTACACACAGGTTTCAAGATAAATATTCTGATGCGCCACTATGGTTGCCAACTTTCTAACACCCAAATAAGAGACAAAAGGTGACATCACCGCCCATGCCCCACGTGACCTCACCCAGCCAGCGGCCAAGTGCTCCCGCTCCACCAATGGCGGCCGCCCGGGCCAGGAGGCGGGTTGCTACGCAACCTTCATTAGGCGAACACACTCGGCTCCGCTCCCTGAACACACTCCGTTAGCTTACACTGTCCGGGCCTACAGCGGCCCGCGTGCCTAGTGTCCAGGCCTACAGTGTCTGGGTCTACAGCACCCCCCCGGGCCTAGTACAGGTCAAGGGCGGTCCAGTAGGGGACAAACCAATTTAGCCCAATATATGGGATGTCCCGGCTAATACGGGACAGTAGGCAACCTTACCCCCCTCCCACCCCCATTCGAGTTCCACAGTTCAGAAGCGGCACTTCATGCAGGCAGGTGGGACTAGTGTAGATGGGGCATGTTGGTCGGCTTGGGCAAGTTGGGCCGAAGGGCCAGATTCCACTCTGTATGATTCCATGATTCTACGAGTTCAGCTGGGAAATCAGCCGGGCAGCCCTACTGGGGATCACCACTAGGTGGCAGGAAAGATTTGTTATGGAGACACAAGGAACTGCAGATGCTGGAATGCTGAGCAAAACACAAAGTGTTGGTGGACCTCAGTGGGTCAGGCAGCATCTGTGCATGGACGGGCAATGTTTCATGTCGGGACCCTTCTTCAGACTGATGAGCCAGAGATCCCTGCTCCAGAAACGAAGTGACCTTTTAGAGACTTTTTAAAAAATTGACATGATTTAAATCTGAAATCCTTCGGTCTGAAGAAGGGTCCCCACTTGGAATGCCACACGGGAGGGTTTAAGCTAGATTGGCAGGGGGTGGGATCTGGTGCTGGACAGAGGCAGGTGAGGATAGAAGTTGGTATGGAGGGCAGTGAGGGAAAGGTTAGTGAACAGAATGGGCAGGTGAAAGGCGTAGAGCGAGGAAGGAGGGTTGGTTTAAACTGCACGTATTTTAATGCAAGGGGCGTGATGGGTAAGACAGGTGAGCTGAGGGCATGGATAGGTACGAGCGACTGGGATGTTGTAGCCATGACTGAAACATGGTTAAGGGAGGGGCAGGACTGGCAGCTCAATGTTCCGGGGTACAGGAGCTTCAGGAGAGACAGGGGTGAGGGAAAAGTGGGGGGGGGGGGGGGGGTAGCATTGTTGGTTAAGGAGGACGTCACGGCAGTGGTCAGAGGTGACATTACGCACGGTTCATCTAGTGAGGCTACATGGGTGGAGCTGAGGATCAAGAAAGGGATGATCACCTTGTTGGGGGTGTATTACAGACCCCCGAATAGCCAACGGGAATTAGAAGAGCCGGGAGATTGCAGACAACTGCAGGTCAAATCAGGTTGTTGTAGTCGGGGATTTTAACTTTCCCAATATAGACTGGGAAAATCGTAGGGTGAAAGGTTTAGATGGGGTTTAATTTGTCAAAAGTGTTGGAAGGATGAGAGGGGATCTTATCGAAACGTATAAGATTATTCAGGGGTTGGACACGTTGGATGCAGGAAACATGTTCCCGATGTTGGGGGAGTCCAGAACCAGGGGCCACAGTTTAAGAATAAGGGGTAGGCCATTTAGAACGGAGATGAGGAGAAACATTTTCAGTCAGAGACTTGTGAATCTGTGGAATTCTCTGCCTCAGAAGGCATTGGAGGCCAATTCTCTGAATGCATTCAAGAGAGAGCTAGACAGAGCTCTTAAGGATAGCGGAGTCAGGGGGTATGGGGAGAAGGCAGGAACGGGGTACTGATTGAGAATGATCAGCCATGATCACATTGAATGGCGGTGCTGGCTCGAAGGGCCGAATGGCCTCCTCCTGCGTCTATTGTCTATATTGACAGATTGGCATTTTTTCTGGTCTATATCTGTCTGAGCGCAGGAATTGTTTTCCTTGTGTGTTTGCACAATCAGGAAGTTGGAAGTGAATCATTTGCCATGTGGTACAGCTGGCATCAGCGTTTTACATTCCGATGTCAGGTGCAACGAGCTTGGAATCTCAACACTTCTTGTACTTGGCCAGAGTGTGTGGAAACAATCACATTTGAGAACCTCACAGTCAGGAGACAGACTATTTCTCACTGCAAAGGGCAGTGGGTAGATGGAATGAGATGCCTGAGGAGATAGATAGGTTACCCGTAAATCTCTCCCCCTTCTCCTTAAACCTGTGTCCTCTGTTTCTCACTTCCCCAACTTTGGGTAAAAGATGTGTGTTGACCCAATCTATTCCTCTCATGATTTTGTACACCACCATAAGATCACATCTCATCCTCCTGCGCTCCAAGAAATAAATCCTAGCCTGCTCAACCTCTCCTCTAGCCCAGTCCCTCGAGTCCTGACAGCATTCTGATTAATCTTCTCTGAACCCTTTCAAGCTTGACAACATCTTTCCCAGAACATGGTGACCAAAACTGAACACAATACTCTAAATGCGGCCTCACCAACGTCGTATATAACTGCAACATGACCTCCCAACTTCTATACTCAATATTCTGGCTGATGAAGGCCAATGTGCCAAAAGCCTTTTTGACCACCTTATCTACCCGCGACTCCACCTTCAAGGAACCATGCACCTGCACTCCTAGATCCCTCTGCTCTACAACACTCCCCAGAGCCCTAACATTCACTGTGTAGGTCTTGCCTTATGTTCGACGTCCCAAAATGCAACACCTCACACTTCTCTGTATTAAATTCCATCAACCATTCCTCCGCCCACCTGGCCAATCGAACCAGATCCTGCTGTAATCTTTCACAACCATCTTCACTATCTGCAAAACCACACACTTTTGTATCAGAATACAGAGCCTTTATTTGTCATTCGGTACCGAGGTACCGAACAAAATTACGTTACCAGCAGTCACACAAAATAAGAAACACAAGACACATAACCCCAACACAAACATCCATCACAGTGACTCCAAACACCCCCTCACTGTGATGGAGGCAACAAAACTTCCGCTCTCTTCCCCACGCCCAAGTCCCCGCGGCCGAGCCACACCGGGCGCTGAAACATCCCACGGCCGAGCCGAGTGATGGAAAGCCCCGCGGCCGTACCGTGCGCAGCTAAGTCCCGCGGCCGAGCCGCACCAGCGATGTAAAGTCCCGCGACCGAGCCAGCGATGTAAAGTCCCGCGACCGAGCCGCGCCAGGCGATGTAAAGTCCCGCGGCCGAGCCGCGCCAGGCGATGTAAAGTCCCGCGGCCGAGCCGCGCCGGGCGATGGAAGGTCCCGCGGCCGAGCTGCATCTGGCGATGTTAGGTCCCGCGGCCGAGCCGCGCGATGGAAGGTCCCGCGACCGAGCCGCGCCGGGCGATGTTAGGTCCCACGGCCGAGCCGCACCAGCGATGTAAAGTCCCGCGGCCCGAGCCGCGCCGGGCGATGGAAGGTCCTGCGGCCGAGCCGCACCTGGCGATGTTACGTCCCGCGGCCGAGCCGCACCAGCGATGTAAAGTCCCGCGGCCGAGCCGCGCTGCGCGATGGAAGGTCCCGCGGCCGAGCCGCACCTGGCGATGTTAGGTCCCGTGGCCGAGCCGCGCCGGGCGATGGAAGGCCCCGCGGCCGAGCCGCACCGGGCACTGTTAAGTCCAGTGGCCGAGCCGCACCGGGCGATGGAAGGCCCCGCGTTTTTTTTCCCCAGCGCAAACGGAGATACGACCCGGATAGGGTCGCATCTCCGTTGAGGAAGAGATTTTTAAAGGTTTCCCCCCACCACCCCCCACATATACACAGCTAAAGATAGACTATTTCATACATCTAACACTAACAAATAGACAAGAAAAGAAGAAAGACAAATAGACTGCAAACTTGCTAATCTTGCCCTGTATGTTCACATCCAAATCACCGATGTAGATAAACAAACAGTAACAACACCGAACCCTGAGGCACACCACTTGTCACAGTCCTCCAGTCTGAGAAGCAACCTTTTACCATCTCCCTCTGCTTCCTTCCAATTTGCTATCCATTCAGCAATCTCTCCTTGGATCCCATGCGATCTAACCTTCCATTGCAGCCTCCCAGGTGGAACCTTGTTGAATGCCTTACTGAAGTCCAAGTACACAACATCAACATTTTGCATTACATCTTCTAAAACCTCAATCATATTTGTGAGACACGATCTCCCTCGTACAAAACCACGCTGACTGGCCCTAATCAGCCCCTGTCCATCTAAATGCCTGTATATCCTATCCCTCAGAATGCTCTCCAGTAACTTACCAACTACAGATGTTAAGCTCACCGGCCTATAGTTCCTTTGAGACATACTCATTGAGGACCTGCCCATCTCCTGTGGCTCCCCATGGATTTGACCGCTGTGATTTATCAGGGGTCCCACTTTCTCCCTGGTTACCCTTTGTCCATTAATGTACGTAAATTGATGGCTTTGTGCCCACATTTGCGGATGATAATAAGATAGGTGGGGGGGCTGGTAAGCAGTGTAGAGGGAGCAGGGACTCTGCAGAAGGTCTTGGACAGGTTGGGAGAGGGGGCAGAGAAGTGGCAGATGGGATGCAGCGTGGTAAAGTGTGGAGTCATGCACTTTGGTTGCAGGAATAAAGACGTAGACTATTTTCTAAATAGGAGGTGGGTTCAGAGACCGGAGGTTCAGAAGCACCTACCTGTCCTCTAGTGCGATAGTGATCCTGTTTCAAACTCTGACCTGACAATCCTGGAATCAGAAGCTCGGCTCACCCCTCCCAACTTTGTGGTCTCTTGCTGTGACTTGGAGCAATGTTGAAGACCTCTGTTCCCTGCGGTCTGATTTGTTGCTGGACAACATATCTTATTTTGTTTCTACGTATCATCCATCCAACTTAAGGCACATTTCACAGAAATAACTCGAAGTGAATACGCAGAGAATGAAAGTTGACCAGAAGACCATTTTTGGAGAGATTCAGAGTAGACAGTCATGGAGTAATACAGCGTGGAAACAAGCCCTTCGGCTCAACTTGCCCACACCGACCAACATGTCCCAGCTACAGTAGTCCCACCTACCTGCACTTGGTCCATATCCCTCTAAACCAGTCCTATCCATGTATCTGTCTAACTGTTTTGTATCTGTCTAACTGTTTCAGAAAAATATAACAACAAAGAACAAGTTTGTACGTTCTCCCCGTGACCTGCGTGGGTTTTCTCCGAGATCTTCAGTTTCCTCCCACACTCCAAAGACGTACAGGTATGTAAGTTAATTGGCTTGGTAAATGTAAAAATTGTCCCTAGTGGGTGTAGGACGTGCAAACTCCGTACAGACAGCACCCATAGCCGGGATCAAGCCCAGGCCACTGGCGGTGTAAGCGCTGGAAGGCAGCAACTCTATTGCTGTGCCATCGTGTTGCCCCTAAACAGATTAGTGTGAGAACCCCTACAAAGAGGCAGATGACCCTGCACAGGTTGGGAAGCACATGGCAGCATCATTCTGCAAAGGGCACGGATGCTGGGAGGTTGTCTAGCAGCTGTCCAAAGGGGCAAGAGTGTCTGCTGGGAACGTCTACTTCTGGGACCATTGTCATTGAACGTGTGGCAAGCAGTGGCAAATGCCACAGCCAAAAGTTGCGTCTGTCAAAAATAGATCTCCCATTTTGCCAGTGGAGCTTTCTCTCGATGTGTAAAACGCGACCGCTGAGCAGCTGTGTGGCATAACTCAGCAAAGGCAGCCTGTAGAGATTCAAAGGCAGGGTGATGTGAGACACGGAGCAACAAAGAACTGCAGATGCTGGTTTACAAAGTAAGACACAGAGTGCTGGAGCAACTCAGTGGGTCAGGCAGCATCTCTGGAGAACATGGATAGGTGACGTCACCAGAAATGTTGCCTATCCATGTTCTCTAGAGATGCTGCCTGACCCGCTGAATTACTCCAGCACTTTGTGTCTTGTTTACCTGAGAAATGTTATGGGTCTGAAGTTGTTTTTGTTTGTTGCTTGAGGTTTGGCGACAATTTGGGACTGTAAGAATAGAAACAAGGAAGTACAGATACTGGTTCATACCAAACATAGATACAAAGTGCTGGAGTAACCCAGCAGATCAGGCTGCATATCTGGAGAAAAAGGAGCTGGGATATTTCAAGTCAGGAGTGTTTAACAGCCTGATGGCTGTAGGGAAGAAGCTGTATGTTACAGTTTAAGGCTCCTGGACCTTCTTCCCAATGGCAGGGGTGAAGTGAGAGTGTGGCCAGGGTGGTGTGGGTCTCTGATGATGCTGGCTGCCATTTTGAGGCAGCCACTCATGTAAATCCCTTTGATGGTGGGGAGGGCAGAGCCGGTGATGGACTGGGAAGTGTTCACCACATTTTGCAGTCTTCTTCACTCCTGGGCGTTCAAGTTGCCGAACCAGACCGTGATGCAACCAGTCAATGTGCTCTCTACTGTACACCAGAGGGAATCCTCTCTGACATCCTGAATCTCCTCAATCTTCTCTGGAAGTAGAGGCGTTGATGTGCGTTATTTATAATTGCATCAGTGTGCTGGGTCCAGGAAAGGTCTTCAAAAAAAATGCACGCCCAGGAATTTGAAGTTTTTGACTCTCTCCACCGTTGATATAAACAGGATTGTGGGTCTCGTCATCGTTCCTCTTACAAAGTCCCCAATCAGTTGCTTGGTCTTACTGACATTGAGAGCCAGGTTGTTGTGCTGGCACCATTTGGTCAATCGGTCGATCTCACTTCTATACTCTGTCATCACCATCTGTAATTCGTCCAACAACGGTGGTGTCATCGGCGAACTTGAAGATGGAGTTGGCACTGTGTCTGGCCACACAGTCATGAGTATAGAGTGGGTAGAGCAGGGGGCTGAGCACGCAGCCTTGAGGTGCTCCCGTGCTGATGGTTAATGAGGAAGAAGTATTGCTGCCAATTCGAACAGACTGTGGTCTGTGGATGATGAAGTCGAGGATGAGGAAGTCAGAAAATATTTAGCTAAAGGTCATAGATAAACATAGATGGATGCATCTATATCAGGAAATATCGTGTTTGGATTTCAGCGGCGAATCTTAGCTGAAAGCGTGGTCTGCAATTCATTGGAACCCGTGACCTGATCATGAACAGTCACGCTGTTGAACAAGCCAATATTGGGCATCATTTTTTATTTTTGTTCTGCTCTTTGGTTCTCAATGTACAGCAGCAAACTGGAGCAACTGTTTGTCTTTCTACTCCAGGACTGGTTTGTTAAAACACCTCTGGGCAAGAAGAGAACAAAAGCAGCAAAGGAATCAGAAAATGATGGAAAAGAGAAAGGCCAAAAAGGAAAGGAAGGGAAAAAAGGAAAGAGAGGGAAAAAAGGAAAGGAAGGAAAAAAAGGAAAAAATAATATCCAGGTGTTTCTGAGACAGTAGTTCGTTAATTATGCCTTCACTGTGAGGTGCAAGCATCCTGTATATACATGTGTAGTAAAGTTTGGACATGTCATTGTATAATAATTAAGTTGATTGAAACCATGTAACGATATAATAACAGACAAAGCAGTGCGTGAAACTAATCTACTTAATTATTTAATAATCGTGTGATATTACTTCCTTTAGCAAACTGAATGGTATTTTAAATGGTCACTCTGGTCAGGAATGGGCCAACTGATCACAGAGATGCCAGATTATGAAGTGTATATTTTGGCAGCAACAATAAAAGTTTGTTCCGACAAAAACTTGCCACGTGAAACCTATTGTGGGCGATGCAAGACACAGGAAATCCACAGAAAAACGCCATCCTATGCTGAATTATTTGGTTCTATTTAACCATGCACAACAATATCGACCCAAAGTGACCCAAAGACCCTTCAAGGATTTATGAAACCACTGGGTCAGAATAAGCGATCAGCCCTTTTGGACACAGGTGCTCAGATATTTCTACAGTCAGGGTTATAAATCCTTGTAATTTTGTACCTCAGAGAAAGCTGGATTATTAGTTATTGTATTTATTCAAATCTGAAATCATAGATTTGGAAATCATTGCTCTGGAATCTAGTTTAGTTTAGGAAACGGGCCCGCTGGAGGGTCTGAGCTACAGAGAGAGATTGAACAGGCTTTGACTCTATGCCCTGGACCACAGGACAATGAGGGGTGATCTTATAGAGGTGTATAAAATCATGAGAGGAACAGATCGGGTAGACGCACAGAGTCTCTTGCCCAGGGTAGGGTATCCGGAACCTGGGGGCATGGGTTTAATGAGAAGAGGCAGAGTAGACAGGAGAAGGAGGAGATGGCGAGGGTGGAGCAGACAGAGTGACGGGCCGGCTTGGAGGATCGGCAGCTGGTATGAGGGAGGGGAGCCCCAGGGTGACCGAACGCACCCTGTCGTTGGTGGCGGCCCCCAGGGGCTACAATGTGAGCAGCAACAACAGCTGCGCCAACTGAACCGGTGCAGTGAGTGAAGAAGGGCTTGCTGGTGCACTGTCTGCAACTTGCAATCTCAGCAGCCAGGGAGGCAGTGCGAGTGGGAATCCATCCCCTGGAAGCAAAATCCCTCACAAAGGGGTCCACTAAAATGAGAGCTTAATGCACTGAACCTTTTTGTTGTTTATCGTGGTGCTTACAGAGTACAATGTTTACATATCTGTCGCTGCAAGTAAGAATTTCATTGTTCCGTTTCAGGACATAGGACAATAAAATAGAGTGGATAGAGTGGATGTGGAGAGGACGTTTCCACTAAACATAAAAAACAGGTGCAGGAGGAGGCCATTCGGCCCTTCGAGCCAGCACCGCCATTCATTGTGATCATGGCTGATCATCCACAATCAGTAACCCGTGCCTGCCTTCTCCCCATATCCATTGATTCCGCTAGCCCCTAGAGCTCACTAGCGGGACAGTCTAGGACCAGAGGTCATAGCCTCAGAATTAAAGGACGTTCCTTTAGGAAGGAGAAGGGGAGGAATTTCTTTAGTCAGAGGGTGGTGAATCTGTGGAATTCATTGCCATACAAGTCTGTGGAGGTCAAGTCAATTAATATTTTTAAGGCAGAGATAGATAGATTCATGATTAGTATGGGATTTCACGGGTTATTAAGGTGGGAGAATTGGGTTGAGAGGGAAAGATAGATCAGCCAGGATCAGATGATGGAGTAGACTCGATGGCCTAATTCTGCTGCTATGTCTTATGAACTTATGAACATGAATAAATCAAACTTGACTTGAGACTCACATGTGATAATCATCAGTGATCATGTTAATCTATGATAAGAAAGGTCATTGATGAAACCACAGGAGATGGCTAGTCTAGGGGTCTGTCATGTGGAGGTTCTGGAACCAAAGCAGAGAACTTAGCAGATGGGTTCATTAGCAGTTCATCAAGGGTGTGAAGTGGATGCTTTAGCAATGGCCACACTGCAGTTGTGGACGTGGATTGATTAACATCCAGCAAAAACAATCATCTATAGCACCTCATATTTCGCCTGGGCAGATTGCAGCCCAATGGTATGAACATTGACTTCTCCAACTTTAGATAGTTCCTCTTTCTCTCTCTTCCCCTCCACCTTCCCAGATCTCCCTCTATCTTCCTGTCTCCACCTATAATCCTTCCTTTGTCCTGTCCCCCTGACATCAGTCTGAACAAGGGTCTCGACCCAAAACGTCACCCATTCCTTTATCTCCTGGGATGCTGCCTGACCTGCTGAGTTACTCCAGCATTTTGTGAATAAATACCTTCGATTTGTACCAGCATCTAAAGTTATTTTCTTACACTAATCATCTATCATTTTAGTCAGTTCCGATTTTCTTTCTTTCTTCCTTTATTCCTTTCGTTACCAGGATTCCTGCAAACCGTACTCAGACAACTTTTGTTTTAGAAACATAGAAACATAAAAAACAGGTGCAGGAGGAGGCCATTTGGCCCTTCGAGCCAGCATCACCATTCATTGTGATCATGGCTGATCATCCACAATCAGTAACCCGTGCCTGCCTTCTCCCCATATCCCTTCATTCCACTAGCCCCTGGAGCTCTCATTCTAGACCTGGAATTTATATCTATTTTTTCATGAAATATTGTCCTTGAGCCACGAGGTCCATGTGCTGATGTTTGTGTTGCACGTTCTCCCCGTGACCTGCGAGGGTTTTCTCCGGGTGCACTGGTTCCCTCCCACATTCCAAAGATGTGCAGGTTTCTAGGTTAATTGGCCTCTGTAAAATGTCCCTCGTGTGTAGGATAGAACTGGTGTTCGGGTGATCACTGGTCGGCGCGGATGCGGTGGGCCAAAGGGCCTGTTTCCACATTGAATCTCTGAAGTAATCTAAAAAATATATTTTCAATCACTCAGGGGAATCTGGATGGTCAATGGTTAGCCAGAATGGATTTGTCCCACCTTTGGTTTAAAGGACATATTAGCTATTCTCCACATTGTCAGGAAGATGGCAGTATAACCATTGCAAAGGGACTATTTGTAATGGGAGTAATGGTTGCAGCATTCAGACTTTCAGTGTTACAGTCCAGATAATATTTGGTCCTGTGTCAAGTCAAGTCAAGTGAAGTCAAGTCAAGTTTATTTGTCACTTACACATATACGATTGTGCAGTGAAATGAAAGTGGCAATGGCTGCGGATTGTGCAAAAAAAGAATTACAGTTACAACATATAAATTAAAGTTAATACAGAGAAGACAAAATTTAGTCCCTGGAGTTATAATAGTTAACAGTCCTGATGGCCTGTGGGAAGAAACTCCGTCTCATCCTCTCTGTTTTCACAGCGTGACAGCGGAGGCGTTTGCCTGACCGTAGCAGCTGGAACAGTCTGTTACTGGGGTGGTAGGGGTCCCTCACGATCTTGCTTGCTCTCGATCTGCACCTCCTGATGTATAGGTCCTGCAGGGGGACGAGTGTAGTTCCCATGGTACGTTCTGCCGAACGCATTACTCTCTGCAGGGCCTTCCTGTCCTGGGCAGAGCTGTTCCCAAACCAGACTGTGATGTTGCCGGACAGGATGGCCTCTGTTCTAACCAGTGTCCTGAGCTATTTTTCAATATTATGTGAAGTCATTTGATTTATCTAAAAATTGGCATTCATTGATGTGTAGGGTGGAACTGCAGATGCTCATTTAAACCAAAGATAGACACAAAAAGCTGGAGTAACTGGCAGCGTCTCTGGAGAGAAGGAATGGGTGACGTTTCGGGTGGAATGAAAGAGTCTCAATCCAAAACGTCACCCATTCCTTCTCACCAGAGATGCTGCCTGCCCGTTGAGTTACTCCAGCATTTTGTGTCTATCCTCGGTTGAAACCAGCATCTGCAGTTCCTTGCTACATGTAAACCTGAGGTAATTTGTGTTTGGAGATTCTATTGAGACGGGTTCCAAGAGAATGTCTATTTCTCTTAACGAATAAAGACTTTTACATCAAACAGCTTCAGCCTCTGAGTAGCTTAGTTCACATGTCAGAATGGTGTGTGTTTATTCAAAACTCTACTGAAAATGTTTCCATTATATTTTACTGACATTCCACAAACTTGCATGGTTACAAATGGCACACATGTAGCGACCATAGGGATTGGTCCTGAGAGTCAAACCCTCGGATTGGCCAGCTAGGTCAGGTGGTGGTTTTGGCGCCCAAAACTAGTCAGTGGGAAGAGAACTTCGAAGCGAACAGTTTGATTTAATGGTTGTCTGTAATTTCGTTTGTTATACTTTGTAATCGAATATTGCTGCCGCAATAAACTTCTTTAACAAAGAACAAGCCTCCAGACTCGCCATATTGGTGACCCCGACGTGATCTAGCCGATCATCTACCATGGAGGGACAAGACGCCCGTTCTTCGGTTCTAACGCCCGGTGTACCGCAGCTAAACGCGGTCAGCGTTCATCTTCCTCCGTTTTGGGCACATCAACCCCACCTTTGGTTTGCCCATGCGGAAGCTCAGTTCCACCTAAGAAACATCTCGGTGGACGAGACAAAGTATTATTACCTGGTCAGCGCCCTACCGCCCGAGACGTCCGCGCGGGTGATGCAGTTCAACACCTCCCCTCCGGCAGAGGGCAAGTACGAGGCGCTGAAGGTACTCATGCTTCGAACCTTCGGATTCAGTAGGCATGATCGAGCTGAGAGGCTTATGCACCTACCGGATCTTGGAGATCGGCTGCCGTCCGCCCTCATGGCTGAAATGTTGGCGCTGGCAGGTGAGCACAAGGATTGCCTCATGTTCGAGCAGGCATTCCGAGAGCAACTTCCAGAAGATGTTAGGCTTATGCTCACGGATTGTTCTTTTAAGGACCCCGTGGCATATGCGGAGAAAGCCGATGCGCTCATGGCGTCCAAATCGAAAAAACATAGTTCGATCAACAGGGTCTCGGCTCCATCGGGCAGCCCGCAACGGCACCAAGATGGCGCCGCGACTTCCGCCATTTCTCCAAAACCCCGCCAAAAAGATCCGCACAAGCGCGGCTGGTGTTATTATCATCTGAGATGGGGTGGAGAAGCCCGCAACTGCCGCTCACCTTGCACCTTCTCGGGAAATGCTTCGGCCGATTGTACATAGAGGCGGTTGCGATTGGCCAGAACCGACGCCTCTACGTCCGAGATCGACTCACGGACACAGAATTCTTGGTCGACACGGGAGCCATAGTCAGCATCGTGCCGCCGACCGACCTCGAAACCCGATCGGGTAAGAGAGGGCCTACCCTCATCGCGGTTAACGGTAGCCCAATCCGCACGTATGGTACGCGGGCAATGTCTCTGGCTTTAGGCACCCGCACGTACGAATGGTCGTTTATCGTCGCGGAAGTCGGTCAAGCGATCTTGGGCGCAGATTTCCTCTGGGCCTTTTCGCTAGTTCCCGATGTCCGAGGTAATGACCTTCGACCCTCCGCTAGCAGCGATGAGCCCGCTGCTCCACCGCCGGCCACCCCGCCCAGCCCGACTGTCCAGGCCGTTGTCGCGGCCTCCGACCCGTATGCTGTGGTCCTGGCTGAATTTCCGGAGCTGCTTGTTCAGCGTTTCGACGCCCCTTCTGCAAGGCACGGCATTGTCCATCACATTCCCACCGTTTTCGCTCAGGCCCGGAGGTTGCCGCCGGACAAACTCAAGGTAGCACGTGAAGAATTTCAGAAGATGGAACAAATGGGCATTGTCCGTCGGTCCGACAGCCCGTGGGCCTCTCCGTTACATATGGTCTCCAAAGCATCTGGGGGGTGGAGACCATGTGGAGATTACCGACGCCTTAACGCCGTCACCACGGCGGACCGCTATCCCATACCGCACATCCAGGATTTCTCGTCTGGGCTGGAAGGTGCCATGGTATTCTCCAAAATTGATTTGGTGTGGGGCTACCATCAGATTCCTGTGCATCCGGGAGACATACCAAAGACTGCCACGATCACTCCGTTCGGTTTGTTCGAATGGTTGCGTATGCCTTTCGGTTTGAAAAAGCGGCACAGGCTTTCCAGCGGCTTATGGACCGTGTGGGTCGGGATTTGTCTTTTGTTTTCATTTACTTGGATGATATCCTGGTCGCCAGTCGCTCGGAGCGAGAACACCTGATCCATTTGCGGACTGTGTTCTGGCGGCTTCAAGACCACGGGCTCATCATCCACCCCTCCAAGTGTCAATTTGGCCTCCACTCTATTGATTTCTTAGGACTCCGGATCACCTCAGCCGGCGCCACTCCTTTGCCTGACAAAGTGGAGGCTGTCCGTGCCTTCACGCGACCCACCACAGTAAAGGGGTTGCAGGAGTTCGTGGGCATGGTGAATTTCTATCACAGGTTCGTGCCGGCAGCGGCACGGGTCATGCGTCCGCTCTTCCAGTGTCTCGCAGGTAAACCTGTCGAGTTGGAGTGGTCAGCGGCCGCTGAGACGGCCTTTGAGGCAGCTAAAGTGGCTCTGGCAGACGCCACCATGCTCGTCCACCCAAGCGCCTCCGCCCCCACGGCCCTGACGGTCGATGCGTCGGACGTGGCGGTGGGAGGGGTTTTAGAACAGCAGGTGGATGGCAGTTGGCAGCCCTTGGCATTTTTCAGCCTACAGCTTAACACGGCTGAGCTGAAGTATAGCGCCTTTGACCGAGAGCTTCTGGCTCTCTATTTAGCTGTCCGCCACTTTAGGTATTTTTTAGAAGGCCGCCCATTTGTGGCCTTTACTGACCACAAACCATTGACTTTTGCTTTTTCGAAAGTGTCCGACCCATGATCGGCCCGCCAGCAACGGCACCTGACTGCCACCTCAGAGTTTACTACCGATGTTCGCCACGTCGCGGGTAAGCTGAATGCCGTTGCTGATGCCCTGTCCCGGCCAGCCATTTCCCCAAATTCAGCGGTGGAATGCGAGGTGGATTTCCAGGAGCTTGCGGAGGCACAGCGCCTGGCAGACACTGCCTCAGCATACCAGTCCACCATCTCGGGGTTGAAGTTGGCTCAAGTGGCTTGCGGGCCTGCGGGTACAAAAGTCTGGTGTGATGTTTCCCTTCCCCGCCCTAGGCCGGTGGTGCCGGCCGCCCTTCAGCGCCGGGTCTTTGATGCCATTCATGGGCTGGCGCACCCGTCCATTCGCTCCACCTCTGCCTTAGTAGCCGCTAGGTTTGTGTGGCATGGCCTGCGGAAGCAAGTAGCTGCTTGGGCCCGTTCCTGTGTTCCCTGCCAGACCGCTAAAGTTCACCGGCATGTCCAGGCACCAGTGCAGGAGTTTGCGGTCCCTGCGGTCTGTTTTTTTCATATTCACGTTTGATTTAGTTGGGCCCTTGCCTTCCACCAGGGGCTACGCTCACCTACTCACGGTGGTTGACCGATTTACCCGTTGGCCGGAGGCTTTCCCGTTGTCCGACACCTCCGCCGCCTCTTGTGCCCGGTTCATGGCCCTCCTTTGGGTGGCCCGCTTCGGTGTTCCGTCCATTATTACCACCGACCGGGGGCCCCAGTTCACCTCTACCCTTTGGGCTACGCTAGCGGAGCTGTACGGTTCCCGGTTGCAGCAGACCACGGCGTGCCACCCACAGGCTAATGGGCTCGTGGAAAGGTTTCACCGGCAACTCAAGGCGGCCCTCAGTGCGCGGCTGGACGGCCCCGGCTGGGTAGACCAGCTCCCCTGGGTCCTTTTGGGCATCCGTACTGCTCCTAAGCAGGACCTCGGAACTTCGTCCGCGGAACTGGTATATGGCTCGCCACTCAGAGTGCCCGGGGATTTCCTTCCGGTGTCAGCAGCCCTCGGTTCCGTCGGTTTTAGCATCCCTCCAGGCGCGAGTGGGTTCCCTGGCTCCGGTCCCTACTTCATGTCACGGGTGTCCCATGGTGCATGAACCGCCTGCCTTGAAGGACTGTGAATTTGTGTTTCTGCGTAGAGATGCCCATCGTTCCCTGTTGCAGAGGGTCTATGAAGGACCGTTCCGAGTGTTGCATAAAGGGACGGTCACCTTCACCTTAGATGCTGGGGGCAGGAGTGAGCTCGTCTCTGTGTCCAGGCTCAAACCTGCACACTTGGATCAGGACCGCCCTGTCCTGGTCGGTCAGCCGCCTCGGCGGGGCCGCCCTCCTGCAATTCCACCTGATCCGGGACCCCCTGCTTCGGTGGTTCCTGCAGCCCCTCTCCTTACTCGTTCTGGTCGCGAATTCCGGCTCCCTGCCAGATTCCGTACCTCGGGTTCTGGGGGGGGGGTGGGTCATGTAGCGACCATAGGGATTGGTCCTGAGAGTCGAACCCTCGGATTGGCCAGCTAGGTCAGATGGTGGTTTTGGCGCCCAAAACCAGTCAGTGGGAAGAGAACTTCGAAGCGAACCGTTTGATTTAATGGTTGTCTGTAATTTTGTTTGTTATACTTTGTAATCGAATATTGCTGCCGCAATAAACTTCTTTAACAAAGAACAAGCCTCCAGACTCGCCGTACACATTTTAATAAGACTAAAATAAACCTCTATCCTTGAAGATTATTTTAATAACGTAATTTTGGAACGTACAATTTGAGAGCACACAAAATTTGACTGATGAAATTCTGCCAGATTCACCGGTCAGGTATATAATATTTAGAATGCTGTTCAAAACTGAGCAATCTAAACAACTTGTGAAGTATTTAAGTGAAGACAGACTCAAAATGCTGGAGTAACTCAGCAGGACAGGCAGCATCCCTGGATAAAAGATTCTGGATTGACGTTTCGGGGCGAGACCCTCCTTGAGACTGAGAGTCAGGGGAGAGGGAGACACAGAGATATGGAAGGGTAAGGTGTGAAAACGAGACATCAAAGGGGACAACGTTCATTGAAAATGTTGAATAGATTATTATTAGCTTGGGGAAGGTGACAAAGAAGCATACAAAGACAACATTTAATCAGGAGGACAGTCAGACAGGTCAGAGAAATAGGATGGAGGAGGGATGGAAAAGAGGGAAAGCAAGGGTTACTTGAAGTTCACTAAGCTACTCTAGTTAGAAGAGACCAAGCTTAGGCTCGGCTGGTCAGGCAGCATCTCAGGAGAGAAGGAATGGGTGACGTTTCGGGTCTCGACCCAAAACGTCACCCATTCCTTCTCTCCTGAGATGCTGCCTGACCTGCTGAGTTACTCCAGCATTTTGTGAATAAATACCTTCGATTTGTACCAGCATCTGCAGTTATTTTCTTACACTAAGCTTAGGCTCGGCGATCATTTTGCTGAACTCTGCTCAGTCCGCCTGAACCTACCTGATCTCCTGGTTGCTCAACACTTTAACAGCCCGTCCCATTCCCACTCTGACCGTTCTGTCCTGGTTCCCCTCCATTGCCAGAGTGAGGCGCAAATTGGAGGAACAGCACCTCATATTTTGCTTGGGCAGCTTACACCCCAGCGGTATGAACATTGACTTCTCTAAATTCAAGAAACCCTTGCTTTCCCTCTCTCTCCATCCCTCCCCAACCTAGTTCTCCAACCAGTCTGACTGACCCCTTGATTAAATGTTTATTTCTGTATGCTCCATTGTCACCTTCTCCTAGCTAACAATGATTTTTTTTAGATTTAGAGATATAGCGCGGAAACAGGCCCTTCGGCCCACCGGGTCCGCGCCGCCCAGCGATCCCCGCACACTAACACTATCCTACACACACTAGGGACAATTTTTTTACATTTGCCTAGCCAATTAACCTACATACCTGTACGTCTTTGGAGTGTGGGAGGAAACCGAAGATCTCGGAGAAAACCCACGCAGGTCACGGGGAGAACGTACAAACTCCGTACAGACGGCGCCCGTAGTCAGGATCGAACCTGAGTCTCCGCGGCTGCATTCGCTGTAAGGCAGCAACTCTACCGCTGCGCCACCGTGATCTATCCTACATCTTTATAAACCTCCTCTGGACCTTCTCCAATGCCAGCACATCCTTCCTCAGATATGGGGCCCTAAACTGCTCACTTCTCTAATGTGGTCTGACCAGCGCCTTATAAAGCCTCAGCATTACATCCTTGCTTTTATATTCTAGTTCTCTCAAAACGATTGCTAACAATTCACCCGCACTAACACTCCCAAGTCCCTTTGCACGTCCAATTTCTGAATCCTATCCCCTTTTAGAAAATAGTCTACACCTAAGAGAAAATAATCTCTTACCTCGACGGAGATGCATATCGTACCTCCGTCTGCACTGCGGCTTCTTGCTGGGGACCGACTTTGGGAGCTCCAACCGCGGGAGCCTGTGGGACTTAACATCGTGGAGCTGGCGGCCTCTTGTTGGGGATCGACCTCGGAGCTCCATCCGCGGGAGCCTGCGGAGTTAATATCGAGGACCTGGCGGTCCCTGTCGGGGATCAACCTCAGAGCTCCAACAGCGGGAGCCTGCGGAGTTAATATCGTGGAGCTGGCAGTCCCTGTCAGGGATCAACCTCAGAGCTCCAACAGCGGGAGTCTGCAGAGTTAACATCGTGGAGCTGGCGGTCCCTGTTGGGGATCGACCTCGGAGCTCCAACAGCGGGAGCCTGCGGAGTTAATATCGTGGAACTCGCGGTCCCTGGTTAGGGATCGACTTCGGGAGTTCCAGGCCGCAGGAGCTTTGACCGCCCCGATCGCGGGGGCTTCGATCGTCGACCGCGGTAGCTTTGATCGCCCCGACTGCAGATGGTTCGACTGCCCTGACCGCGAGAGAATAAAGAGTGAAGAAGATTAGACTATATTTCCTTCCATTACAGTGAGGAATGTGGAATCCGCTGTGGTGGATGTTTATGTTAACTTTTATGTTGTTGCTTTTTCTGGCATGACTGTATAGTAATTCAATAGACAATAGACAATAGGTGCAGGAGGAGGCCATTTGGCCCTTTCAGCCAGCACCGCCATTCAATGTGATCATGGCTGATCATTCTCAATCAGTACCCTGTTCCTGCCCTCTCCCCATACCCCCTGACTCTGCTATCCTTAAGAGCTCTATCCAGCTCTCTCTTGAATGCATTCCGAGAATTGGCCTCCACTGCCTTCTGAGGCAGAGAATTCCACAGTTTCACAACTCTCTGACTGAAAAAGATTTTCCTCATCTCAGTTCTAAATGGCCTACCCCTTATTCTTAAACTTTGGCCCCTTGTTCTGGACTCCCCCAACATTGGGAACATGTTTCCTGCCTCTAACGTGTCCAACCCCTTAATAATCTTATACGTTTCGATAAGATCTCCTCTCATCCTTCTAAATTCCAGTGTATACAAGCCTAGTCGCTCCAGTCTTTCAACATATGATAGTCCCACCATTCCGGGAATTAACCTAGTAAACCTACGCTGCACACCCTCAATAGCAAGAATATCCTTCCTCAAATATGGAGACCAAAACTGCACACAGTACTCCAGGTGCAGTCTCACTAGGGCCCTGTACAACTGCAGAAGGACCTCTTTGCTCCTATACTCAACTCCTCTTGTTATGAAGGCCAACATTCCATTGGCTTTCTTCACTGCCTGCTGTACCTGCATGCTTCCTTTCAGTGACTGATGCACTAGGACACCCAGATCTCGTTGTACGTCCCGTTCCTAACTTGACACCATGCAGATAATACTCTGCCTTCCTATTCTTACCACCAACGTGGATAACCTCACGTTTATCCACATTAAACTGCATCTGCTATGCATCCGCCTACTCACACAACCTGTCCAAGTCACCCTGCAACCTCATAGCATCTTCCTCACAGTTCACACTACCACCCAGCTTTGTATCATCTGCAAATTTGCTAATGGTACTTTTAATCCCTTCATCCAAGTCATTAATGTATATTGTAATTAGCTGCGGTCCCAGCACAGAGCCTTGCGGTACCCCACTAGTTACTGCCCGCCATTCTGAAAGGGACCCATTTATCCCCACTCTTTGCTTTCTGTCTGTCAACCAATTTTCTATCCATGTCAGTACCCTACCTCCAATACCATGTGCTCTAATTTTGCCCACTAATCTCCTATGTGGAACCTTGTCAATTCCCGAAGATTAGTCAAGCATGATTTCCCCTTCGTAATTCCATGTTGACTCGGAACAATCCTGTTACTACTATCCAAATGCTCCGCAATTTTGTCTTTTATAATTGACTCCAGCATCTTCCCCACCACTGATGTCAGACTAACTGGTCTATAATTTCCCGTTTTCTCTCTCCCTCCTTTCTTAAAAAGTGGGACAACATTAGCTACCCTCCAATCCACAGGAACTGATCCTGAATCTATAGAACATTGGAAAATGATCACCAATGCGTCCACAATTTCTAGCGCCACCTCCTTAAGTACTCTGGGATGCAGACCATCGGGCCCTGGGGATTTATCAGCCTTCAGTCCCATCAGTCTACCCAACACCATTTCCTGCCTAATGTGGATTTCCTTCAGTTTCTCCGTCACCCTAGGATCTCTGCCCACTAGAACATCTGGGAGATTGCTTGTATCTTCCTTAGTGAAGACAGATCCAAAGTACCGGTTCAACTCGTCTGCCATTTCCTTGTTCCCCATAATAAATTCCCCTGCTTCTGTCTTCAAGGTACCCACATTTGCCTTGACTATTTTTTTCCTCTTTACATACTTAAAAAAGCTTTTACTATCCTCCTTTATATTATTGGCTACCTTACCTTCGTACCTCATCTTTTCTCCTCGTATGGCCTTCTTAATCATCTTTTCGAATTTCACTGTCCCTTAAATGGTACACATGACAATAAAATACCTTTGAATCTTTGAACCATTATGGTGTATGGAGGGGGGGACCTTGTTGAAACATACAGAATAGTGAAAGGTTTAGATAGAGTGGATGTGGAGAGGATGTTTCCACTAGTGGGAGAGTCCAGTAGTAGAGGTCATAGCCTTAGAATTAAAGGGCGTTCTTTGAGGAAGGAGATGAGGGGAAATTTCTTTTGTCAGAGGGTGGTGAATCTGTGGAATTCTTTGCCACAGACGGCTGTGGAGGCCAAGTCAGTGGATATTTTTAAGGCAGAGATAGATAGATTCTTGATTAATACGAGTGTCAGAAGTTATGGGGAGAAGGCAGGAGAATGGGGTAAGGGGGGAGAGATAGATCAGCCATGATTGAATGGCGGAGTAGACTTGATGGGCCGAATGGTCTAATTCTACTCCTATCACATGACCTTATGATTATTCATCCTACCAAAGTGCATGACCGTACACTTTGCTATGCTGTTTTCGATCTGCCTCTTCTTTGCCCCCACTCCCAACCTGTCCACATCCTCTTGCAGACTCCCTGCTACCTCAACTTTACCTGCCCCTCCAGCTATCATCGTATCATCTGCAAACTCAGCTACAAAGCCATCAACGGGGTCAAACAACGGGGAATACGCCCCGATCTTTATCAACGGGGACAGTGTGGAGAGAGTGTCCAGCTTCAAGTTTCTGGGCACTCACATTTCGGAGGACCTAACATGGTCCAATAACACTGCTGTGCTGGTCAAGAAGGCACAGCAACGACTGTTCTACCTAAGAACACTGAAAAAGTCTGGTCTACCCCAACAGCTGCTGACAACATTCTACCGCTGAAACATAGAGAGCATCCTAACACATGTCATCCCTGTGTGGTACCTCAGCTGCACGGAGGCAGAGAGGAAAGCTCTTCTGCGGGTAGTCCATAGAGCTCAGAGGACCATCGGAACACAGCTACCAGCCTTGGAGGGCATCTACAACACACGATGCCTCAGAAAAGCCACCAGCATCCACAAAGACTCTTCACACCCCTGCAACAGTCTGTTCGAACTTCTACCATCGGGCAGACGATACAAGGCCTTCTACGCCCGCACCTCCAGACTCAGGAACAGCTTCATCCCCAGGGCCATAGCTGCTATGAACCGGTCCTGCTGAGCCGGATGGTCACATCGCACAGTGAACCGGCACAGACCTACTTGCACTTTATTCTGTTTTAAAACTGTTACAATTTGTCTCGTTGGGTTGTTTAAATTAATACTGACTAGCTAATTAAATTATTGCATCATATGGGAGGCGCATTCCCAATCTCGTTGTACCCCTGTACAATGACAATAAAGATATATTGTATTGTATTGTACAGAACCACATCAACAACATATCATGTGAAAAGTACCAGACCCCACCCCCCTGTGGAACACCACTCGTCACCAGCAGCTCAGAGATACAGCGCGGAAACAGGCCCTTCGGCCCACCGGATCCGTGCCGACCAGCGATCCCCGCACATTAACGCTATCCTACACCCACGAGGGACAATTTTTACATTTGCCCAGCCAATTAACCTACAAACCTGTACGTCTTTGGAGTGTGGGAGGAAACCGAAGATCTCGGAGAAAACCCACGCAGGTCTCGGGAAGAACGTACAAACTCCGTTCAGACAGCGCCCGTAGTCGGGATGGAACCCGGGTCTCCGGCGCTGCATTCGCTGTAAGGCAGCAACTCTACCGCTGTGCCACCGTGCCGCCAATCCCGCTGAACTGAAAAGGCCGCCTTTATTCCCACTCTTCACCTCCTGCCAGTCAGCCAGTCTTCTATCCAATCTAGTACCTAGTCTCTGTACCAGGGGCTCCTATCTTGATTAGCAGCCTCACACGTGACACCTTGTGAAAGGTCCTCTGAAGATTCAAGTAAACAATGGCCACCCACTCTCCTTTGTCCATTCTGCTGGTTACTTCCTCAAAGAGTTCCAACAGATGTCACTGGCGTGATCGCCCCTTAATAAAACAATGCTGTCTTTGACCTATTTTATCATGTGCTTCCAAATACTTTGAAACCTCATCCTTAATAATGGACTCTAAAAGCTTCCAAATTGTAAGGAATGAGGAGTCTCTGTGGTGGATGTTCATTTTAAAATGTATTTTGTGTGTTCTGTTGCTTTTTATTGTTATGACTGTATGGCAAATCAAATTCCTCGTATGTTGAAAACATACTTGGACAATTAAGTATGATTATGATTATGACTATGATTATGAAATTGCTGAAGTCAGGCTGACTGGCCTATAATCTCCTTTCTTTTGCTTCTACCCTTCTAATACAGTATGGTGACATTTGCGATGTTCCAGATTACTGGGTCCATTCCTGACTCTGGTGGTGCTTGAATGATCACTACCCATGCCTCCACAATCTCCACTGCAACTTCTTTCTGAGCCTTGGCGTGTAGTCCTTCTGGCCAAGTGTAAAGTGTAGTACACTCTCGCGAGTGGTGAACATTGACACTGAGGTCAACAACAGGATTGCCAAGGCCAGCGCTGCCTTTGGGCGACTCCGTGGGAATGTTTGGGAGCGGAGAGGACTCAGCTTTACCACCAAGCTGAAGGTCTACCGTGCAGTGGTACTCACCACTCGTCTCTATGCCATTGAGACCTGGACTGTCTACAGCAGACATGCCAAACAGCTCAACCACTTTCACTTGAGCTGCCCGTGCAGACTCCTTCACATCAGGTGGCAGGACAAAACTCCCGACACGGAGGTCTTGGAACGGGCCGGAATCCCCAGCGTCCACACCCTCCTACGGAAAGCCCAAGCCAGATGGGCAGGCCATGTCGTCAGAATGCCCGAGAGTCGACTGCCAAAACAGCTTCTGTATGGAGAACTGTGTCAGGACAAGCGCTCAGTAGGAGGACAGAAGAAACGGTTTAAGGACTGCCTCAAAATGTCCCTCAAAGACTTGGACATCAACCTCAGCACTTGGGAGTCTCTTGCTCTGGACCGTCCAACCTGGTGTAGCAAGCTCACCACAGGAGCCCGTGCAGCAGAGAACAGACGCACTGCAGAGGCCCAGAGGAAACGCACCGCGAGCAATGCCCGGGATACCTCCACTTCCACTGCAGCACCCATCCACTTGTGTCCTACGTGTGGGCGTGGCTTCCGGGCCCGGATTGGCCTCACCAGTCACTTCCGGACCCACAGTCACCAATCCTCCAACTGAAAGTGAAGTCATGGTCATCTTTGAACCCGACGGACGAACAACAACAAAGTGTAATTCCGGACAGGATTCTCTCTACAGCCCCTGAGTAGAAGCACTGAAGGATCCTCAGAGACACTCTGAATTTCCTCAGCTGTCTGAGGTGGTAAAGGCGCTGCTTTGCCTTACCCACCAGTGCGGCAATGTGCGTTGCCCATGTCAGATCCTCTGTGATGTGGACTCCCAAGTATTTAAAACTGCTCACCCTATCCACAGTAGACCCATTTATCTCCAGTGGTGTGTAGGTCCTTGGATGTTGAGCCCTTCTAAAGTCCACAATCAGCTCCTTAGTTTTTGTGACATTCAAGAGGAGGCTATTGTCCTGACACCAGAGTGCCAGATCAGCCACCTCCTCCCGGTAGGCCTTCTCATCGTTGTCAAAGATCCGGCCCACCACCACAGTGTCATCAGCAAACTTGATGATGGAGTTTGAGCTGAACCTGGCCACACAGTCATGTGTGTACAGGGAGTACAGTAGGGGGCTAAGGACGCAACCCTGGGGGGATCCTATGTTCAGGGTGAGGGAGCTAGGTGTGTGTTCCCCCATCCTGACCACTTGGGGCCTGGCAGTGAGAAAGTCCAGGACCCAGGCACACAGAGGGGTGCTAAGCCCCAGTTCCAGCAGCTTCTCAGCCAGTCTGCTGGGGACTATTGTGTTGAAAGCTGAACTAAAGTCAATGAACAGCATCCTCACATAGCCAATACTCAATGTATTGTCTTGCTGACATTGAAAGTTTGTTCTTCCTTCTTGTTATCTATATAAATCAACATGTTGAGCGGGGACAACAACCCGCATTATTATTATTATTATTATTATTATTATTATTATTATTATTATTATTATTATTAATATTATTATTATTATTATTATTATTATTATTATTATTATTATTATTATTATTATTATTATTATTATTATTATTATTATTATTATTATTATTATTATTACTATTATTACTACTATTATTACTACTATTATTATTATTATTATTACTATCATTGTTATTATTATTACAACTCTCTGACTGAAAAAGTTTTTCCTCATCTCCGTTCTAAATGGCCTATCCCTTATTCTTAAACAGTGGCCATTGGTTCTGGACTCCCCCAACATTGGGAACATGTTTCCTGCCTCTAACGTCCTTTAATAATCTTATACGTTTCGATAAGATCCCCTCTCATCCTTCTAAATTCCAGTGTATACAAGCCTAGTCACTCCAGTCTTTCAACATATGACAGTCCCGCCATTCCGGGAATTAACCTAGTAAACCTATGCTGCACGCCCTCAATCATGGCTTACTTCTCAACCCCATTCCCTGCCTTCTCCCTATAACCCCTGACACCCGTATTAATCAAAAATCTACCAATCTGCAGCATACAAATATCCACTGACTTGGCCTCCGCAGCCGTCTGTGGCAATGAATTCCACAGATTCACCGCCCTCTGACTGAAGAAATTCCTCCTCATCTCTTTTCTAAAGGTACACCTTTTTATTCTGAGTCTGTGGCCTCTGATTTAAATTTTTTAGATGTAGCGATACAGCGCGGAAACATGCTCTTCGGCCCACCGAGTCCCCGCCGCCCAGCGATCCCCGCACATTAACACTATCCTACACACACTAGGGACAATTTTTACATTTACCCAGTCAATTAACCTACATTTAAAAGGGGGCGTGGCTGTGTTCTGCAGCTGCGGCTCACCGGCAGTCTCTCTGTTTTTTTTTTGTTTTTTTGTCATTGTCGTTGTTAAATGTACGTTTTGTTTTATTTTTAATTCTGTGTATGTAGGGGGGTGGTGGGGGGGGTTGGGGGAAATCTTTTTTTCAAATCTCCTCCTCAACGGAGATGCGACCTTTACCGTGTCGTATCTCCGTTCGCGCAACGGCCTAACATCGTGGAGTCGGCGGCCTCCAGCTGGGATCGACCTCAAAGACTCCGGTCGCAGGGCCTGGATTTACCATCTCGGAGGCTTCGGCCGTGGGCCCTGCAGACCGCAACATCGGGAGTTCGCAGGTCCCTGGCTGGCGACCGGCTTTTGGGAGCTCCAGCCGTAGCAGCTTCGACCGCCCCAAAGCGCGAGGTTTGATCAACCCGCCCGCAGGCCCTTCATCACCCTGCGTGGCTCGGCCGCAGCACTTTCCATCACCCGGTGGGGGCTCAGGACTTTCATCGGCCTGCTCGGCTCGGCCCTGGGACTTTCCATCGCCCGGTGGGGGCTTCAAAAAGTTGGGAGCCTCGATCACCTTGTGGCACCACGGGAGAAGAATGAGGAGGAGATAAGACTTTGCCTTCCATCACAGTGAGGGTATGCCTAGAGCAATCACTGTGATGGCTGTTTGTGTAAAAAATTATATCTGTGTGTCTTGTGCTTTTTATACTGCCGGACCCTGACGTGAGAGGACGCTGGCGTTGAGTATTCGCCGCTTTTCCGTCAGGATAGTTTGTCTGTTTGTTTCTATGTTAATTGTTTTTGTAAAGCGCTTTGAGCATGTGATAAGGCGCTATATAAAATAAATATATTATTATTATTATTATTTATCCAGATGTTTGATGGCAAGCTTTGACAATCAACGAGACCAATTTAGTCTGCTGTATTCCACAATGTGACAATTTGAATATATTAACATTTCAAATGTTGTGTTTGGAAGGTTTCTCAGAGTAATACCAATTCCTAATCCAATTCCATCCGGTGCTAGAGATGCAAACTGCATGCAAATTCCACCCCGGAATTTCAAACACAGTCGGAATTGCCCACCTTGGGCTACAAAGGCTCATTTGATTAGGTTAACGTTAGCTGACTGCATCAATTAAAGCGTATCCCAGGGTAACACTTACGGTAGATGCAATATTTAATAAACACTCTCTTTTAATGTTGCACATTTAGAGTAAGGACCCACTGTTTTCAAGCAACACGATATCTTGACCAAGATCTGCAAACTTACCTTAACTGGAGTTCCTCCAGCAGTTTGTGCTTTGCTTATTTTAGAAATGTGTTTTGTTTGTCCAAGCTCTGCACACATTGGCACTGGTAGAGCCACTGCCTCACAGCGCCAGAGACCCGAGTTCAATCCTGACCACGGGTGCTGTCTGTGCGGAGTTTGCACGTTCTCCCTGTGACTGCATGGGTTCCCTCCGGGTGCTCCGGTTTCCCCCCACATCCCAAAGACGTGCGGATTTGTAGGTTGATTGGGCCTCTGTAAATTACCCCTTGAGTGTCGGGGGTGGATGAGAAAGTGGGATGAAACAGAACTAGTGTGAATGGGTGATTGATTGAACGAGCTTGAACTCGGTGGGCCGAAATATTCTGATGCGCCTCTATGGTTGCCAACTTTCTAACACCCAAATAAGGGACAAAAGGTGACATCACCGCCCATGCCCCACGTGACCTCACCCAGCCAGCGGCCAAGTGCTCCCGCTCCACCAATGGCGGCCGCCCGGGCCAGGAGGCGGGTTGCTACGCAACCCTCGTTAGGCGAACACACTCGGCTCCGCTCCCTGAACACACTCCGTTAGCTTACACTGTCCGGGCCTACAGCGGCCCGCGTGCCTAGTGTCCAGGCCTACAGTGTCTGGGTCTACAGCACCCCCCCGGGCCTAGTACAGGTCAAGGGCGGTCCAGTAGGGGACAAACCAATTTAGCCCAATATATGGGATGTCCCGGCTAATACGGGACAGTTGGCAACCCTACCCCCCTCCCACCCCCATTCGAGTTCCACAGTTCAGAAGCGGCACTTCATGCAGGCAGGTGGGACTAGTGTAGATGGGGCATGGGCAAGTTGGTCGGCTTGGGCAAGTTGGGCCGAAGGGCCTGATTCCACTCTGTATGACTCCATGACTCTATGAGTTCAGCTGGGAAATCAGCCAGGCAGCCCTACTGGGGATCACCACTAGGTGGCAGGATAGGTCAGTTATGGAGACACAAGGAACTACAGATGCTGGAATGCTGAGCAAAACACAAAGTGCTGGTGGACCTCAGTGGGTCAGGCAGCATCTGTGCATGGACGGGCAATGTTTCATGTCGGGACCCTTCTTCAGACTGATGAGCCAGAGATCCCTGCTCCAGAAAAGAAGTGACCTTTTAGAGACTTTTTAAAAAATGGACATGATTTAATTCTGAAATCCTTCGGTCTGAAGAAGGGTCCCCACTTGGAATGCCACACGGGAGGGTTTAAGCTACATTGGCAGGAGGTGGGATCTGGTGCTGGGCAGAGGCAGGTGAGAGGGTAGAAGTTGGTATGGAGGGCGGTGAGGGAAAGGTTAGTGAACAGAATGGGCAGGTGAAAGGCGGAGAGCGAGGAAGGAGGGTTGGTTTAAACTGCACGTATTTTAATGCAAGGGGCGTGATGGGTAAGACAGGTGAGCTGAGGGCATGGATAGGTACGAGCGACTGGAACGTTGTAGCCATGACTGAAACATGGTTAAGGGAGGGGCAGGACTGGCAGCTCAATGTTCCGGGGTACAGGAGCTTCAGGAGAGACAGGGGTGAGGGAAAGGTGGAGGGGGGGGGGGTTGCATTGTTGGTTAAGGAGGACGTCACGGCAGTGGTCAGAGGTGACATTACGCATGGTTCGTCTAGTGAGGCTGCATGGGTGGAGCTGAGGAACAGGAAAGGGATGGTCACCTTGTTGGGGGTGTACTACAGACCCCCCGAATAGTCAATGGGAATTAGAAGAGCCGGGAGATTGCCGACAACTGCAGGTCAAATCAGGTTGTTGTAGTCGGGGATTTTAACTTTCCCAATATAGACTGGGAAAATCGTAGGGTGAAAGGTTTAGATGGGGTTTAATTTGTCAAAAGTGTTGGAAGGATGAGAGGATATCTTATCGAAACATATAAGATTATTAAAGGGTTGGACACGTTAGGGGCAGAAAACATGTTCCCAATGTTGGGGGAGTCCAGAACCAGGGGCCACAGTTTAAGAATAAGGGGTAGGCCATTTAGAACGGAGATGAGGAAAAACTTTTTCAGTCAGAGAGTTGTGAATCTGTGGAATTCTCTGCCTCAGAAGGCAGTGGAGGCCAATTCTCTGAATGCATTCAAGAGAGAGCTAGATAGAGCTCTTAAGGATAGCGGAGTCAGGGGTTATGGGGAGAAGGCAGGAATGGGGTACTGATTGAGAATGATCAGCAATGATCACATTGAATGGCGGTGCTGGCTCGAAGGGCCGAATGGCCTCCTCCTGCACCTATTGTCTATTGTCTATTGTTCAGGAATGTTTACTCTGACATTATAGAGATGTTCCCACATAGGAGAGGGCAACACTTGGCCTAGTCGGGAAATTGAGAGGGGCAAGTGGATGAAGTGTTCGTGGATGAGCCTGTTGGGCCAGTGACCACTATTCTATTAGGTTTAAGATGGTTATGGATAGGGACAGAGAGGGCAGATGAGTTAAAGTGCTAAATTGGGGCAAAGCCAACTTTGAGGGTCTGAGAGGAGGTCTCGCTCAAGTAGATTGGAGTAGATTGTTTTGAAAGAAAAGGAACGTCAGGAAAGTGGGATGTTTTTAAAAGTGTGCTGACAAGAGTTCAAGAGGACGTTAGAGTGAAGGGCAAGGCACGCAAACGTAAGGATGTCTGGAGGACGAGGGAAATTGTGGCTTTGGTCAAGAGTAAGAAGGAGGCTTGGGACAGGTCTAGGCAGCTGTCACATCTAATCCCATTTTGCTGCTCTTTCCTCATTCTATTCTTTAAAAATGTAAATGCCATCCAGGGAGCATTTATACTTTGGAAGTTCTAGAACAATCTTTGAGATTTTGCTCCATCCACTAAACGTATACCATAGACTCCTCGAACTATATAGCATGGAAACTGGTTCTTTGGCCCAACTTGTCTATGCCAACCCAGTTACCTTACAGAGTTGGTTCCAGTTACCTGTGCCTTGCCCATACACTGATCAGCCAAAACATTATGACCACTGACAGTTAAAGTGAATAACATTGATTATCTTGTTACAATGGCACCTGTCAAGGGGTGGGATATATTAGGCAGCAAATGAACAGTCAGTTCTTGAAGTTGATGTGTTGGAGCAGGTTATATGGGCAGGAGTAAAGACCCGAGCGACTTTGACAAGGGCCAAATTGTTATGGCCAGACGACTGGGTCGGAGCATCTCTGAAACGGCAAGGCTTGTGGGGTACTCCCGGTCAGTGTTCCGAGGAGGGACAAACCACAAACCGGAGACAGACATGGTGTTGGGCGCCCAAGGCTCATTGATGCGCGAGGGCAACGAAGGCTATCCCGTCTGGTCCGAACCGACAGAAGGTCTACTGTGGCACAAGTCACAGAAAATGTTAATGGTGGTCACTGGAGGAATGCGTCACAATACACAGTGCATCGCACCCTGCTGCGTATGGGGCTGCACACGGAGGGCCAACAGCATATTAGGCAGGTGGTCGTAATGTTTTGGATGATCAGGTCTTAATGTTTTGGTTGATCAGTGTATCTCTCCCAACCATTTCTGAACATTATCTGCTTTTTTAATTTTGTAATTGTACCCACCTCTACCAGGGCTTCTGGCAGCTCGTTCCATGTACACACTACTCACTGTGTGAAAACATTTCCCCTTGGATCCCTTTTAATTCTTTTACCTCTCATCTTAAACCTAAATCTGGAGTCATAGAGTGATACAGCATGGAAACCACACCAGCCAACATGTCCCACCTGCCTGCGCTTGGTCCATATCCCTCCAAACCTGTCCTATCCATGTACCTGTCTAACTGCTTCTCAAATGTTGGGATAGTCCCAGCCTCAACCACCTCCTCTGGCAGCTTGTTCCATACACCCACCACCCTTTGTGTGAAAAACTTACCCCTCAGATTCCTATGAAATCTTTTTTTCTTCAACTTAAACCTATGTTTTCTGGTCCTCGATTCACCTACTCTGGTCAAGAGATTCTGTGCGCCCACCTGATCTATTCCTCTCATGATTTTACACACTCTACAAGTAGTATAAGAAAATAACTGTAGATGCTGGTACAAATCGAAGTAATTTATTCACAAAATGCTGGAGTTCGCCTGGGCAGCTTGCAGCCCAGTGGTATGAACATCGACTTCTCCAACTTTAGATAGTTCCTCTGTCCCTCTCTTCCCCTCCCCCTTCCAAGATCTCCCTCTATCTTCCTGTCTCCACCTATATCCATCCTTTATCCCGCCCCCCTGACATCAGTCAGAAGAAGGGTCTCGACCTGAAACGTCGCCCATTCCTTCTCTCCCGAGATGCTGCCTGACTTGCTGAGTTACTCCAGCATTTTGTGAATAATTACACACTCTACAAGATCACTCCTCATCCTCCTGTGCTCCAAGGAATATAGTCCCAGCCTACTCAACCTCTCCCTGTAGCTCAGACCCTATAGGCCTGGCAACATCCTCGTAAATCTTCTCTGTACCCGTTCCAACTTGACAACATCTTTCCTATAATATGGTGCCCAGAACTGAACACAATACTCTAGTTTTAAACTCCCCTCCCTGACTGTGGCTATTTACCTTATCTATGCCCGTTGTGATTTTCGATGCCTGAGTACGATCACTCCTCAGTTTCCATGCTATCCCATCTGCCTTCACCATCACTCCTGGCAGCATGTTCCAGTCACCCACCACTCTCTATAAAAAAACTTGCCCCGCCTATCCCTTTTAAACTTCGTTCCTCTCACCTTAAAATTATGCTTTCTAGTCTGAAGTTTGGTCTAACCTATCTATGCCTCTCCTAATTTTATGTCCTTCTTTCAGGATTCCCTTGACCTCTGAGGAAACAATCCAAGTTTATTTAAGTAACCCTTGCATCCCCTCTCTCTCCGTCCCTCCCCCACCCAGCTTCAAAGTCGTCTTGTTGAGTCTCATTGTCTGTAACTCATTTTCACCTAGCCCACAGCTAACAATGGCCTGTTTCCATGATGATCGCCTTACTTTTATGCCTATCTTTCATTTATTTGGTCTATATCTCTCTACATCAACGTCTAAATTATATCTCTTGCTTCCCCCTCCCTCTACTCTCAGTCTGAAGTGGGGTCTCAACCCGAAACGTCACCCATTCTTTTTCTGCAGAGATGCTGCCTGTCCCGCTGAGGTACTCCAGTTTTTTGTGTGTATCTAGGTTTATTCAACCTCGCCTTGCAGTTAATACTCTCTAATTGAGACATCATTCTGGTAAAACTCTTGTGCACCTTCTGGGAAGCCTTCACATCCCCCCTGGTACTGCACACAATACTCCTAATTTGGCCTGAATAAAGAACTATAAGGGTCAAACATGACTTCCTGACTCTCATACAATGCCACGACCAGTACAAACATAGAAACGTAGAAAATAGGTGCAGGAGGAGGCCATTTGGCCCTTCGGGCCAGCACCATCATTCATTGTGATCACGGCTGATCATCCACAATCAGTAACATGTGCCTGCCTTCTCCCCATATCCCTTGATTCCGCTAGCCCCTAGAGCTCTATCTTTTAAATTCATCCAGTGAATTGGCCTCCACTGCCTTCTGTGGCAGAGAATTCCATGTACCTGTTTAAATGCTTTTTAAACATTGCAAGAGTACCTGCCCAGCTACCTTCTCTGGTAGCTCATTCCATACACCCACCACCCTTTGGGTGAACAAGTGTCGAAAGCCTTTTTGATCACCCTATCTACTTGTGACGCCACTTTCAAGGAACTATGTATCTGCACTCCGAGATCCCTTTGCTCTACCACACTCCCCAGAGCCCTACGATTCAATGTGTAGGTCCTGCCCATGATAGACTTCCCAAAATGCAACACCTGAGATTTATCTGTATCTGGGCGGTCACGGTGGCGCAGCGGTAGGGTTGCTGCCTTACAGCGCTTGCAGCACCGGAGACCCGGGTTCCATCCCGACCACTGGTGCTGTCTGTACGGAGTTTGGACGTTCTCCCTGTGATCGTGTGGGTTTTCTCAAAGATCTTTGATTTCCTCCCACACTCCAAAGACGTAGAGGTTTGTAAGTTAATTGGCTTGGTGTATGTGTAAATTGACCCCAGTGTGTGTAGGATAATGTTAATGTGTGCGGGGATCACTGGTCGGGGTAAGGACTCGGTGGGCCGAAGGGCCTGTTTCCGCGTTGTATCTCTAAACTAAACTAAACTCTATAAACTAATCCTCAGCCCACCGGCCCAACCGATCAAGACCGTGCTGCAACTTTTGACAGTCATCTTCATTATCTACAACACCATTCACTTTTGTATCATCTGCAAACTTGCTAATCATGTCTTGTACTTTTTCATCCAAATCATTGATGTAGATGACAAACATTAACGGGCCCAGCACCGAACCCTGAGGCACACCACTGGTCACAGGCCTCCAGTCCGAGAAGCAACCTTCCCTCTGCTTCCTTCCATGGAGCCATTTTCTATCCACTCAGCTATCTCTCCTTGGATCCCATGCGATCCAACCTTCCAGAGCAGCCTACCACGTGGAACCTTGTCAAATGCTTTGCTGAAGTCCATATGTACAACATCTACAGCTCTGCCCTCATCAACCTTTTTGGCCACATCTTCAAAAAACTCAATCAGATTTGTGAGACACGACCTCCCACGTACAAAACCATGCTGACTATCCCTAATCAGCCTATTGTGGATCCTTCTTGCAGATGTTATGAAAATAGGTGGAGGGGCAGGTAGTGCAGAGAAAACAGGGACTCTGCAGAAGGACTTGGACAGGTTGGGAGAGTGGGCAGAGAAGTGGGTGATGGAATATAGTGTAGCAAAATATGGAGTCATGCATTTTGCGAGTAGGAATAAAGGTGTAGACTATTTTCTAAATGGGGAGAGAATCCAGAAATCGGAGGTGCAAAGGGACTTGGGAGTGCTGGTGCAGGATTCCCAAAAGGTTCATCTGAAAGTCGAATCAGTAGTAATGAAGGCAAACTCAATGCTACCATTTATTTAAAGTGGGCTTGTATACAAAAACAGGGATGTAATGCTGAGGCTCTATGAAGTGCTAGTCAGGCCGCATTTGGAATATTGTGAGCAGTTTTGGGCCCCAAATCCGAGGAAGGATGTGCTGGGTCTGGAGAGGGTCCAGAGGAGGTTTACTAGAATGATCCCAGGAATGAGTGGGTTAACATTTGATGAGCGTTTGATGGTACTGAGCGCAGGATTTGTTTTCCTTGTGTGTTTGCACAATCAGGAAGTTGGAAGTGAATCATTTGCCATGTGGTACAGCTGGCATCAGCGTTTTACATTCCGATGTCAGGTGCAACGAGCTTGGAATCTCAACACATCTCGTACTTGGTCAGAGTGTGTGGAAACAATTGCATTTGAGAACCTCAGTCAGGAGACAGACTATTTCTCACTGCAAAGGGCAGTGGGTAGATGGAATGAGATGCCTGAGGAGATAGATAGGTTACCCGTAAATCTCTCCCCCTTCTCCTTAAACCTGTGTCCTCTGTTTCTCACTTCCCCAACTTTGGGTAAAAGATGTGTGTTGACCCAATCTATTCCTCTCATGATTTTGTACACCACCATAAGATCACATCTCATCCTCCTGCGCTCCAAGAAATAAATCCTAGCCTGCTCAACCTCTCCTCTAGCCCAGTCCCTCGAGTCCTGACAGCATCCTGACAAATCTTCTCTGAACCCTTTCAAGCTTGACAACATCTTTCCCAGAACACGGTGACCAAAACTGAACACAATACTCTAAATGCAGCCTTACCAATGTTGCATATAACTGCAATATGACCTCCCAACTTCTATACTCAATATTCTGGCTGATGAAGGCCAATGTGCCAAAAGCCTTTTTGACCACCTTATCTACCCGCGACTCCACCTTCAAGGAACCATGCACCTGTACTCCTAGATCCCTCTGCTCTACAACACTCCCCAGAGCCCTAACATTCACTGTGTAGGTATTGCCTTATGTTCGACGTCCCAAAATGCAACACCTCACACTTCTCTTTATTAAATTCCATCAACCATTCCTCTGCCCACCTGGCCAATCGAACCAGATCCTGCTGCAATCTTTCACAACCATCTTCACTATCTGCAAAACCACCCACTTTTGTATCATCAGCAAACTTGCTAATCTTGCCCTGTATGTTCACATCCAAATCACTGATGTAGATAAACAAACAGTAACAACACCGAACCCTGAGGCACACCACTAGTCACAGTCCTCCAATCTGAGAAGCAACCTTTTACCATCTCCCTCTGCTTCCTTCCAATTTGCTATCCATTCAGCAATCTCTCCTTGGATCCCATGCAATCTAACCTTCCATTGCAGCCTCCCAGGTGGAACCTTGTTGAATGCCTTACTGAAGTCCAAGTACACAACATCTACAGTTCTGCCCTCATCAACATTTTGCATTACATCTTCTAAAACCTCAATCATATTTGTGAGACACGATCTCCCACGTACAAAACCACGCTGACTGTCCCTAATCAGCCACTGTCCATCTAAATGCCTGTATATCCTATCCCTCAGAATGCTCTCCAGTAACTTACCAACTACAGATGTTAAGCTCACCGGCCTATAGTTCCTTTGAGACATACTCATTGAGGACCTGCCCATCTCCTGTGGCTCCCCATGGATTTGACCGCTGTGATTTATCAGGGGTCCCACTTTCTCCCTGGTTACCCTTTGTCCATTAATGTACGTAAATTGATGGCTTTGTGCCCACATTTGCGGATGATACTAAGATAGGTGGAGGGGCTGGTAAGCAGTGTAGAGGGAGCAGGGACTCTGTAGAAGGTCTTGGACAGGTTGGGAGAGGGGGCAGAGAAGTGGCAGATTGGATGCAGCGTGGTAAAGTGTGGAGTCATGCACTTTGGTTGTAGGAATAAAGACGTAGACTATTTTCTAAATAGGGGGTGGGTTCAGAGACCGGAGGTTCAGAAGCGATTCCTCTTACAAAGTCCCCAATCAGTTGCTTGGTCTTACTGACATTGAGAGCCAGGTTGTTGTGCTGGCACCATTTGGTCAATCGGTCGATCTCACTTCTATACTCTGTCATCACCATCTGTAATTCGTCCAACAACGGTGGTGTCATCGGCGAACTTGAAGATGGAGTTGGCACTGTGTCTGGCCACACAGTCATGAGTATAGAGTGGGTAGAGCAGGGGGCTGAGCACGCTGCCTTGAGGTGCTCCCGTGCTGATGGTTAATGAGGAAGAAGTATTGCTGCCAATTCGAACAGACTGTGGTCTGTGGATGATGAAGTCGAGGATGAGGAAGTCAGAAAATATTTAGCTAAAGGTCATAGATAAACATAGATGGATGCATCTATATCAGGAAATATCGTGTTTGGATTTCAGCGGCGAATCTTAGCTGAAAGCGTGGTCTGCAATTCATTGGAACCCGTGACCTGATCATGAACAGTCACGCTGTGAACAGGCCAATATTGGGCATCATTTTTTATTTTTGTTCTGCTCTTTGGTTCTCAATGTACAGCAGCAAACTGGAGAAACTGTTTGTCTTTTTACTCCAGGACTGGTTTGTTAAAACACCTCTGGGCAAGAAGAGAACAAAAGCAGCAAAGGAATCAGAAAATGATGGAAAAGAGAAAGGCCAAAAAGGAAAGGAAGGGAAAAAAGGAAAGAGAGGGAAAAAAGGAAAGGAAGGAAAAAAAGGAAAAAATAATATCCAGGTGTTTCTGAGACAGTAGTTCGTTAATTATGCCTTCACTGTGAGGTGCAAGCATCCTGTATATACATGTGTAGTAAAGTTTGGACATGTCATTGTATAATAATTAAGTTGATTGAAACCATGTAACGATATAATAACAGACAAAGCAGTGCGTGAAACTAATCTACTTAATTATTTAATAATCGTGTGATATTACTTCCTTTAGCAAACTGAATGGTATTATAAATGGTCACTCTGGTCAGGAATGGGCCAACTGATCACAGAGATGCCAGATTATGAAGTGTATATTTTGGCAGCAACAATAAAAGTTTGTTCTGACAAAAACTTGCCACGTGAAACCTATTGTGGGCGATGCAAGACAGGAAATCCACAGAAAAACGCCATCCTATGCTGAATTATTTGGTTCTATTTAACCAGGCACAACAATATCGACCCAAAGTGACCCAAAGACCCTTCAAGGATTTATGAAACCACTGGGTCAGAATAAGCGATCAGCCCTTTTGGACACAGGTGCTCAGATATTTCTACAGTCAGGGTTATAAATCCTTGTAATTTTGTACCTCAGAGAAAGCTGGATTATTAGTTATTGTATTTATTCAAAGCTGAAATCATAGATTTGGAAATCATTGCTCTGGAATCTAGTTTAGTTTAGGAAACGGGCCCGCTGGAGGGTCTGAGCTACAGGGAGAGATTAAACAGGCTTTGACTCTATGCCCTGGACCACAGGACAATGAGGGGTGATCTTATAGAGGTGTATAAAATCATGAGAGGAACAGATCGGGTAGACGCACAGAGTCTCTTGCCCAGGGTAGGGTATCCGGAACCTGGGGGCATGGGTTTAATGTGAAGAGGCAGAGTAGACAGGAGAAGGAGGAGATGGCGAGGGTGGAGCAGACAGAGTGACGGGCCGGCTTGGAGGATCGGCAGCTGGTGTGAGGGAGGGGAGCCCCAGGGTGACCGAACGCGCCCTGTCGTTGGTGGCGGCCCCCAGGGGCTACAATGTGAGCAGCAACAACAGCTGCGCCAACTGAACCGGTGCAGTGAGTGAAGAAGGGCTTGCTGGTGCACTGTCTGCAACTTGCAATCTCAGCAGCCAGGGAGGCAGTGCGAGTGGGAATCCATCCCCTGGAGGCAAAATCCCTCACAAAGGGGTCCAGTAAATTGAGGGCTTAATGCACTGAACCTTTTTGTTGTTTATCGTGGTGCTTACAGAGTACAATGTTTACATATCTGTCGCTGCAAGTAAGAATTCAATTGTTCCGTTTCAGGACATAGGACAATAAAATAGAGTGGATAGAGTGGATGTGGAGAGGACATTTCCACTAAACATAAAAAATAGGTGCAGGTGGAGGCCATTCGGCCCTTCGAGCCAGCACCGCCATTCATTGTGATCATGGCTGATCATCCACAATCAGTAACCCGTGCCTGCCTTCTCCCCATATCCATTGATTCCGCTAGCCCCTAGAGCTCACTAGCGGGACAGTCTAGGACCAGAGGTCATAGCCTCAGAATTAAAGGACGTTCCTTTAGGAAGGAGAAGGAGAGGAATTTCTTTAGTCAGAGGGTGGTGAATCTGTGGAATTCATTGCCACACAAGTCTGTGGAGGTCAAGTCAATTAATATTTTTAAGGCAGAGATAGATAGATTCATGATTAGTATGGGATTTCACGGGTTATTAAGGTGGGAGAATTGGGTTGAGAGGGAAAGATAGATCAGCCAGGATCAGATGATGGAGTAGACTCGATGGCCTAATTCTGCTGCTATGTCTTATGAACTTATGAACATGAATAAATCAAACTTGACTTGAGACTCACATGTGATAATCATCAGTGATCATGTTAATCTATGATAGGAAAGGTCATTGATGAAACCACAGGAGATGGCTAGTCTAGGGGGCTGTCATGTGGAGGTTCTGGAACCAAAGCAGAACTTAGCAGATGGGTTCATTAGCAGTTCATCAAGGGTGCGAAGTGGATGATTTACCAACGGCCACACTGCAGTTGTGGACGTGGATTGATTAACATCCAGCAAAAACAATCATCTTTAGCACCTCATATTTCGCCTGGGCAGCTTGCAGCCCAGCGGTATGAACATTGACTTCTCCAACTTTAGATAGTTCCTCTGTCCCTCTCTTCCCCTCCCCCTTCCCAGATCTCCCTCTATCTTCCTGTCTCCACCTATATCCTTCCTTTGTCCTGCCCCCCTGACATCAGTCTGAAGAAGGGTCTCGACCCGAAACGTCGCCCATTCCTTCTCTCCTGAGATGCTGCCTGACCTGCTGAGTTACTCCAGCATTTTGTGAATAAATACCTTCGATTTTTACCAGCATCTGCAGATATTTTCTTATATTATATATATCTATCATTTTAGTCAGTTCCGATTTTCTCCTTTATTCCTTTCGTTACCAGGTTTCCTTCAAACCGTACTCAGACAACTTTTGTTTTAGAAACATAGAAACATAAAAAACAGGTGCAGGAGGAGGCCATTAGGTCCTTCGAGCCAGCATCACCATTCGTTGTGATCATGGCTGACCGTCCACAATCAGTAACCCGTGCCTGCCTTCTCCCCGTACCCCTTGATTCCACTAGCCCCTGGAGCTCTCATTCTAGTCCTGGAATTTATATCTATTTTTTCATGCAATATTGTCCTTGAGCCACGAGGTCCATGTGCTGATGTTTGTGTTGCACGTTCTCCCCGTGACCTGCGAGGGTTTTCTCCGGGTGCTCCGGTTCCCTCCCACATTCCAAAGACGTGCAGGTTTCTAGGTTAATTGGCCTCTGTAAATTGTCCCTCGTGTGTAGGATAGAACTAGTGTACGGGTGATCGGCGCGGATGCGGTGGGCCAAAGGGCCTGTTTCCACACTGAATCTCTGAAGTAAACTGAAAAATATATTTTCAATCACTCAGGGGAATCTGAATGGTCAATGGTTAGCCAGAATGAATTTGTCCTACCTTTGGTTTTAAGGACATATTAGCAATTCTCCACATTGTCAGGAAGATGGCAGTATAACCATTGCAAAGGGACTATTTGTAATGGGAGTAATGGTTACAGTATTCAGACTTTCAGTGTTACAGTCCAGATAATATTTGGTCCTGTGGCCTCTGTTCTAACCAGTGTCCTGAGCTATTTTTCAATATTATGTGGAGTCATTTGATTTATCTAAAAATTGGCATTCATTGATGTGTAGAGTGGAACTGCAGATGCTGATTTAAACCAAAGGTAGACACAAAAAGCTGGAGTAAGGAATGGGTGATGTTTCGGGTCGAGACCCTTCTTCAGACTGAAAGGGTCTCAATCCAAAACGTCACCTATTCCTTCTCTCTAGAGATTCTGCCTGCCTCGTTGAGTTACTCCAGCATTTTGTGTCTATCCTCGGTTTAAACCAGCATCTGCAGTTCCTTCCTACACATAAACTTGAGGTAATTTGGACAATAGACAATAAACAATAGGTGCAGGAGGAGGCCATTCGGCCCTTCGAGCCAGCACCACCATTCAATGTGATCATGGCTGATCATTCTCAATCAGTACCCCGTTCCTGCCTTCTCCCCATACCCCCTGACTCCGCTATCCTTAAGAGCTCTATCTAGCTCTCTCTTGAATGCATTCCGTGAATTGGCCTCCACTGCCTTCTGAGGCAGAGAATTCCACAGATTCACAACTCTCTGACTGAAAAAGTTTTTCCTCATCTCAGTTCTAAATGGCCTAAATTTATGTTTGGAAATTCTATTGAGACGGGTTCCAAGAGAATGTCTATTTCTCTTAACGAATAAAGACTTTTACATCAACCAGCTTCAGCCTCTGAGTAGCTTAGTTCACATGTTAGAGCGGTGTGTGTTTATTCAAAACTCCACTGAAAATGTTTCCATTATATTTTACTGACATTCCACAAACTTGCATGGTTACAAATGGCACACATTTTGATAAGACCAAAATATATACTGAGTTAAGAAGGCAGAAGGATAGGACTTAGAAATGTCATTGCCAAAGACCCTGCAATATTTAAAACGTTACATCTGAAATATTTACGTAATCTGATGTATTTCAAATGTTGTCTGATAACTCAAGTCATAGACGCCATTTTAATTTCAACATTTTCTTAGCTATAACAAACAGGTGATGGACACACCAGTAAAACCTCTATCCTTGAAGATTATTTTAATAATGTAATTTTGGAACGTACAATTTGAGAGCACGCAAAATTTCACTGATGAAATTCTGCCAGATTGACCGGTCAGGTATATAATATTTAGAATGCTGTTCAAAACTGAGCAATCTAAACAACCTGTGAAGTATTTAAGTGAAGACAGACTCAAAATGCTGGAGTAACTCAGCAGGACAGGCAGCATCCCTGGATAAAAGATTCTGGATTGACGTTTCGGGGCGAGACCCTCCTTGAGACTGAGAGTCAGGGGAGAGGGAGACACAGAGATATGGAAGGGTAAGGTGTGAAAACGAGACATCAAAGGGGACGACGTTCAATGAAAATGTTGAATAGATCATTGTTAGCTCGGGGAAGGTGACAAAGAAGCATACAAAGACAACATTTAATCAGGAGGACAGTCAGACAGGTCAGAGAAATAGGATGGGGGAGGGATGAAAAGAGAGGGAAAGCAAGGGTTACTTGAAGTTCACTAAGCTACTCTAGTTAGAAGAGACCAAGCTTAGGCTCGGCTGGTCAGGCAGCATCTCAGGAGAGAAGGAATGGGTGACGTTTCGGGCCTCAAGCCGAAACGTCACCCATTCCTTCTCTCCTGAGATGCTGCCTGACCTGCTGAGTTACTCCAGCATTTTGTGAATAAATACCTTCGATTTGTACCAGCATCTGCAGTTATTTTCTTACACTAAGCTTAGGCTCGGCGATCATTTCCCTGAACTCTGCTCAGTCCGCCTAAACCTACCTGATCTCCCGGTTGCTCAACACTTTAACACCCCGTCCCATTCCCACTCTGACCGTTCTGTCCTGGTTCCCCTCCATTGCCAGAGTGAGGCCCAGCGCAAATTGGAGGAACAACACCTCATATTTTGCTTGGGCAGCTTACACACCAGCGGTATGAACATTGACTTCTCTAACTTCAAGAAACCCTTGCTTTCCCTCTCTCTCCATCCCTCCCCCAACCTAGTTCTCCAACCAGTCTGACTGACCCCTTGATTAAATGTTTATTTCTGTATGCTCCATTGTCACCTTCTCCTAGCTAACAATGATCTATCCTACATCCTTATAAATCTCCTCTGGACCCTCTCCAATGCCAGCACATCCTTCCTCAGATATGGGGCCCAAAGCTGCTCACTTCTCTAATGTGGTCTGACCAGCGCCTTATAAAGCCTCAGCATTACATCCTTGCTTTTATATTCTAGTTCTCTCAAAACGATTGCTAACAATTCACCCGCACTAACACTCCCAAGTCCCTTTGCACGTCCAATTTCTGAATCCTATCCCCTTTTAGAAAATAGTCTACACCAAAGAGAAAATAATCTCTTACCTCGACGGAGATGCATATCATATCTCCGTCCACACTGCGGCCTCTTGCTGGGGACCGACTTTGGGAGCTCCAACAGCGGGAGTCTGCGGAGTTAACATCGTGGAGCTGGCGGTCCCTGTCAGGGATCGACCTCGGAGCTCCAACCGCGGGAGCCTGTGGGACTTAACATCGTGGAGCTGGCGGTCCCTGTCAGGGATCAACCTCGGAGCTCCAACCGCGGGAGCCTGCGGAGTTAACATCGTGGAGCTGGCGGTCCCTGTCGGGGATCGACCTCGGAGCTCCAACCGCGGGAGCCTGCGGAGTTAACATCGTGGAGCTCGCGGTCCCTGTCGGGGATCGACTTCGGGAGTTCCAGGCCGCAGGAGCTTTGACCGCCCCGATCGCGGGGGCTTTGATCACCGACCACGGTAGCTTTGATCGCCCCGACTGCAGATGGTTCGACTGCCCTGACCGCGGGAGAATAAAGAGTGAAGGAGATTAGACTTTATTTCCTTCCATCACAGTGAGGAATGTGGAATCCGCTGTGGTGGATGTTTATGGTAACTTTTATGTTGTTGCTTTTTCTGGCGTGACTGTACAGTAATTTGAATTTCACTGTCCCTTAAATGGTACACATGACAATAAAATACCTTTGAATCTTTGAACCATTATGGTGTATGGAGGGGGGACCTCATTGGAACGTACAGAATAGTAAAAGGTTTAGATAGAGTGGATGTGGAGAGGATGTTTCCACTAGTGGGAGAGTATAGTACTAGAGGTCACAGCCCTAGAATTAAAGGGCATTCTTTGAGGAAGGAGATGAGGGGAAATTTCTTTTGTCATGGTGAATCTGTGGAATTCTTTGCCACAGATGGCTGTGGAGGCCAAATCAGTAGATATTTTTAAGGCAGAGATAGATAGATTCTTGATTAGTACTGGTGTCAGAGGTTATGGGGAGAAGGCAGGAGAATGGGGTTAGGGGTTAGAGAAAGATCAGCCATGATTGAATGGCGGAGTAGACTTGATGGGCCGAATGGCCTAATTCTACTCCTATCACATGACCTTATGATTATTCATCCTACCAAAGGGCATGACCGTACACTTTGCTATGCTGTTTTCGATCTGCCTCTTCTTTGCCCCCACTCCCAACCTGTCCACATCCTCTTGCAGACTCCCTACTACCTCAACTTTACCTGCCCCTCCATCTATCATCGTATCATCTGCAAACTCAGCTACGAAGCCATCAACGGGGTCACACAACGGGGAATACGCCCCGATCTTTATCAACGGGGTCAGTGTGGAGAGAGTGTCCAGCTTGAGGTTTCTGGGCAATCACATTTCGGAGGACATAACATGGTCCAATAACACTGCTGCGCTGGTCAAGAAGCTGGTCTGCCCCAACAGCTGCTGACGACCTTCTACCGTTGCACCATAGAGAGCATCCTAACACATGGCATCCCTGTGTGGTACCTCAGCTGCACGGAGGCAGAGAGGAAAGCTCTTCAGCGGGTAGTCCATAGAGCTCAGAGGACCATCGGAACACAGCTACCAGCCTTGGAGGGCATCTACAACACACGATGCCTCAGAAAAGCCACCAGCATCCACAAAGACTCTTCACACCCCTGCAACAGTCTGTTCGAACTTCTACCATCGGGCAGACGATACAAGGCCTTCTACGCCCGCACCTCCAGACTCAGGAACAGCTTCATCCCCAGGGCCATAGCTGCTATGAACCGGTCCTGCTGAGTGAACAGTGATCCGGCACAGATCTACTGGCACTTTATTCTGTTTTAAAACTGTTCTAATTTGTTTCATTGGGTTGTTTAAATTAATACTGACTAGCTAATTGATTTATTGCATCGTATGGGAGGCGCATTCCCAATCTCGTTGTACCCTGTACAATGACAATATAGATATATTGTATTGTATTGTAAAAAACCACATCATCAACATATCATGTGAAAAGTACCAGACCCAACCCCCCTGTGGAGCACCGCTCGTCACCAGCAGCTCAGAGATACAGCGCGGAAACAGGCCCTTCGGCCCATCGGATCTGTGCCGACCAGCGATCCCCGCACACTAACACTATCCTACACACACTAGGGACAATTTTTACATTTACCCAGTCAATTAACCTACAAACCTGTACGTCTTTGGAATGTGGGAGGAAACCGAAGATCTCGGAGAAAACCCACGCAGGTCACGGGGAGGACTTACAAACACCGTACAGACGGCGCCCGTAGTCGAGATGGAACCCGGGTCTCCGGCGCTGCACTCGCTGTAAGGCAGCAACTCTACCACTGCACCACCGTGCCGCCAATCCCACTGAACTGAAAAGGCCACCTTTATTCCCATTCTTCACCTCCTGCCAGTCAACCAGTCTTCTATCCAATCTAGTACCTAGTCTCTGTACCGGGAGCTCACACGTGACACCTTGTGAAAGGTCCTCTGAAGATTCAAGTAAACAATGGCCACCCACTCTCCTTTGTCCATTCTGCTGGTTACTTCCTCAAAGAGTTCCAACAGATGTCTCTGGCGAGATCTCCCCTTAATAAAACAATGCTGTCTTTGACCTATTTTATCATGTGCTTCCAAGTACTTTGAAACCTCATCCTTAATAATGGACTCTAAAAGCTTCCAAATTGTAAGGAATGAGGAGTCTCTGTGGTGGATGTTCATGTTAAAATGTATTGTGTGTGTTCTGTTGCTTTTTATTGGAATGACTGTATGGCAAATCAAATTCCTCGTATGTTGCAAAACATACTTGGACAATTAAGTAGTGATTATGATTATGATTATGAAATTGCTGAAGTCAGGCTGACTGGCCTATAATCTCCTTTCTTTTGCTTCTACCCTTCTAATACAGTATGGTGACATTTGCGATGTTCCAGGTTACTGGGTCCATTCCTGACTCTGGTGGTGCTTGAACGATCACTACCCATGCCTCCACAATCTCCACTGCAACCTCTTTCTTTTTTTTTTCTTCTTTTTTTTTTTGAAAAGCATATGTACAAATCGAAATAAGAAAAAACACATTTGTTACAAAGTTCTTACATAGCTTCAATTTTTAAATTTTTGAAGAGAGAAAGTAAAAATAAAAATATAAAACTATAAACTTGGGGAGAGAGAGAGTAAGAGGGTTAAAAAAAAAGAAAAAAGGATCTAACAATAAAAATTAACGGGAGTAGATCCGGGAGACAAAAACCACAGCTGTACATCCAACCCCCAACTTAAGTTTCAACTTTTTATTTAAATTTTTTTTTTATTTTAGTCCTGTGCCAAGCCCATTTACTTTTCTAAAAATTCAATAAATGGAGACCATATTTTTAAAAATAACTCAGGTTTGTCGATTAAGGCAAACCTTATTTTTCCAAATGCAGGGTCTCTGTCATTTCCATAGTCCACATTTTAATTGTGGGGGTTATTGGTTTTTTCCAAAATTTAAGTATTAGTTTTTTCGCAGTTATTAGACTGTAATCAAGAAAATGTACCTGACTTACTGTAAAATTTGTAGTATGTTCTGATAATCCTAATATAATTAATTTTGGGTCCATATCTAATTTTTTATTAATAACTTTAGAAACTATTTTTAAAATCTCCAACCAGAAGTTTTGCATTTTTATACAAGTTACGAAAATATGAGTTAAATTAGCTTCTTGAAATTGACATTTATCACACATAGGAGAGATACTAGGAAAAATCCTATTTAATTTCGTCTTCGAATAATGTAATCTATGTATTATTTTAAATTGTATTAGGGAATGTCTAGTATTCAATGAACATTGATGTATATGTTGTAAACTTTCATCCCATATATCTTGCATTATAACTTGATTCAATTCGTCCTCCCATGCTCGTCTATAAGATTCTGATGACGGAATGTCAATGTCAAGGAGAATATTGTAAATAAAAGATATTAATTTATTTGAGTTATAATGTCGATTCAGGCATACATCAAGTATTTCTGGACCTCTAAACTTATATTCTTGCATGTGTGATTTTACATAATCTCTAAGTTGTAAATATCTAAAATAATTATTAACATGTAATCCGTACTTCTGCTGTAACTCCTGAAACGAAAGAAAAGTTCCCTTATGATAAAGATCTCCCACCCTTTTGATTCCATAACTTTTCCATTGAGCAAAGCCTCTATCTAAGACAGACGGTTTAAAAGAAGGATTATTCGCAATAGGAAGGAAAACAGATAATTTACTCAATTTTAACGTAAGCTTTAATTGTTTCCAGGTACGGATAACACTATGTATAATGGAATTACCTCCATATGTTTTTTTATTTAAATTTATTGGAGCTAAGAGGATCGCACCAATATCGAATGGTAAACAATCCTCTTTCTCCATCTTTAACCAATCCGGTTGTTGATCAGAATCATCCAACCAGCAGGTTATATTTTTAATATTAACCGCCCAATAATAAAATAAAAAGTTAGGTAAAGCAATTCCTCCATTAATTTTAGACTTACATAAGTGTCTTTTATTTATTCTATGAGTCTTGTAGTCCCAAATAAAATTAGTAACAATTGAATCAATTTTAAAAAAAAACTTTTTTGGAAGGTAGATCGGAATTGCTTGAAATAAGTATAGTAGCTGTGGCAGAAAGATCATCTTTATAGCATTACTACGACCAACTAATGATATAGGAAGTGTTTTCCAAAATTGGATATTTCTGTGTAATTTAACCTCTTTCTGAGCCTTGGCGTGTAGTCCTTCTCGCCAAGTGTAAAGTGTAGTACACTCTCGCGAGTGGTGAACATTGACGCTGAGGTCAACAACAGGATTGCCAAGGCCAGCGCTGCCTTTGGGCGACTCCGTGGGAATGTTTGGGAGCGGAGAGGACTCAGCTTTACCACCAAGCTGAAGGTCTACCAGTCTCTATGCCAGTGAGACTTGGACTGTCTACAGCAGACATGCCAAACAGCTCAACCACTTTCACTTGAGCTGCCCGTGCAGACTCCTTCACATCAGGTGGCAGGACAAAACTCCCGACACAGAGGTCTTGGAACGGGCCGGAATCCCCAGCGTCCACACCCTCCTACGGAAAGCCCAAGCCAGATAGGCAGGCCGTCGTCAGAATGCCCGAGAGTTGACTGCCAAAACAGCTTCTGTATGGAGAACTGTGTCAGGGCAAGCGCTCAGTAGGAGGGCAGAAGAAACGGTTTAAGGACTGCCTCAAAGTGTCCCTCAAAGACTTGGACATCAACCTCAGCACTTGGGAGTCTCTTGCTCTGGACCGTCCAACCTGGTGTAGCAAGCTCACCACAGGAGCCCGTGCAGCAGAGAACAGACGCACTGCAGAGGCCCAGAGGAAACGCACCGCGCGCAAGGCCCGGGCTACCTCCACTTCCACTGCAGCACCCATCCACTTGTGTCCTACGTGTGGGCGTGGCTTCCGGGCCCGGATTGGCCTCACCAGTCACTTCCGGACCCACAGTCACCAATCCTTCAACTGAAAGTGAAGTCATGGTCATCTTCCAACCCGAAGGACGAACAACAACAAAGTGAAATTGTAAAGGTGGGGGACTTGCTGCTCCTGTCCACAACAAATGGTGCAACCCTGGTTACATCACGGTCAAGGAGCGTGTGTGAGGCCCGGACATTGAACTGATTGATGGCTGTGGGCGCTAAATGCTAAATGCCCATGGAATTGACATTCCTCCATCCGCCAACACTCATCATGAAGGGCTGAGCTGTATTGCCATGTATTTTGTGTTTTTATGACTGTTGGCAGATCAATTTCCCTCCTGGGATAAATAAAGTTACATCGTATCGTGTCGAGACTTATCCACCTTCAGACCTTTCAGCTCCCCAAGTCCTTCTCCTTGGTAATAGCACTCAGTTCTGGCCCCTGGTGTCCCACTGATCTTTGCCATATTACATTGCCTTCTCTTTTGCTTTTATGCTATCTTTGACTTCCTTTGTCAGCCACAGTAGCCTCTTTCTCCCCTTCGTATGTTTCTTCTTCTTTGGGATGAAAAGATCCCGAGTTTTCCGAATTGCTCCGAGAAACTCCTGCCATTGCAGCTCCACTCTCGTTCCTACTAGGGTCCCTTTCCAATCAACTTTAGCCAGCTCCGCCCTCATGCCTCTGTAGTCACCTTTACACAACAGTAATACTGATACATCCAATTTCAGCTTCTCCCTCTCAAACTGCAGGTTAGAAACATAGAAAAATAAGTGCAGGAGTAGGCCATTCGGCCCTTCGAGCCAGCATCGCCATTCAATATGATTATGGCTGATCATCCAAAATCAGTACCCCGTTCCTGCTTTTTCCCCATATCCCTTGTTCCCGTTAGCCCTAAGAGCTAAATCGAACTCTCTCTTGAAAACGTCCAGTGGATTGGCCTCTTTTACCTTCTGTGGCAGAGAATTCTACAGATTCACAACTCTCTGGATGAAAAGGTTTTTCCTCATCTCTGTCCTAAATGGCCTACCCCTTATTCTTGCACTGTGACCCCTGGTTCTGGACTACCCCAACATTGTTCCTGCACCGAGCCTGTCTACTTCTTTAAGAATTTTACAAGTTGAACTCTATCAGATTATGATCACTGCCTCCTATGCAATCCTTCCATAAATTGCCCAATCAAATCTGGTTCATTACACAACACCAAATCCAGAAATACCTTTTCCGTCAGATGATCCACCACAAGCGGCACGGTAGCGCAGCGGTAGAGTTGCTGCTTTACAGCGAATGCAGCGCCGGAGACTTAGGTTCGATCCTGACTACGGGTGCTGCACTGTAAGGAGTTTGTACGTTCTCCCCGTGACCTGCGTGGGTTTTCTCCGAGATCTTCGGTTTCCTCCCACACTCCAAAGACGTACAGGTATGTAGGTTAATTGGCTGGGTAAATGTAAAAATTGTCCCTAGTGGGTGTAGGATAGTGTTAAGGTGCGGGGATCGCTGGGCGGCACGGACTTGGTGGGCCGAAAAGGCCTGTTTCCGGCTGTATACATATGATGATGATGATGATGATGAAGCTGCTCCAGGAAGCTTCTTGTAGGCAAATTCATTTTATTGGGATTCAGTACCAACCTGATTTTCCCAGACTAGGTGGATATTGAAATCCCCTACGACCACTGTAAACATTGCCTTTCTAACATGCCTTTCCTATCTCCTGATATAATTTCTATCCTGAAGGTAGACACAAAATGCTTGAGTAACTCAGCGTGTCAGGCATGAGTCGTCAAGTCAAGTCAAATTTATTTGTCACATACACATACTCGATGTGCAGTGAAATGAAAGTGGCAATGCCTGCGGGTTGTGCACAAAAAGAATTACAGTTACAGCATATAAATAAAGTTAATAAGTTACTAAACATAGCACAAAAAGTGTCGACAAAAATTTAGTCTCTGGGGTTATCAAAGTTGACAGTCCTGATGGCCTGTGGGAAGAAGCTCCGTCTCATCCTCTCCGTTTTCACAGCGTGACAGCGGAGGCGTTTGCCTGACCGTAGCATCTGGAACAGTCCGTTACTGGGGTGGCAGGGGTCCCTCATGATCTTGCTTGCTCTGGATCTGCACCTCCTGATGTATAGGTCCTGCAGGGGGACGAGTGTAGTTCCCATGGTGCGTTCTGCCGAACGCACTACTCTCTGCAGGGCCATCCTGTCCTGGGCAGAGCTGTTCCCAAACCAGACTGTAATGTTGCCGGACAGGATGCTCTCTACAGCCCCAGAGTAGAAGCAATGAAGGATCCTCAGCGACACTCTGAATTTCCTCAGTTGTCTAAGGTGGTAAAGGCGCTGCTTAGCCTTACCCACCAGTGCGGCAATGTGCGTTGCCCACGTCAGATCCTCTGCGATGCGGACTCCCAAGTATTTGAAACTGCTCACCCTATCCACAATAGACCCATTTATCTCCAGTGGCGTGTACGTCCTTGGATGTTTAGCCCTTCTGAAGTCCACAATCAGCTCCTTTGTTTTAGTGACATTCAAGAGGAGGCTATTGTCCTGACACCAGAGTGCCAGATCAGCCACCTCCTCCCGGTAGGCCTTCTCATCGTTGTTGGAGATCCGGCCCACCACCACAGTGTCATCAGCAAACTTGATGATGGAGTTTGAGCTGAACCTGGCCCTACAGTCATGTGTGTACAGGGAGTACAGTAGGGGGCTAAGGACGCAGCCCTGGGGGGATCCTATGTTCAGGGTGAGGGAGCTAGATGTGTGTTCCCCCATCCTGACCACTTGGGGCCTGGCAGTGAGAAAGTCCAGGACCCAGGCACACAGAGGGGTGCTAAGCCCCAGTTCCAGCAGCTTTTCAACCAGTCTGCTGGGGACTATTGTGTTGAATGCTGAACTAAAGTCAATGAACAGCATCCTCACATAGCCCCCCTGGCTGTCCAGATGAGAGAGAGCGGTGTGTAGAACCTGGGAGACCGCATCATCCGTGGACCTGTTCGGACGGTATGCGAACTGTAGTGGGTCCATGTTGCGAGGAAGGAGGGCGCAGATGTGCTTCTTGACCAGCCTCTCCAAGCATTTCATGGCAACCGAGGTGAGGGCCACCGGTCGGTAGTCATTTAAACACGCTGGAGAGGCATTCTTTGGCACCGGTACAATGATGGATCTTTTGAAGCATGCAGGGACCACGGACTTTGCCAAGGAGAGGTTGAATATTGTGGTGAGCACTGGAGCAAGCTGAGTAGCACAAGACTTTAGTACTCGCCCAGATATACCATCTGGGCCTCCAGCTTTCCTCGTGTTCACACGCGTCAGAGCCCACCTCACCTCATGCTCGGACACCGAGAATGTGTGCACATCCCCGGCGGTGGATCCCCCTCCAGCCTCGCTAGCCAGCGCCCCTGCGGTGCTGTTTTTAGACGGCGAGCTGGTGGTGTTACCCGTCTCAAACCGTGCGTAAAAAGAGTTCAGGTCATCAGCTAAGGAGGAGCCGGCACTTCCGGTTGAGGGGGTGCTGGACCTGTAGCTAGTTATAGTCCGTAGCCCCTGCCAAAGGCGCCTGGTGTCCTGCTGCTCCATCTGTGACTCCATCTTGTCCCGGTACCTCTTTTTTGCATCCTTCACTGCCCTTCGCAGTCGGTAGGACTCTCCCTTGTAGTCGTCCATGTTGCCGGATGCCAGGCCGGAGTTGTAAGCAGCGGTGCGAGCATTCAAGGCCACGCGAATAGACCTGTCCACCCAGGGTTTTTGGTTAGGGAAGATACTGACCCTTACCGTGGGGATGATGGTATCGGCTATAGTGGCAATGAAGTCCGTAACCGCTTCCGCAACTCATTTACGTCTCTGGAACTTTCTTGGAACATGTTCCAGTCGACTTCGCTCAGTGCATCCTGCAGCATGGCCTCTGAATGGTCAGCCCACCGCTTTACGTCCCTCGTCACTGTCGCTTCCCGTACTATCCGTTGTTTGTACTCCGGCAGCAGGAAAATGGCAGCGTGGTCAGATTTCCCAAAAGGAGGGAGAGAAACGGCCTTGTAGCCTTTCCTGAATGGCGTGTAGCAGTGGTCCAAAGTTCTTTCCCCCCTGGTGACACACGTGATGTGTTGGTAGAAGTTGGGCATGACCTTTTTGAGATTTCCCCTATTGAAGTCTCCAGCCACCAGCACAGCCGCATCAGGGTTCTTGTTTTGGTGTTGACACAACACATCGTGTAGGGTGGACAGTGCCACGTCGGTGTCCGCATGCGGTGGGATATAGACGGCTATGATGTTCACCGAGCTGAACTCCCGGGGTAGGTAAAATGGTCGGCATGAGATAGTTAAATGTTCCAGGTCCGGCGAGCAGGAACGAGAAAGCGTCTTAATATTCCCAGGATTACACCAGTTATTATTGGTCAAGAAGCAGACTCCTGTTCCTCCAATTTGCGCTGGGCCTCACTACGAAAGCGGATACAATAGATGATGTTGCCTCATATTACAATAGATGCCTCATCTATTGTATCCGCTGTTCCAGATGTCAACTTCTCTACATCGGCGAGACCAAACGCAGGCTCGGCGATCGTTTCACTGAACACCTCCGATCAGTCTGTCTCAACCAACTTGATCTCCCGGTGGCTCAGCACTTCAACTCCCCCTCCTACTCCCAGTCTGACCTTTCTGTCATGGGCCTCCTCATAGTGTCAAATTGGAGGAACAGCATCTCATATTTCGCTTGGGCAGTTTGTACCCCAGCGGTATGAACGTTAACTTCTCTAACTTCAGATAGTTCAGGGCCTGTCCCACTTTGGCGATATTTTTGGCGACTGCCGGCGACTGTCAAATTCATAGCAGATCGCCAAACTTTTCTTTTACTCGACGACAATGACCTCGACAATACCGAGTCAGGTCGAGATTACACCGTCTTCAGAAACATCGCGAAATTCCCACTCTGTCAATGTTTCTCCGGGGTCCTGGTTTTCACTGAAATCACTGACAAGTCTGTAATTACTTGAGAGTTTTGAACTATAACACCTTATATGGGTTACTTAAAGCCAAGCATCACTGTAACAAGGAATAAACTGGATTTACTTCCAGTTTACTAATAGCTGTATTAAAAAAATTAATTTAAAAAGTGGTTCAGTGGATTTTTGTGAAAAGTGTGTGGGCATTCTTTGAAAATGTACGGGAGATGCGTATCTGGTTTCTGGGTTGCATATCTGGGTTTGGAACCCACTTTAAATGTAATGGCTGAGGCCAAAAACATCGCGAAAATTCCCACGCTGTCAATGCTTCTCCGGCGTCCTAATTTTCGCTGAAATCACTGACAAGTCGGTAAGTACTTGAGAGTTTTGAACTATAACACCTTATATGGGTTACTTAAAGCCAAGCATCACTATAACAAGGAATAAACCGGATTTACTTCCAGTTTACTAATAGCTGTATTAAAAAAAAATCATTAAAAAAGTGGTTTAGTGGATTTTTGTGAAAAGTGTGTGGGCATTCTTTGAAAATGTACGGGAGATGCGTATCTGGTTTCTGGGTTGCATATCTGGGTTGGGAGCCCACTTTAAATGTAATGGCTGAGGCCAAAAAACATCGCAAAAATTCCCACGCTTACCTGACCGTCAAACTGTCGCCTCCAATCTACCTGTCAAATGTCCTGACGGTAAATAAATTGGTTAACCACAAGCATTTTATGGTATTTTGAAAAGACTTTTCTTATTTTAATATTATGTGCTTCTAAATGCATCTAAGAGAACCTATCAAACCTGGGGACAGCATGCGACAGCGCCCGCAATAAGCAACGATACCTGGCGACAAGCCAGCTGTCGCCGAGAAATTTCAAACCATTTGATTTCTCCGCGACGCGCCGAGATCCACTATGATCTTTGGAAGACTCCTCACGATCATGCCCGCGACACCCGGCGAACTGTCGGTGACAGCCTAGTCACCGGCAGTCGCCTTAAAATCACCTAAGTGGGACAGGCCCTTTCCTCTGTCCCTCTCTTTCCCCTCCCCCTCCCAGTTCTCCCACTGTCTTCCTGTGTCCTACTACATCCTATCTTTGTCCCGCCCCCTCCCCTGACATCAGTCTGAAGAAGGGTCTCGACCCGAAACGTCACCCATTCCTTCTCTCCTGAGATGCTGCCTGACCCGCTGAGTTACTCCAGCATTTTGTGTCTACCTTCAATTTGAACCAGTGTGGAGATGAGGAACGCAGAGCCAGATCTGTCCTTTCTGTTTGCTTCGGCCACTGGACTTTGCATGGGCTTTGCAACATTGTGTGCTAGGTTGAATCACATGCTTGAGGCTCTCTCTCTCTCTCTCGCACCTGCTTGAGGTTACGTAATCACAAAAATGCTGAACTTGCTAAAGCTAGTAGTAATCAGTAGCCCAAACCGCAGGATGTTCCAGGTCGTCTTCAGAGGAGATAAACACAATGTATAAAGAACACAAACAGTAAACAGACGCCGACTAAACCTTGAACAATAGCATGTTAGGACCTTATATGGGGAAACTGACTTTGTTCCAACACTCGGCCGTATAAGGGAAAACTGACTTAATTCCAATATTGATTGGTTGTGATACTTGTAAATAACTGTGAATTCTGCGGTTTTGGGGAATAAAGGGGGCTTAATTCTAGGGGTTGGTGTGACACGTTTCCACTGGCCCCGGAGTCCGCAACTCTGTGTGTGCTTTTAGAAACCTGTCTACGAGATCTCTAATAAACTAACAGGTAAAGTCTGTATAAGAAAATAACTGCAGATGCTGGTACAAATCGATTTATTCACAAAATGCTGGAGTAACTCAGCAGGTCAGGCAAAGTAACAGGTAAAGTCTGTGCTGTCTCTGATTATTGTCATCCAACTGACCGGGAACGCGAACTCGACATTTGGTGGCAGCGGTGGGATTCCACAACAATGATCGATACATAGCGGCTGATACTTGAGGGCACGAGGATCGAAGAACGGTGGAATTGGCCAGTAGAGTGAGTATCTTATTTGGCCACTATTTTCCCCTGTCTTTGTGACTCCTCTATGACCCACCGATCACCACTGATGTGTTAATCTGCGTGACAGAATCTCGGGGGTCAGTTGGACGGACAGGTGTGTAAGGGTTTTTAGGAAGGATCGTTGAGTCTAAATGGTAAACGAGGGTTAAAGGCCCTGAGGTTTCAATCCTCTAAAGATTTAAAAGGTCTAACGCGTTAACAGCTAATAAGGTGAGCCGTGTCTCACTAGGGGACATAGAACAAAGGTATAATAAGACTCAACCAATAATGATCCTCGGGTAAATTATAGAGCATAAGTGTGTTGCATGTAAAGAGTTAAAGTTAAAGAGTTGTATATCGGACAAGGGAGTACCTCTCTGCCTAACACCCAGCCTTAGACCGGTTGTTAAGAGGGGAAAACCCCCACGCGAAGGTCAGGACCCTGAAGTGGGCTGCCAAGGCACGAGAGGAAACTCAGGGAATATACAACTCCTTTTGTTGATAAGAAAAACATATATAAAATACAAATGGGGAACGTAATAGACACCACCTCGGACGACAGGTCCCCTCTTAACCTTTTATGTGATAAGCTCCCGGAATATGCTAAACAATTCCGACTATTATCGGGGGCCCTTAATAAGAAACTAGGACCTACTGTGTGGCCATTAGGGGGGTCAGATGACCTGGAGACTGTCAAAAAAGCCCAGGAGCTTATCTGGACCCGAAACCGCAGTAAGGAAGCAAAACTTCTGATCCAGAAGTGGCGGGAGTTTTGCCAAGAAGAGGGATAAGGAGATTTTATCTAGTTGGCAGGACAACGCCGTAAAATTGGGCATTAAGTTGACAGATGAAGGAAGCCCTAAAACTGTTGACATTTGGTACTCCACTTGCCAATACTCCCCCTTCTCCAATCACGCCTGGTTCTTATGTCCTTATTAAAAATTGGACTAAGAAGTCCCTTGACCCACGGTGGGAAGGACCCTTCCAAGTTCTTCTTACGACCCCCACGGCTGTCAAGGTTGAAGGACGATCGGCCTGGGTGCATCTACATCACTGCAAATTGATTGGTCAGGCCAATCAAAAGGGGAAGGAGGAGTCTGTTGGGAAGGATGGGAATGTTTAAGTCAATTTATCTCCTGTTTTGTAAGTTTTTGTTTTGGAGTTAAGTTTTTTTGTGTTTTTTTAATCTTTTTGTGAGTCTTTTGTCTTTCAGACCAATCCAGATTATCATATACAATTATGGGACACGAAGTCTTATGTGGCCTCTTGGGGTTCGCCCAGATTACGAGTATGGCCGGGGTACTCTGGCGATGTGATCCCGGACGTAGCAACCGAGTTTTCCACCTTTGTAGAAACGATGTGATGATGTGTGATGACAGAGGCTACGGGATCTTGGAATGTCACCAAGTATAATTACTGTAACGGAGTCCTACACCAAGATACCAGGAGAGTACTCCTGAGATACCGCAACAGGTGGGATTTGCCCTGTTTGTTCCAGGAGTGTCGCTTCGACTTCATTTGTCCACGTGACAACGACAAAAAGACTGGATCATGCTCTCATGAGGCCTCTCACCAAGACTCCCTCTTGACACCCCGCCCGGGGGCACGACGAAAAAGAGAGATGGACGATGCTCAGAACTTATTCATAAGGGCTCATGATTTGATGTACTCTCCCGAATCTGTTGCACCTGCAGTTATTTTCCTAATTTCTACCCTGCATCTGTTTACTGCTTGGAGGCCTTTTATAGAATTCCAATTGACCCTTTTTACCTTTAGGTATTCTATACCTTCTGATCCTATGTTGTTTTTTTGCTAAGGATTGAATCTCATTCCTTGCAAACAGAGACATCCACCCACCTCTGCCCAATTGCCTCTGATTTTGATTCCCCTACTGGGCAAAAGATCCTGTGCATTCACCTTATCTACTCCCTTCACGATTTTATGCACCAGGAGACTGGAGTGGAGGTACAAAATCACCTTTGTGGGACAAAATAACTTACACGGGTAGATTAATAGCCGAGGAGGGAAACCACAGACTCAATACTAATGTTGATTGGGTTAATTTTGGACGTGGAAAAATACCCCAAATTACTGATTGCTCCACTGAAGATATCTGACGCCTGGTTTGACATTGGATGATTAACAAGTTTGACTAACGGAGTCAGTCATGAATCAGTCATGTTAGTTCACAATCTTCTGAGATCTCGCTGAGAGACAGCTCTGTAAACAGAAAAAAAAGAGACACTATGCTCTGGAGTAACAATGAGCGAGAGGTGAGAAGACAAGAAGTATGAAATAAGGAATAAGGATAGAAGAGGCATGAATTGTGAAGCCAGAGGAATTAATATAGATGGAAGTGGTTGGGGGGAGGAGAACGGGGAGAAATAAGTATTACCCAGGTGAGGGGCTGGGAAGGGTGGGGGGAATAGGTTGGGCGGTGGAGGAGGAAGGACTGATTTCAGGTTAGTGATTGGAGAATACTGGAGCTCAACCATCTATACTTTGCTATGATTTCCTCACAACCCTTCTTAAGTCGTGGCTTTACCTTGCACTAAACAGCGTTCCATTATCATCTATCTATACACTGTAAATGGATCGATTTTAATCATGTATAGTCATTCTGCTGGCTGGATAGCACGCAACAAAACCTTTTCACTGCACGTGACAATAAACTAAACTGAAACGGAATGGAAACGCATTAATCACCCTCCAGTCTTCCAGCACATCACTCATGTCCAATGGTGATTCATATATCTGCAATTTGTTCTCTTGCGTCCTACTGTGTCTGATCAGGGCCAGGACATTTAGAGTCAAGTCAAGTCAAGTCAATTTTATTTGTTTAGCACATTTAAAAACAGCCCACGTTGACCAAAGTGCTGTGCATCAGTTCAGGTACTAAGAAACGAACATACAATGGCACACAAACATAACAGCACATACATAAACAGTTCACAGCGCCTCCTTAGAGGGCCTCAAATGCTAGGGAGTAGAAATAGGTTTTGAGCCTGGACTTAAAGGAGTCGATGGAGGGGGCAGTTCTGATGGGGAGAGGGATGCTGTTCCACAGTCTCGGAGCTGCAACCGCAAAATCGCGGTCACCCCTGAGCTTAAGCCTAGACCGCGGGATAATCAGTAGCCCCAAGTCGGCCGACCTGAGGGACCTGGAAATGGAGTGGTGGGTTAGAAGTTTTTGATATGGGAGGGGGGGGGGGGGGAAGCCCGTTTAGGGCTTTGTATGTGAATAGGAGGAGCTTGAAGTTGATTCTGTACCGTACTGGGAGCCAGTGGAGAGAGGCCAGAATCGGGGTGATGTGATAGAGCCAGAGTCATACAGCACAGAAACAGGCCGGATAGCCCAACATGCCCATGCCAACCAAGCTGTCTCATCTATAATAGTCCCACATTTGGCCTTTCAACCTTTCTTCCACGTTCCTGTCTTAGTATATTTTTTATGTTGCTATAGAATTTGCCTCAGCTACCTCCACTGGCAGCTTGTTCCATGTTCCTACCACCCACCCTTTGTGTAAAAAAGTTGCCCCTCCAGGATCACTGTTCCTAAAAATGCTCTTCCACTGAAACATCATTCACCTGGTCAGGCCCCTCCTTCGCACTATTTGTGAAAAAGTTGCCTCTCAGATTCCTATTAAATCTTTTTCGTGTAACCTTAAACCTATATTGCATACTCTGGAATTTAGAAGGATGAGAGGGGATCTTATTGAAACATATAGGATTATTAAGGGGTTGGACACGCTAGAGGCAGGAAACATGTTCCCGATGTTGGGGGAGTCCAGAACCAGGGGCCACAGTTTAAGAATAAGGGGTAGGCCATTTAGAACGGAGATGAGGAAAAACTTTTTCACCCAGAGAGTTGTGAAGCTGTGGAACTCTCTGTCTCAGAAGGCAGTGGAGGCCAATTCTCTGGATGCTTTCAAGAGAGAGTTAGATAGAGCTCTTAATGATAGTGGAGTCAGGGGATATGGGGATAAGGCAGGAACGGGGTACTGATTGTGCATGATCAGCCATGATGTTTTTTTTCATACAGAGAGTGGTGAATCTGTGGAACTCTGCCACAGAAGGTAGTTGAGGCCAGTTCATTGGCTATATTTAAGAGGGAGTTAGATGTGGCCCTCGTGGCTAAAGGGATCAGGGGGTATGGAGAGAAGGCAGGTACAGGATACTGAGTTGGATGATCAGCCGTGATCATTTTGAATGGCGGTGCAGGCTCGAAGGGCCGAATGGCCTACTCCTGCACCTACTTTCTATGTTTCTATGTTTCTGTCACGGTGAATGGCGGCGCTGGTTCGAAGGGCTGAATGGCCTACTCCTGTACCTATTGTCTATGTCCCCCGGTTCGAATTTCCTACTATGGGAAAAAGACTCTGTGCATCCACCTTATTACTCCCCTGTTGATTTTATAGACTTCTATATGATCACCCCTTACCCTCCCTCCTGTGCTCTGAGGAATAGAGTCTTTGCCTGCCCAACCTCTCCCTATAGCTCAGGCCCCTCAAGTCCTGGCAACATCCTCGTAAACCTTCTCGGCACTCTTTCTACCTTCACAGGACGTTGAGCACCCCTGCGACCATGTTCCTGACTGTCCACAAGATTCTGCCAAGTTCCCCAGTGTCGAGGAAATTGACTCAGAGGAACATTAAAGGAAAAAACGGAGACTTTGAGTTTCGCATCAGGAGACTCTACTGCATGATATCAAGGAGAGATGGCGGCAGTGAACTGTTCACCGGTTCTCTGTCTTTGCAGCAGAATTAGCCGACAGTTATACAGTGCAGTAAGGGCCCTGTCCTACCGGCGATTTTTTTAGACGACTGCCGGTGACTGTCACAGTTGTAGCAGGGCAGCGAAAAACCGGCGTCTGGACCCACCCCCCCCCCACGACAATGTCTACGACAAGCTACAACAACCTACCACCTAGTCGACGTTGAGCTACGGCAAGCTACCGACAACCGGCGACCCAATCGTCGCAACTTAGGACGTCCACCTACGACCGCGCCTACGACAACCTACGACCACACAGGCGACAACCGAAGTCAACCTACGTCTACCCGCGACAAGCTACGACCGTGTCGGCGACAACTGAAGACAATTCACGTCATTTTGGCCTCGGGTTGTGTCGCCGGCTGACGCAGGTAGTCACCAATGGAATTCAACTAAGCCAGCACTGGCGACAACCTACGTCACCTGGCGACAACCTACGACAGCGCCCACGTCAGGGGACGTCAAGCTGCGATCATTGGCGTCAAACCAACAGTCTCCGAAAATGTTTAAACATTTCAAAATCCAGCGGCGACCAGAAAAACGCTACGACTCTTTGGAGATGGCTCACGGCCGTACAGGCGACACACCGGCCTAGTCGCCTGTAGTCGCCAAAAAAATCACCTAAGTGGGACAGGGGTTTAAACAACTTTTTTTTTGTCAGATACAACAATACGATAATATACTTTGTCCTTGGCTACATGTTTTCCTGCTACATCGGTATCAATTATTTCATTAGTCGTAATATACTTTTTGTTTATGTTAATCTTATTCAACAACAGATGGTGAACACGTCAAACATAATACAAGAGCATCTTGACATTATTCTATCTCATCTTTCAAGCAGAAACTGCCCCCTCCCCTGGACAATCATAAGCCCCCATTTTTTGCAACGTTTCTGTGCTACTAGCGGTGGGGGGGCGCAGGTGGTCTACCCAGCTATTGCTGTTGTGTTTCTTGATCACAATAGTTACCGACAGTACAGGGTTAACTATTGTGATCCAGCATTCGGTAGCTTTCCACTGAGAAACAGGCTTCCTTATCGATGTCCTAAGCTGTTGTGCCTTGTTTACCCACGCTACGCATTCCCAGACAAGAGATAAACAGGGACAAGGTCAATTTTAGAAGGGATGATGCTTCTGAAACTTGTTTTGCCAGATTCCCACAATCTTCAGCAGCTGGGCAACAAGAGATGTCAATTGCCAATCCGCACACCCTTTCGTCACCTTATTTAATTCCGATCATATTTAAGCAAATGAAGATTTTTTTCTTCTACACCCAGTCTTCATGTCTTTTTCCATGGTAAAAACAGTGGAGGAATACTGATTGAGGTCATTCCCCACCTCCGGGGATAACTCTGAGTTACTCCAGCATTTTGTGAATAAATCCAAACGTAGGTAACCGCTTTGCTTTGCATGGCTGATCATACTTTTAAAATCAATTAACTTAATAAACTGTAATAAATGCGCTCCCCACCCCCTGCCGAGAGGACCAGCGGGAGGACCGCCGCCCGTCCCAGCGTGCCCCACGCATGACCTTCCTCCCGTGGTGCAGCGCGGCGGCAGAGGGTCAAACAAGATGGCCGCCGCCGTGCTGCACCACGGGAGGAAGGTCATGCGTGGGGCACGCTGGGACGGGCGGCGGTCCTCCCGCTGGTCCTCTCGGCAGGAGAGATTTATCCTACTCACTAAGGATAATTTACAGTAGACAATCAACCTACAAACCTGTACATCTTTGGAATGTGGGAGGAAACCGGAGATCCCGGAGAAAACCCACACGGCCACAGGGAGAACGTACAAACTCCATTGAGACAGTATCCGTAGTCAGGATCAAACCTGGGTCTCTGGCAATGTAAGGCAGCAACTCTACCGCTGTGCCACAGTACCACATAAGGTCAGTGATTCAGGAAGATTATTGAGGGCTCGTCATTTCTGAACCACTGATTTTATTTTCCCCAATTACTCTCACCTTCCCTCTCATTGCCTTTAAAGTTGCAATAACTCTCACCATTATGGGCAGCACGGTGGCGCAGCGGCAGAGTTGCTGCCTTACAGCGCCGGAGGCATGGGTTCCATCCCAACTACGGGTGCTGTCTGTAGGGAGTTTGTACATTCCCCCCGTGACCTGCATGGGTTTTCTCTGAGATCTTTGGTTTCCTCCCACACTCCAAAGACGTGCAGGTTTGTAGGCTCATTGGCTTCGGTAATAATTGTAAATTGTTCTTAATATGTAGGATAGTGCTGGTGTATGGGGTAATCGCTGGTTGGCACGGACTCGGTGGGCCGAAGGGCCTGTTTCTGCACTGTATTTCTAAAGTAAAATGAACTACAGGCACTCCCACGTTGCCCAAATATCATCCTTAACCCCTAGGCTATACTGTGCCACATATTACTTGACCACTTAACTTTAACCTACATGTGTATGTCTTCAGTGTTCATCAATGAATTACAATCATGCCTTCTAACGTACCATCTGATAGACTCGAAACGTCACCCATTCCTTCTCTCCAGAGACGCTGCCTGTCCCACTGAGTTACTCCAGCTTTTTGTGCCTATATTCAACATTTAAGAAGCAGTTAGACAGGTACATGGATAGGACAGGTTTGATGGGATGTGCACCAAACGCTGGCAATAGACAATAGATGCAGGAGGAGGCCATTCTGCCCTTCGAGCCAGCATCGCCATTCAATGTGATCATGGCTGATCATTCTCAATCAGTACCCCGTTCCTGCCCTGTCCCATACCCCCTGACTCCGCTATCCTTAAGAGCTCTATCTAGCTCTTTCTTGAATGCATTCAGAGAATTGGCCTCCACTGCCTTCTGAGGTAGAGAATTCCACAGATTTACAACTCTCTGACTGAAAAAGTTTTTCCTCATCTCTGTTCTAAATGGCCTACCCCTTATTCTTAATCTGTGGCCCCTGGTTCTGAACTCCCCCAACATTGGGAACATGTTTCCTGCCTCTAGCGTGTCCAACCCCTTAATAATCTTATACGTTTCGATAAGATCCCCTCTCATCCTTCTAAATTCCAGTGTATACAAGCCTAGTTGCTCCAGTCTTTCAACATATGACAGTCCCGCCGTTCCGGGAATTAACCTAGTAAACCTACGCTGCACGCCCTCAATAGCAAGAATATCCTTCCTCAAATTTGGAGACCAAAACTGCGCACAGTATTCCAGGTGGCAGGTGGGACTAGTGTAGCTCGGATGTGTTGGCTGGTGTGGGCAAGTTGGGCTGAAGGGCCTGTTTCCACGCTGTATCACTCTATCATTGCCTTGTCAAGGGGCAAAGATGAATAGAAGGATGCCGGTCTGGTCAATGATATCCATATCACTGATATGAACACGAATGAGATAACCAATGGCTATTACATACCTCCTGCACCTTGGGTTTCATAAACTTGAAAACTCCCACACTGCTATTCTTTTTCGCAATACAGTAAAAGTAATTAGCCTGGAATGCATTGATTACAAAACAGGAAGTTGACACGTCACCCTGTGCAAAATAAATCTTTCAATCATACTTTTGATAATTGGCAAGAATTCCTGGTACGTGAAGCAGCTGAGTGTTTTCCCTATTCTCTACGTACATCATTGCGGTATCGTACGAGCGATACTTTTTAAGGTCCAGGCTTTATAAGCAAGAACGCAACAAATGCAACCAGAACATCTTCAGCCATGTATCGATGTAAAATGAAAACCATCCTCTTTGTTTTTGCTGCTGTCCACATCTTGTACACCTCTGGCAATGGACTAGATTATGATTTGTTCTGATAGTTAATGTGTGGGGTTTCAATCTATCAAAAAATAGTTAGCAAATATCATGTTGCCATGTAAGAGTTAGCAAATATCATGTTATCGTGAAATATCCTAATGTAATTCAGGGGAAGGTAAGGGATTTAAACAGATTTAAAGAACAATATATCTTCTAAGGGATGGAGAGAGAGGGAATGCAGGGGTTACTTGAAGTTGGAGAAAATCAATATTCAGGAAATATCAGTCTAGGGGATGCGGGAATATATGTGGACATCTATTTGTGGAGTTGCAGGAGGTGGGCAATGAAAATGAAACCTTTGTGGGGAAAGATATTAGAAACATACAAACATAGATGCAGGAGAAGGCAATTCGGCCCTTCGAGCCAGCACCTCCATTCAATATGACCATGGCTGATCATCCAAAATCAGTACCCCGTACCTGCTTTCTCCCCATATCTCTTGATTCCATTAGCCCCAAGAGCTAAATCTAACTCTCTCTTGAAAACATCCAGTGAATTGGACTCCACTGCCTTCTGTGGCAGAGAATACCACAGATTCACAAGTTTAAGACTAGGGAACTGGTAAAAAGTAACAGGGACGTCTTGGTGCCATCATCCTTCCCTGCACATCTATGTGCCTATCCAAAAGTCACCTTAACACCACCGTGCTGTGTTCTTCCACCACTACCCCCAGCAACAAGTCCCTCACACCCACCGTTCCCTGCGTAAAGATGTGCCCCAATTATACTTTCTGCCTCTGAACTTAAAGCTCATCTGCAGTCTTTGGCATTTCCACCCTGAGAAAATACATTCAAGAACTTCATGGGAAGTGAGAGGAAAACACTGTGAGTGTGGCTGAGAAATATGCACCACAGTTAGTCCAGGTTATTGTCAGGGAGGATTGGAGGTGGATAATATTCTATCTTTATTTAAGAAGGGCTCCACATTCACTCTATCCAGGCCTTTCACTATTCAGTACGTTTCAATGAGGTCCCCCCTCATCCTTCTAAACTCCAGCGAGTACAGGCCCAGTGACGTCAAACGCTCATCATATGTTAACCGAAGCTAAACATCCCAAGGTGACCCATGTATGCTGTGATTTTGGGTAGAGAATCTTTATTATATCAATGACTGCATGGGCCCTGCTTCCAGCACCCCTGTGGAATTTAGTTTAGTTTAGTTTAGTTTAGAGATACAGTGTGGAAACAGGTCCCCACCGAGTCCGCACCGACCAGCAATCCACACACCGACATTATCCTAAACGCGCTAGGGACAATTTACACTTATACCAAGCCGATAAACTTACAAACCTGCACGTCTTTGGAGAGTGGGAGAAAACCGTAGATCTCGGAGAAAACTCATGCAGGTCACAGGGAGAAGGTACAAACTCCGTACAGACAGCGCCCGTAGTCGGGATCGAACCCGGGTCTCCGGCGCTGCAAGCGCTGTAAGGCAGCAACTCTACCGCTGCGCCACCGTGCCGCTCTAAATTCATCAAGTTTATCATGCACAATTTTCACACCACTCTCAAAATTGCTGAGACTTCAGCTACACTAAACTTTAGCCCTCCAAATGCACAGCCCCCCCCCCCCATTTTCTTCACACCAAACCCAAACCGCTACCACTCGCTGAGACCAGAAACCTGCTCTCAGAGACCTCCTCTCACCTATCCCTGGACCACACCCTGCCAATGGTGTAGTCCAAATCTGAAATAGAAACATAGAAAACAGGTGCAGGAGGAGGCCATTCGGCCCTTCGAGCCAGCACCGCCATTCATTGTGATCATGGCTGATCGTCCCCAATCAATACCCCGCGCCTGCCTTCTCCCCATATCCCTTGATTCCACTAGCCCCTAGAGCTCTATCTAACTGTCTCTAAAATCCATCCAGTGATTTGGCTTCCACTGCCCTCTGTGGCAGAGAATTCCACAAATTCACAACTCTCTGGGTGGAAAAGTTTTTTCTCACCTCAGTTTTAAATGGCCTCCCCTTTATTCTAAGACTGTGGCCCCTGGTTCTGGACTCGCCCAACATTGGGAACATTTTTCCTGCATCTAGCTTGTCCAGTCCTTTTATAATTTTATAAATTTCTATAAGATCCCCTCCCATCCTTCTAAACTCCAGTGAATACAAGCCTAGTCTTTTCAATCTTTCCTCATATGTCAGTCCCTCCATCCCAGGGATCAATCTCGTGAACCTACGCTGCACTGCCTCAATTACAAGGATGTCCTTCCTAAAATTAGGAGACCAAAACTGTACAGAGTTGCTGCCTTACAGCTCTGGCAGCGCCGGAGATCCGGGTTCGATCCCGAATACGGGTGCTGTCTGTACGGAGTTTGTACGCTCTCCCAGTGACCGCGGTGTTTTCTCCGAGATCTTCAGTTTCCTCCTACACTCCAAAGACGTGCAGGTTTGTAGGTTAATTGGCTTGGTGTAAGTGTAAAATTGTCCCTAGTGTGTGTAGGATAGTGTTTATGTGCGGGGACCGCTGGTCAATGCGGACTCAGTGGGCCGATGGGCCTGTTTCCACGTCGTATCTCTAAACTAAACTAAACTAAACTAAACTAAATTAAGCTAAACTAAATCTTAACAAAATAAAATAGAGAACTTTCATTGGTATAAAAATAATTCTCATGCCACATACCATTGCAGCAGGAGAAATGTGGCCACAGAAACCATCTCAACCCACGCAATCGAAACTCATATGGATTAACAGCTGCTGCTTGGGCAACCAAAGTAAACCTTATCTTACTGTAGAATTAATTGAAGCTACAGTGTGTAAGCTTTACATTTCTGACGGGATGTATATCTCAATACCTAGTGTACTATCTTGCTTCCACTACTCACTACAAAGAAAGCTCATCAATGCCTCTACTTGCTCAGAAGTTGGAGCAGATTCAAAATGTCGCCGAATACCGTTTTGAGCTTCTTCAAGTGTGCAGTAGAGAGCATATCATGAAAGGTGTGCAGTGGAGAGCATATCATGACAGGTGTGCAGTAGAGAGCATATCATGAAAGGTGTGCAGTGGAGAGCATATCATGACAGGTGTGCAGTAGAGAGCATATCATGAAAGGTGTGCAGTGGAGAGCATATCATGACAGGTGTGCAGTGGAGAGCATATCATGACAGGTGTGCAGTAGAGAGCATATCATGACAGGTGTGCAGTGGAGAGCATATCATGACAGGTGTGCAGTAGAGAGCATATCATGACAGGTGTGCAGTGGAGAGCATATCATGACAGGTGTGCAGTAGAGAGCATATCATGACAGGTGTGCAGTGGAGAGCATATCATGACAGGTGTGCAGTAGAGAGCATATCATGACAGGTGTGCAGTAGAGAGCATATCATGACAGGTGTGCAGTAGAGAGCATGTCATGCTGGTTACATATGTTCTCCACTGTCCGTTAACTCAAGCACCCAAGTCAGAAGAAAGCTGCACAAAGTGGTGGACATTGCCTGGTACATGAACAGGTATTGATCTCTTCACCATCAAAGCGATCCACAGCAAGTTGTGCCTTAGAAAGGCGGTGAATATCATCAAGGACCTCTACCGCCTTGGCCATGCTCTCATCTCCGCGCTTCTAACAAGAGAAAAGGTTCCGTGACCTCCAGAATAAAGAATAACTTATTTCCGTCAGCCGTCAGCCATTTTGAACCACAATCCTACTTCAGCCATGATCTACTATGAACTTTGTAGAGGGAGTTTGCACTATCGCCAATAATTTATTGGTTTATTGTTTTAATGTGCATTTATTCGCATGTTGTTGCATTAATGTGCCGGCAAACCTGCAGCAAGTAAGAGTTTCATTGTTCCCTGCCCAGCGCATTTGACAATGAAACACTCTTAACTCTTGACCCAATGCAGCAATGTGCATTGGAGGCCATCTTTAGAAGCACCACGTAATTTGATTGCAAAACAGCAAGGCATAGGAAATCCAAATAACAGTGGTGTCATTGGGTATGTTATTTGAAATACTATTCATTGAGTGTAACGTTATTCTTTGCTTTAGATCACTAATTTAGGAGAACGCATTACCCGGGTGGTGATCGTTATTGATATCCAGGAAACTGTGTGCGTGAACAACTCCAGTATCAATCCAGCACTGTGTGACCTGATACCCATCTCGAATGCTGTGAGTGTTACAAAGTTTGCTGTTCACTTCTCTGTTGTCATAAGTTAATAAGTTCATAAGTAAAAGGAGCAGAATTAGGCCATTCGGCCCATCAAATCTACTCCGCCATTCAATCGCGGCTGGTCTATCTCTCCCTCCTAACCCCCATTCTCCTGCCTTATCCCCGTAACCTCTGACACCCGCACTAATCAAGAATCTATCTATCTCTGCCTTAAAAATATCCACTGACGGCCTCCACAGCCTTCTGTGGCAAAGAATTCCACAGATACACAGGGTTACTTGAAGTTGGAGAAATCAATACTCATGCCGCTAGGGTGTAAGCTGGCCAAGCAAAATATGAGGTGCTGTTCCTCCAATTGGCGTTGATTTTGGAGAGAAGTCTGTGCTTACCAAGTTGTGGGCTTGGAGCAAGGCCAATCTTTATCGTCCATCCCTGATTGTGTTTAAAATGGGTGGTGGGTTGGTGGGGGGGTGTTGGTGGGTGTGTGTGTGGTGGGTATTGGTGGGTGGGTGGTGGGTGTTGGTGGGTGGGTGTTGGTGGGTGTGTGTGTGGTGGGTATTGGTGGGTGGGTGGTGGGTGTTGGTGGGTGGGTGGGTGGGTGTTGGTGGGTGTGTGTGTGTGGTGGGTATTGGTGGGTGGGTGGTGGGTGTTGGTGGGTGGGTGGTGGGTGTTGGTGGGTGGGTGGTGGGTGTTGGTGGGTGGGTGGTGGTGGGTGGGAGGGTGGTGGGTGTTGGTGGGTAGGTGGGTGGTGGGGGGGTGGTGGGTGTTGGTGGGTGGTGGTGGGTGGGTGGGTGGTGGGTATTGGTGGGTGGGTGGGTGTTGGTGAGTGGTGGGTGTTGGTGGGTTGGTGGGTGTTGGTGGGTGGGTGTTGGTGGGTGGGTGGGTGGTGGATGTTGGTGGGTGTTGGTGGGTGGGTGTGTGGTGGGTTGAACAAACTGCTGGAGGAATTAGTTGAGGCGGGTAGAACAAAATTGAAAAGACATTTGGACAGATATATGGATGAGAAAGGTGAGAAGGGATTTGGGACGAACACTGGCCATTGTGACAAGCTTTGATGGGACATCTTGGTGGCCATGAAAGAGTTGGGCTGGAGGGCCTGTTTCCATGCTAAATGTTTGTACATTTCTGTGGGGGGGGGGGGGGTTTCTCTTTACAGGAAACTGCGACCTGCACAATCACAATCATGCTAGATGTGGCGGTAGTTCAAAGTGTTGCGTTTCAGTGCTTTAACACAAATGTCACACCAGCTACGTCTACGGTCTCCACGCCAACTGCATCAGATACCACACCGCCACATTAGTGACCACACCGGGCACTATAGATACCACACTGACCACACTGGTGACCACACCGAGCACTATAGATACCACACTGACTACACTGGTGACCACACCAACGACCTCGACCACCACAACAACCACCGCAACAACCACCAAAACAACCAAAAAAAAACAAAAACCACCATCACTATAGATACCACACTGGTCATCATCATCATCATCATCATCATCATCATCATCCGAAAGCAGGGAATCATCATGGAGATGCAGGAGAAAGGTATCTCGAGGATTTTTGTTGAATTTATTACTAAAGAGACGCACGCCTGCAATATCACTTTTATCTACGCAGAAACAACAGCACAAATGATAAGTTTTAGAGTACAAGATAAAGGAAATTGTTTGGACTGTTTTACAGAGTTGTACAGCAGAGAAACGATTCCTTTAACCCACCAAGTCCGCCAATTCCATGCCAATCTTACTGCCCATCTACCCCGATCCCACTTGCCTGCATTAGGACAATATCCACCTACGCTGCTTATTTAATTGCCTGACCAATGGTGCCCAGAGCTGAACACAATACACTAATGCGGTCTCACCAACGACTTATATAACTGCAACATGACCTCCCAACGTCTATACTCAATACTCTGACTGATGAAGGTCGTGCCAAAAGCTTTCTTGACGACCCTATCTACCTGCGACCACCTTCAAGGAACTATGTACCTGCACTCCTAGATCCCTCTGCTCCACAACACTCCCCCGAGCCCGACCATTCACTGTGTTGGCCCTGCCCTTGTTTGTCTTCCCAAAATGCAACATCTCACATTTCTCTGTATTAAATTCCATCAACCATTCCTCAGCCCACCTGGCCAACTGATCAAGATCCTGCTGCAATTTGTGCCAACTATCTTCATTATCTAGAATGCCACCCACTTTTGTGTCATCTGCAAACGTGTTAATCATGCCTTGTACGTTCACATCCAAATCAATGATATAGATGACAAACAGTAACGGGCCCAGCACCGAACCCTGAGGCACACCACTAGTCACAGGCCTCCAGTCTGAAAAGTAAACTTCCACCATCACCCTCTGCTTCCTTCCATGAAGCTAATTTTCTATCCATTCAGAAATCCCTCCTTGAATCCCATGTGATCTAACCTTCCAGAGCAGCCTACCATGTGGAACCTTGTTGAATGCTTTGTTGAAGTCCAGGTACACAACATCTACAGCTCGGCCCTCATCAACCTTTGTGGTCACATCTTCAAAAAACTCAATCAGTTTAGTTTATTGTCACGTGTACCGAGGTACAGTGAAAAGCTTTTGTTGCGTGCTAACCAGTCAGCGGAAAGACAATACATGATTACAATTGATCCATTGACAGTGTGCAGATACATGATAAAGGCCGTAACGTGAATAATGTTTAGTGCAAGATAAAGCCAGTCAAGTCTGATCAAAGATAGTCCCAGGATCTCCAATGAAGTAAACAGTAATTCAGGACTGCTCTCAAGTTGCCTAATAAGCTGGTAGGCCAAAGTATGTAGTACAAGCTTGACAGTGCTAAATTGGTGCTAGGGGAGGTAGGGTTATGGTTAGGGTTGTAGAGGATGGATCATAAGTATGATGGTTGATGAAAAGAACCTGCTCTTGACCCTGGAGGTAACAGTTGTTCTCAGGCTCCTGTGCCTTAGAAACATTGAAACATAGAAAATAGGTGCAGGAGTAGGCCATTTGGCCCTTTGAGGCAGTGCCACCATTCAATGTGATCATGGCTGATCATCCAAAATCAGTACCCCGTTCCTGCTTTCTCCCCATATCCCTCGACTCCGTTAGCCCCCGAGGAATTCTGTTATCGCCTTCTTCGTAATGGGAGGAGCGAGATCTTGGCCAAGGTGGGGTGGGTCTTTGATGATAATAGCTGCCTTCTTGATGCAGCGCTTCCTAAAGATCCCTTCGATGGTGGGGAGGTCTGTACCCTTGATGGACCGAGCGACATCTACAGCTCTCTGAAGCCTCTTTCATTCCTGAGCGCCTGAATGACCACACCAGGCCATGATGCAACCAGTCAGAATGCTCTCCAGTGTACACCCGTAGAAGTTGCAAAGTACAGATACTCCTTTTATGATGCTTCGTCTTACAATATTTCCACTTTATGATGGTGCAAGAGCGATACACATTCAGTAGAAACCATAGGTTAGGTGGCTATGATGTTGGGTAGGTTAGGTGGCTATGATGTTCGGTAGGTTAGGTGGCTATGATGTTGGGTAGGTTAGGTGGCTATGATGTTGGGTAGGTTAGGTGGCTATGATGTTGGGTAGGTTAGGTGGCTATGATGTTGGGTAGGTTAGGTGGCTATGATGTTGGGTAGGTTAGGTGGCTATGATGTTGGGTAGGTTAGGTGGCTATGATGTTGGGTAGGTTAGGTGGCTATGATGTTCGGTCGGTTAGGTGTATTAAATGCATTTTCGACTTACGATATTTTCGATTTACGATGGGTTTATCGGAACGTAAGCCCATTGAGAGTCGAGGAGCATCTGTAATTACATAAAATGTAATCATTTCGAACAGAGGTGAATTCCACAGTACTTTCATAAACGCCCACTTAAAAAGTCATTGCTTTCTTTGACTAATTACTTTAATGTAATATTTTATTCTAGTACTATGGCCGAAGAAGAAAAAGGTTTTGCAGGAGGAGATCTGGCTGGAGGAGAAGGTTCAACTCCGGGAGGTGGAGGCAATTTTGGCGCAGACAGAATAAACATAATATGCAGATGAGTCGAACCAGAGTTATTCGTTTTGCCGAAACTTCAACTCTCAGGACAGAAGCGACTCAAGTCAGTAAAATGCAGGTATGTTAAGTATCAACTCAGTTACTTGTCAGCATCTGAGGAAGAAATTCTCACGCTGTTTCATTCTGCCCTTCCTGATATTTATCCTCCAAGTGATCACAAGCCCTGATTGTAAATGGCGGGACTGTCGTATGTTGAAAGACTAGAGCGACTAGGCTTGTATACATTGGTATTTAGAAGGATGAGAGGAGATCTTATCGAAATGTATAAGATTATTAAGGGGTTGGACACATGTTCCCAATGTTGGGGGAGTCCAGAACAAGGGGCCACAGTTTAAGAATAAGGGGTAGGCCATGTAAACTGAGATGAGGAAAAACTTTTTCAGTCAGAGAGTTGTGAATCTGTGGAATTCTCTGCCTCAGAAGGCAGTGGAGGCCAATTCTCTGAATGCATTCAAGAGAGAGCTAGATAGAGCTCTTAAAGATAGCAGAGTCAGGGGGTATGGGGAGAAGGCAGGAACGGGGTACTGATTGAGAATGATCAGCCATGATCACATTGAATGGCGGTGCTGGCTCGAAGGGCCGAATGGCCTCCTCCTGCACCTATTGTCTATTGTCTATTGTCTAAAAGACGTGCATTGCAACGGAGGCGCGATCGCACCGCGATTACAGCAGTGGGAGCCCAGCAGTGTCAGCCCAGCAGTGGGAGCCCAGCAGTGCCAGCCCAGCAGTGGGAGCCCAGCAGTGGGAGCCCAGCAGTGCCAGCCCAGCAGTGCCAGCCCAGCAGTGGGAGCCCAGCAGTGGGAGCCCAGCAGTGCCAGCCCAGCAGTGGGAGCCCAGCTGTGCCAGCCCAGCAGTGCCAGCCCAGCAGTGGGAGCCCAGCAGTGCCAGCCCAGCAGTGGGAGCCCAGCAGTGCCAGCCCAGCAGTGGGAGCCCAGCAGTGCCAGCCCAGCAATGGGAGCCCAGCAGTGCCAGCCCGGCAGTGGGAGGCCAGCAGTGCCAGCCAAATCATGGTGGTGGAGCATCTAGAGCCTACACTACGTTTGATCTACACAGCACGTCTTCTTGAGGGGAAGATATGGAACAAAATGAATATTTTGTGTTTAATGATCTGTGTAGTGATCTGTGTACTGAAAGCTTAATGTATTATATTTGATGCTTTTGTATATAAATGTATATATCTGTGGAGTGACCACACAGAGTGAGTGACCACACGGAGATGAGTGACCACCCGGAGATGAGTGACCACCCGGAGATGAGTGAAATTCCGCAGAGAAGTGACCACCATGATGGCGAAAAAAGCAGTTGTGTTTAGTTGTGTTATTGGTTTTGTTTGCAAAAAGCAATGGTGTTTTGGTTTTGTTTGTTAAATATATTTTAGCACTAGAATAGTAAAGAAAACATTTTTTATATAAGACAAGGGGGATGTTGTAATATATAAGACAAGGGGGATGTTGTGATATTGCTGGGACTACTTTGTGTATCCAAGGACTACTTTGTATGCCTGTGTATATAAGTGATTGGTGTGATTAGGCGGTCACTCTGGATGCAGGTGGCCACGGAATAAACAGCCTGGAGTTGAGCTCCAGCAATGTAACCTTTTACACAAGTGTACTTGTGGTCCTTCCAGAGTCACTAAAGGTACAACAGGTACCGGACCACGAAGTACAACACTGACTCGAAGGGCCGAATGGCCTCCTGCTGCACCTATTGTCTATTGTCCAGTTTGTGTAGGAAGGAACTGCAGGTGCTGGTTTAAACCGAAGATGGACACAAAATTGCTGGAGTAACTCAGCGGGTCAGCCAGCATCCCTGGAGAGAAGGAATGGGTGGCGTTTCGGGTCTGAGGAAGGGTCTCAACCCAAAACGTCACCCATTCCTTATCTTCATGACTGCAGGGGGCACTCCTAAGGACCTTCTACAACACGGTGGTTGCATCGACCATTTTCTATGGAGTGGTCTGCTGGAGCAGCAGCATCTCAGCGGCGAAAGGGAAGAGACTCGACAAGCTGGTCAGGAAGGCCAGCCCTGTCCTGGGTTGCCCCCTCGACTCAGTAAAGGCGGTGGGATAGAGAATGGTGGCAAAGCTAACATCGTTGCTGGACAATGAGTCCCACCCCATGCAGGACACTGTCACTGCACTGAGTAGCTCCTTCAGTGATAGACTCCTTCACCCCAAGTGCGTGAAGGAGAGATATCGGAGGTCCTTCCTTCCCGCTGCTGTGAGACTGCACAACCAGCACTGCTCCCAGCAGACCAGTCAACAGTAACAGCTAAGGAATACACAGTAAATTGATGACAATTTATCCTTATCTTTATTTTTATTTATAATGAATGTCTCTTGCTATCCACTTTGCAGCTGTAACACTGCAAATATCCCCGGTGTGGGACAAATAAAGGAATATATTATTATTATTCCTTCTCTCCGGAGATGCTGTCTGGCCCGCTGAGTTACTCCAGCTTTTTGTGTCCATCTCTGCTGCAGAGTCCTTGGCCTGGGACATTGTTTCTGTTTTGTTTTCCATCATCACTGCACTGACTGACTTGGTTTGTGTTCGCTGCATCGTCTGCATTTATTTCAAATTTGCAGGTTTTGTAATGTTTATGATGTCCATTCGTTAATCCATTTGAAGGGTCTCGACCCGAAACGTCACCCATTCCTTCTCTCCTGAGATGCTGCCTGACCTGCTGAGTTACTCCAGCATTTTGTGATACCTTCGATTTGAACCAGCATCTGCAGTTATTTTCCTACGCCTCTTGAGCTTATGGCCTCTTTCACACAGTCCCCTAATTAGCCTTCAATATTTAAGTGGTCTTTGGTGATGGTTTTGAATAAACTAATATTGTGGTTCCCATTTAACTCTACACAATAACCTCCAGTCAAATGCACACATTTACTCCCTTCAAAATGCAATTCTCTGAAATGAGGGATCAGGCCATTATTTTAGAACTCTGTTCATGATGTGAATAACTCCCCTTTATTGCTTTAAATAACCAATGTCCTCACTACCACATGGTACAAGTTGACCATATCTCTCCCTGATTTTCCCTGTTGCCTTTAATGGCTCACTGCACCATTTTATCACCCAGAGAGTTGAGAATCTGTGGAATTCGCCACAGAAGGCAGTGGAGGCCAATTCACTGAATGTTTTCAAGAGAGAATTAGATTTCAATAGACAATAGACAATAGGTGCAGGAGTAGGCCATTCAGCCCTTCGAGCCAGCACCGCCATTCAATGCGATCATGGCTGATCACTCTCAATCAGTACCCCGTTCCTGCCTTCTCCCCATATCCCCTCACTCCGCTATCCTTAAGAGCTTTATCCAGCTCTCTCTTGAAAGCATCCAACGAACTGGCCTCCACTGCCTTCTGAGGCAGAGAATTCCACACCTTCACCACTCTCTGACTGAAAAAGTTCTTCCTCATCTCCGTTCTAAATGGCCTACCCCTTATTCTTAAACTGTGGCCCCTTGTTCTGGACTCCCCCAACATTGGGAACATGTTTCATGCCTCTAATGTGTCCAACCCCCTAATTATCTTATATGTTTCAATAAGATCCCCCCTCATCCTTCTAAATTCCAGTGTATACAAGCCTAATTGCTCCAGCCTTTCAACATACGACAGTCCCACCATTCCGGGAATTAACCTAGTGAACCTACGCTGCACGCTCTCAATAGCAAGAATATCCTTCCTCAAATTTGGAGACCAAAACTGCACACAGTACTCCAGGTGCGGTCTCACCAGGGCCCGGTACAACTTTAGAAGGACCTCTTTGCTCCTATACTCAACTCCTCTTGTTATGAAGGCCAACATTCCATTGGCTTTCTTCACTGCCTGCTGTACCTGCATGCTTCCTTTCAGTGACTGATGCACTAGGACACCCAGATCTCGTTGAACATCCCCTCTTCCTAACTTGAAGGCCAACATTTCGCTCTTAGAGCTAACGGAATGAAGGGATATGGGGAGAAAGCAGGATGATTTTGGATGATCAGCCATGATCGTATTGAATGGCAGTGCTGGCTCGAAGGGCTGAATGACCTACTCCTGCATCTATTTTCTATGTTTCTCTGTTTTCCATGACTTGCAACTTGCAGTTTGCCTTTAATGGTTCAGTGCACCATTCCATCCCCACACTCTGGTGAATGAACATGTTCAGGAATCCCACCTCCATGTGAATATCACTGGGGAATTAAAAAATTATTTGGGCGCCCTTTAACACAACTGACGAGAATTCGAGGCACAACCCATGGATCCACTGGTCTTTAAGGCAAGAAATCTTCACCAACATGGAGGACTGTATTTTCTTTGAGATAAGAGTTACTCCCATTTGGAAGAGAATGGGCTCATTAGGGATAGCCAGCACGGGCTTTTTTACGCAATAACTTGATTGAGTTTCGTGAGGAGGTGACGATTAATGTAGGTAGCGCGGTGGATGCTGTATACATGGATTTTAGTAAGACTTTTGACAAGGCCCCTCATCCAGGCTGATCCAGAAGATTAAGATGCGCTGCAGGCATGTTGATTTGGTCTTATGGATTCAGAACTGGCTTATTCATGGAAGACATAGGGTTGTGGTTGAAGGTAGATATTCTGGCTGGATGCCTGTGATCAGTGGAGTTCTGCAGGGATCAGTGCTGGGACCTCTGCTGTTTGCGATATCTATATATATATATAAATGACCTAGACGTAAATGGAGATGGGCTGGTGAGTAAGTTTGCGGATGGCACCAACATTGGAGATGTTGCAGACAATGAGGAAGGTTGTCAGAAGACACAGTGGGATATCGACCGGCTGCTGAAATGGGTGGAGAAATGGCAGATGGGGTTTAGTCCACGCAAGTGTGAGGTGTTGCACTTTGAGAGGTTGAATGAGAGGAGAGAGAGTACACAATTAATGGCAAGACCCTTAACAGCATCGATATGCAGAGGGAGTCCAAGTTCATAGCTAACTGAAGTTGGCCGCAGAAGTAGACAGGGTGGTAAAGAAGGTGTATGGTATACTTGCCTTCATTGCCAAGGGGCATTGAGTATAAGGGTGAGGAAGTCATGATGCAGCTCTGTGAGACTTTGGTTCGGCCACATTTGAGGTGCTGCGTTCAGTTCCAGTCACCCCATTCTAGGGAGGATGTGGAGCCTTTTCATGGGGTTGCGGAATGCTGCCTGGATTAGAGGGTTTCAGCTGTAGGGAGAGTTTGGATAAACTTGGAACTTCAGAGGCTGAGGGGAGATGTGATAGGGGAATTTATAATAATGAGAAGCATACATAGGGCAAACAGAACCTTTCTCCCAGGGTGAAAATGTTCAACTAGAGAGCTGTAAGGTAGGAGGGGAAAGTTTTAATGGAGACTAGATCAAGTGGACCCGTTGGGGACCAAACCTCTCCTGCATTGGTGTAGCACCCTCTCCTCCCCCCTCCCTCCACCCTTCCCCACTCCATCCCCCATTATCATCCTCCCCCCCTTCCCCTCTCCCTTTCCCTTCCCCCACTCCTCCCCCCTCAACCCCCTTATCCTCCCCCCTCCCTCCCGAGGAGATAGATTTAAACTTTAAATGTGAATAACTTTAAAAACATAACACCGATTTCAATTAAACTTCTTCCATTAACACCAAAGGGACGACGGTGAGTAAGGTGGGCCTAAAATTGTCACGCTATCGTGTACCGTTTTGGCTGTAGTTCAGGAACAAACAAACAAACAAACAAACAAGAGTTTTAGTCTATAGATGTGCAGGGGATGTTTATGTAGGCACATGGAAATGCAAGCAATAGAGGGATATGAATCTTTGCCACATGAGGCTGTGGAGGCCAAGTCAATGGATATTTGCAGGACAGAGATGGATAGATTCTTGATGAGTACGGGTGTCAGGGGTTACGGGGAGAAGGCAGGAGAATGGGGTTTGGAGGGAGAGATGGATCAGCCATGATTGAATGGTGGATAGACTTGATGGGCCGAATGGCTTAATTTTGCTCTTATCACTTATGACCTTGTGCAGGCAGATGAAATCAAATTAACTTGGCATCATGGTTGACGCAAACATTGTAGTCCGAAGGGTCCCTTCTGGTGGTGCACTGTCCAATGCTCTATGTTCTATGTATTGTCTTTGAGATTCATTTGAATGCCACCTAAATGTTACCCATATTGAAAATTTTTGAATTCAATAGACAATAGACAATAGGTGCAGGAGTAGGCCATTCAGCCCTTCGAGCCAGCACCGCCATTCAATGCGATCATGGCTGATCACTCTCAATCAGTACCCCGTTCCTGCCTTCTCCCCATACCCCCTCACTCCGCTATCCTTAAGAGCTCTATACAGCTCTCTCTTGAAAGCATCCAACGAACTGGCCTCCACTGCCTTCTGAGGCAGAGAATTCCACACCTTCACCACTCTGACTGAAAAAGTTCTTCCTCATCTCCGTTCTAAATGGCCTACCCCTTATTCTTAAACTGTGGCCCCTTGTTCTGGACTCCCCCAACATTGGGAACATCTTTCCTGCCTCTAATGTGTCCAATCCCCTAATTATCTTATATGTTTCAATAAGATCCCCGCTCATCCTTCTAAATTCCAGTGTATACAAGCCTAGTCGCTCCAGTCTTTCAACATATGACAGTCCCGACATTCCGGGAATTAACCTAGTAAACCTACGCTGCACGCCCTCAATAGCAAGAATATCCTTCCTCAAATCTGGTGACCAAAACTGCACACAGTAGTCCAGGTGGCAGGTGGGACTAGTGTAGCTTGGATGTGTTGGCCGGTGTGGGCAAGTTGGGCTGAAGGGCCTGTTTCCACGCTGTATCACTCTATCATGGCCTTGTCAAGGGGCAAAGGTGAATAGAGGGATGCCGGTCTGGTCAATGATTTCCATATCACTGATATGAACACGAATGAGATAACCAATGGCTATTACATACCTCCTGCACCTTGGGTTTCATAAACTTGAAAACTCCCACACTGCTATTCTTTTTCGCAATACAGTAAAAGTAATTAGCCTGGAATGCATTGATTACAAAACAGGAAGTTGACACGTCACCCTGTGCAAAATAAATCTTTCAATCATACTTTTGATAATTGGCAAGAATTCCTGGTACGTGAAGCAGCTGAGTGTTTTCCCTATTCTCTACGTACATCATTGTGGTATCGTACGAGCGATATTTTTTAAGGTCCAGGTTATATAAGCACGAACTCAACAAATGCAACCAGAACATCTTCAGCCATGTATCGATGTAAAATGAAAACCATCCTCTTTGTTTTTGCTGCTGTCCACATCTTGTACACCTCTGGCAAGTACTGTAACCTGCTGTCATTGGACTAGAGTATGATTTGTTCTGATAGTTAACGTGTCAAAAATTCAATCTATCAAAAAATAGTTAGCAAATATCATGTTGCCATGTAAAAGTTAGGAAATATCATGTTATTGTGAAATATCCTAATGTAATTCAGGGGAAGGTAATTCCATTTTGACACAGAGCAGTAGATCAAACTCTTTGCCTTCTAAGAAGGGTCTCGACCCGAAATGTCACCCATTCCTTCTAAGAAGGGTCTCGACCCGAAATATCACCCTTTCCTTCTATGAAGGGTCTCGACCCGAAACGTCACCCATTCTTTCTCTCCTGACCTGCTGAGTTACTCCAGCATTTTGTGAATAAATACCTTCGATTTGTACCAGCATCTGCAGTTATTTTCTTATATTATATAAACTCTCTGTCTAAAGAGATAGGTTTTAAGGAACATGTTATGGTGCAGAGATTAGGAGGCACAGACATTACTTATAGATATATTGTTCTTTAAATCTGTTTTTGTTTCAGCGGAACCATGTGCAAATTCCACCTTTCCCGAGGTCGAAAATGCTACAATTGCGAAGGTGAACATGAACTCCTCAAACAGCAATCTCTTTGCAGTCACAAGATGTGAAGTTCTCAACGTAAGTGCCATTCAATTTCACGGCTAATTTTTACCTCTTGCCTAAATGTATGACCAAGTAAATGACATGAGCATTCCGTTTCTTCTCCCGAATTTGTTCTACTAGTTTTAAAACAGTTATGCAAAAGTCCTGAACTGGTCCACAAGTTAAAGTTCTGAAATGTGGCAAGGTGAATTTTATGTGGAGGAAAATAACTGCAGATGCTGGTTCAAATTGAAGGAAGACACAAAATGCTGGTGTAACTCAGCGGGTCAGGCAGCATCTCAGGAGAAAAGGAATGGGTGACGTTTCGGGTCGAGACCCTTCTTCAGCCTAAAGAAGGGTCTCGACCCGAAACGTTACCCATTCCTTCTCTCCTGAGATGCTGGCTGACCCGTTGAGTTACTCCAGCATTTTGTGTCTACCTTCAAGGTGGATTTTATGGTGTTACAGACAGGAGTTTGCAAAAGTTGATTGGAGTAGGTTGTTTGTGTTCTCAGGAGCATCTGCAAACGGGAGGATATATAAACTGAGATTGTGGGAGCTCATAATGTCCATGTTTCTGACAAGTTAAGGTCAATTTATTCACAAAATGCTAGAGTAACTCAGCAGGTCAGGCAGCATCTCGGGAGAGAAGGAATGGGTGACGTTTCGGGTCAAGACCCTTCTTCAAACCTCACCTATTCCTTCTCTACAGAAATGCTGCCTGACCTGCTGAGTTACTCCAGCATTTTGTGAATAAATCGATTTGTACCAGCATCTGCAGTTATTTTCTTATACTAGAGTTAAGGTCAAGGCTGGCTCGTGTAGGGAACACCAGAATACAAGTGCTATTGAACCTCTTGAAGAAGGATCTTTTAGAAACACATAAAATTCTTAAGGGATTGGACAAACTAGATGCAGAAAAAATGTTCCGCGATGTTGGGGGAGTCCAGAACCAGGGGTCACAGTTTAGGAATAAGGGGTAGGCCATTTAGAACGGAGATGAGAAAAACCCTTTTCACCCAGAGAGTTGTGAATCTGTGGAATTCTCTGCCACAGAAGGCAGTGGAGGCCAATTCATTGGATGTTTTCAAGAGAGAGTTAGATAGAGCTCTTAGGGTTAGTGGAATCAAGGGATATGGGGAGAAAGCAGGAACAGGGCACTGATTTTAGATGATCAGCCATGATCATATTGAATGGCGGTGGTGGCTCGAAGGGCCGAATGGCCTACTCCTGCACCTATTTTCTATGATTCTCTTGGCAGAAGGAAGAAGGGGGGGCATGACTCAGCAACTGGCAGCTAGGATCAAGTGGTCTCTGGAGGAGTATTGGGGATAGACACAAAAAGCTGGAGTAACTCAGCGGGTCAGGCAGCATCTCTGTGGAGAAGAAATAGGTGAGGTTTTCGGGTTGAGACCCTTCTTCAGACTGAGAATCAGGGGAAATGAAACGAGTGTTACAGATGGTGATGCAGAGAGATATAGGACAAATTAATGAAAGAAATGCAAAAAAGTAATGATGATAAAGGAAACAGGCCATTGTTAGCTGTGTGTTCGGTGAGAATGGGTTACAGACAATGAGACTCGACAAGCCAACTTTGAAGCTGGTACGATTTGATGGGGGAGGGATGGAGAGAGAGGGAATGCAGGGGTTACTTGAAGTTGGAGAAATCAATATTCAGGAAATATCAGTCTAGGGGATGTGGGAATATAATAAGGAAGTCAGGAGGGTTAAAAGTGGACATGAGATAACTTGGCAGAAAAAAAAATCCAAAGAGATTTTATAAGTATATTGTGAAAAAGAGTAACTAGGGAGAAAATAGGGCCCCTCAAAGACAAACGTGGACATCTATTTGTGGAGTTGCAGGGGCTGGGCAATGAAAATGAAAATGTCACCTTTGTGGGGAAAGATATTAGAAACATACAAACATAGATGCAGGAGTAGGCAATTCGGCCCTTCGAGCCAGCACCTCCATTCAATATGATCATGGCTGATCATCCAAAATCAGTACCCCGTTCCTGCTTTCTCCCCATATCCCTTGATTCCGTTAGCCCCAAGAGCTAAATCTAACTCTCTCTTGAAAACATCCAGTGAATTGGCCTCCACTGCCTTCTGTGGCAGAGAATTCCACAGATTCACAAGTTTAAGACTAGGGAACTGGTAAAAACTAACAGGGATGTTTTGGTGCCAAGACATCAACTACTTGCACGCGATTCATCAACCTTCCCTGCACATCTATGTGCCTATCCAAAAGACACCTTAACACCACCGTGCTGTGTTCTTCCACCACTACCCCCAGCAACTTGACACCCACCGTTCCCTGCGTAAAGATGTGCCCCAATTATACTTTCTGCCTCTGAACTTAAATTTCATCTGCAGTCTTTGGCATTTCCACCCTGAGAAAATACATTCAAGAACAAGGGATATGGTTTTCTTCACACCAAACCCAAACCGCTACCACTCGCTGAGACCAGAAACCTGCTCTCAGAGACCTCCTCTCATCTATCCCTGGACCACACCCTGCCAATGGTGTAGTCCGAATCTGGAATAGAAACATAGAAACATAGAAAATAGGTGCTGGAGAAGGCCATTCGACCCTTCGAGCCAGCACCGCCATTCATTGTGATCATGGCTGATCATCCCCAATCAATACCCCGTGCCTGCCGTCTCCCCATATCCCTTGATTCGACTAGCCCCTAGAGCTCTATCTAGCTCTCCCTTAAATCCATCCAGTGATTTGGCTTCCACTGCCCTCTGTGGCAGAGAATTCCACAGATTCACAACTCTCTGGGTGAAAAAGCTCCTTCTCACCTCAGATTTAAATGGCCTCCCCTTTATTCTAAGACTGTGGCCCCTGGTTCTGGACTCGCCCAACATTGGGAACATTTTTCCTGCATCTAGCTTGTCCAGTCCTTTTATAATTTTATATGTTTCTATAAGATCCCCTCCCACCCTTCTAAACTCCAGTGAATACAAGCCTAGTCTTTTCAATCTTTCCTCATATGTCAGTCCCGCCATCCCAGGGATCAATCTCGTGAACCTACGCTGCACTGCCTCAATTACAAGGATGTCCTTCCTCAAATTAGGAGATCAAAACTGTACACAATACTCCAGATGTGGTCTTACCAGGGCCTTATACAACTGCAGAAGAACCTCTTTACTCCGATACTGAAATCTTCTTGTTATGAAGGCCAACATTCAAGGAATCTAAAGTTGGATACAATTACAACATTTAGATAAGATTAGGACAAATATATGGATGGGAAAGTTTGACAAGTATAGAGATTTACATGGGGACTAGTCGGCCTTCTATGAGATTCCTCTCAGAGATTCAAAGCTAGCGAATGTAGAAATGTTACTCAGCCTGTAACAAATAGGATAATAGACTTTAATGTGAGGATGGCAGAAGGTGGCATAATACCAGATCAAGGGGCGGTCACGGTGGCGCAGTGGAAGAGTTGCTGCCTTACAGCTCTGGCAGCGCCGGAGATCCGGGTTCGATCCCGACTACAGGTGCTGTCTGTACGGAGATTGTACGTTCTCCCAGTGACCGCGGTGTTTTCTCCGAGATCTTCAGTTTCCTCCCACACTCCAAAGACGTGCAGGTTTGTAGGTTAATTGGCTTGGTGTAAGTGTAAAATTGTCCCTAGTGTGTGTAGGGTTGCGTTTATGTGCGGGGACCGCTGGTCAATGCGGACTCAGTGGGCCGATGGGCCTGTTTCCGCGTCGTATCTCTAAACTAAACTAAACTAAATTAAGCTAAACTAAATCTTAACAAAATAAAATAGAGAACTTTCATTAGTATAAAAATAATTCTCATGCCACATACCATTGCAGCAGGAGAAATGTGGCCACAGAAACCATCTCAACCCACGCAATAGAAACTCATATGGATTAACAGCTGCTGCTTGGGCAACCAAAGTTGTGCCTTAGAAAGGCAGTAAATATCATCAAGGACCTCTACCGCCTAGGCCATGCTCTCATCTCCACGCTTCTAACAGGAGAAAAGGTTCCGTGACCTCCAGAATAAAGAATAACTTATTTCCGTCAGCCGTCAGCCATCTTGAACCACAATCCTACTTCAGCCATGATCTACTGTGAACTTTGGAGTTTGCACTATCGCCAATAATTTATTGATTTATTGTTTATTGTTACTACAAACCTGCAGCAAGTAAGAGTTTCATTGTCCCCTGCCCAGCGCATTTGACAAAGAAACACTCTTAACTCTTGACCCAATGCAGCAATGTGCATTGGAGGCCATCTTTAGAAGCACCACGTAATTTGATTGCAAAGCAGCAGGACATAGGAAATCCAAATAACAGTGGTGTCATTGGGTATGTTATTTGAAATACTATTCATTGAGTGTAACGTTTTTCTTTGCTTTAGATCACTAATTTAGGAGAACGCATTACCCGGGTGGTGATCGTTATTGATATCCAGGAAACTGTGTGCGTGAACAACTCCACTATCAATCCAGCACTGTGTGACCTGATACCCATCTCGAATGCTGTGAGTGTTACAAAGTTTGCTGTTCACTTCTCTGTTGTCATCTCTGTTGTCATAAGTTAATAAGTAAAAGGAGCAGAATTAGGCCATTCGGCCCATCAAATCTACTCCGCCATTCAATCACGGCTGGTCTATCTCTCCCTCCTAACCCCCATTCTCCTGCCTTCTCCCTGTAACCTCTGACACCCGCACTAATCAAGAATCTATCTATCTCTGCCTTAAAAATATCCACTGACTTGGCCTCCACAGCCTTCTGTGGCAAAGAATTCCACAGATACACAGGGTTACTTGAAGTTGGAGAAATCAATATTCATGCCGCTAGGGTGTAAGCTGGCCAAGCAAAATATGAGGTGCTGTTCCTCCAATTGGCGTTGATTTTGGAGAGAAGTCTGTGCTCACCAAGTTGTGGGCTTGGAGCAAGGCCAATCTTTATCGTCCATCCCTGATTGCGTTTAAAATGGGTGGTTTTTGGGCCATTTCAGTGGGCAGTTAAGAGTTTATCAATTATATTGGGTCTGGCCAATTTGGCACAGAGAGGCCAAATGAGATTCGTTTCAGTGAAAGGCATTATTGAACAAAGCAGGATTATGCAACATGCCAGTAGCTTGATGGTCAGTTGCTGATTTGTTAGATTTATTACATTACTGAATTTAAATTCTCAAGCAAAAATGAGATTTGAACTCTTTCCCCAAATCATTCCCTGAATCACCAGTCCGACAACATAACCGCAACCTTATCCTTTTTAGTTTGTGGGCCCCCTTTGATCCCAATTTTATTTTAATTAACAATTCAATGGAAAGGAAGAAGTCAGTTGCAAGCAAGGGTACACAGCACAGATTTGGAGATATTATCCTAGGTGATGTTCTCACAATGCTGCTGTTGGTGAGGTGGTAGCTGTTGTAAATGAAGGCCAGATCAACGTGTTCAGGGATGTGTAGGAAGGAACTGCAGATGCTGGTTTAAACCAAAGATAGACACAAAAAGCTGGAGTAACTCAGCGGGACAGGCAGCATCTCTGGAGAAAAGGAATGGGTGACGTTTCGGGTCGAGACCCTTCTTAAGACTGAGAGTCAGGGGAAAGGGGAACAAGAGATATAGATGTTTCCCTGACTCTTAGTCTGAAGAAGGGTCTTGACCCGAAACGTCACCTATTCATTTTTCTCCAGAGATGCTGTTTGACCCGCTGAGTTACTCCTGGTTTTTGCACCAACCAGCATGTGTTAAGATGCTTTCATTAATATTCTGCTATTACCTGATGCTTTGTTACTGAAACAGGGACTTTCACCACAAGGGAGAGCTGAGCATCGCTAAGGGCTGGCTGTGTGTGTGTGTGTGTGTGGTGAAGCCACAGACTTCAATTAGAACCAACCCCTGAAGTTGGATCTTGACTCGAAACATCACCTATTCTTTTTCTTCAGAGATGCTGTTGGACCCACCTTTTGTGTCCATCTTTGGTTTAAATCAGCATCTGCAGCTCCTTCCTACACACCCAACATCATCTCATCAGCTGCATGTACGCTGCCATTTAACTGTGCAGAGTTCTTTGAAGGTGGAGTCGCAGGTAGATAGTGTGGTCAAAAAGTCTTTTGGCACATTGGCCTTCATCATTCAGAGTATCGAGTGTAGAAGTCAGGAGGTCATGTTGCAGTTGTATAAGACATTGGTGAGGCCGCATTTAGAGTTCTGTGTTCGGTTCTGGGCACCATGTTACGGGAAAGATGTTGTCAAATTGGAAAGGGTGCAGGGAAGATTTACATGGATGTTGCCAGGACTAGAAGGTCCGAGCTATTGTGAGAGGTTGCATAGGCTGGGACTCTATTCTTTGGAGCGCAGGTGGGTGAGGGGTGATCTTATAGAGATCTATAAAATCATGAGGGGAATAGGTCGGGTAGATGCACAGTCTTTTGCCCAGAGTAGGGGAATCGAACACCAGAGGACATAGGTTTAAGGTGAAGGGGGAATCATTTGCCACAGAAGGCTGTGGAGGCCAAGACAGTGGATATTTTTAAGGCAGATATAGGCAGATTCTTGATTAGTGCGGGTGTCAGTGGGTGGTGGGTGTTGGTGGGTGGGTGTTGGTGGGTGGGTGGTGATGGGTGTTGGTGGGTGGGTGGTGGGTGGGTGGGTGGTGGTTTGAACAAGCTGCTGGAGGAATTAGTTGAGGCGGGTAGAACAAAATTGAAAAGACATTTGGACAGATATATGGATGAGAAAGGTGAGAAGGGATTTGGGACGAACTGGCCGTTGTGACAAGCTTTGATGGGACATCTTGGTGGCCATGAAAGAGTTGGGCTGGAGGGCCTGTTTCCATGCTAAATGTTTGTACATTTCTGTGGGTTTTTTTTTTTCTCTTTACAGGAAACTGCGACCTGTATAAGCACAATCGTGCTAGATGCGGCGGGAGTTCAAGATGTTATGTTTCAATGCATTAACACAAATTTCACAACACCAGCTACGTCTACGGTCTCCACGCCAACTGCATCAGATACCACACCGATCACACTGGTGACCACACCGGGCACTACAGATACCACACTGACCACACTGGTGACCACACCAAGCACTATAGATACCACACTGGTGACCACACTGAGCACTATAGATACCACACTGACCACACTGGTGACCACACCGAGCACTATAGATACCACACTGGTGACCACACCGAGCACTATAGATACTACACTGACCACACTGGTGACCACACCGAGCACTATAGATACCACACTGACCACACTGGTGACCACACCGAGCACTATAGATACCACACTGGTGACCACACCAAGCACTATAGATACCACACTGGTGACCACACTGAGCACTATAGATACCACACTGACCACACTGGTGACCACACCGAGCACTATAGATACCACACTGGTGACCACACCGAGCACTATAGATACTACACTGACCACACTGGTGACCACACCGAGCACTATAGATACCACACTGACCACACTGGTGACCACACCGAGCACTATAGATACCACACTGGTGACCACACCAAGCACTATAGATACCACACTGGTGACCACACCAAGCACTATAGATACTACACTGTCCACACTGGTGAGCACACCGAGTACTATAGATACCACACTGACCACACTGGTGACCACACCAAGCACTTTGGCTAACACACCGACCACAACAGTGACCACACCAACGACCACGACCACAACAACCACCACAACAACCAAAAAACCCCAAAAACCACCATCATCATCATCATCATCATCATCATCATCATCATCATCCGAAAGCAGGGAATCATCATGGAGATGCAGGAGAAAGGTATCTCGAGGATTTTTGTTGAATTTATTACTAAAGAGACGCACGCCTGCAATATCACTTTTATCTACGCTGAAACAACAGCACAAATGATAAGTTTTAGAGTACAGGATAAAGGAAATTGTTTGGACTGTTTTACAGAGTTGTACAGCAGAGAAACGATTCCTTTAACCCACCAAGTCCGCCAATTCCATGCCAACCTTACTGCCCATCTACCCCGACCCCACTTGCCTGCATTAGGACAATATCCACCTACGCTGCTTATTTAATTGCCTGACCACAATGGTGCCCAGAGCTGAACACAATACACTAATGCGGTCTCACCAACGACTTATATAACTGCAACATGACCTCCCAACGTCTATACTCAATACTCTGACTGATGAAGGTCGTGCCAAAAGCCTTTTTGACCACCCTATCTACCTGCGACCACCTTCAAGGAACTATGTACCTGCACTCCTAGATCCCTCTGCTCCACAACACTCCCCCGAGCCCGACCATTCACTGTGTTGGCCCTACCCTTGTTGTCAACCCAAAATGCAACATCTCACATTTCTCTGTATTAAATTCCATCAACCATTCCTCAGCCCACCTGGCCAACTGATCAAGATTCTGCTGCAATTTGTGCCAACTATCTTCATTATCTACAATGCCACCCACTTTTGTGTCATCTGCAAACGTGCTAATCATGCCTTGTACGTTCACATCCAAATCAATGATATAGATGACAAACAGTAACGGACCCAGCACCGAACCCTGAGGCATACCACTAGTCACAGGCCTCCAGTCTGAAAAGTAAACTTCCACCATCACCCTCAGCTTCCTTCCATGAAGCTAATTTTCTATCCATTCAGAAATCTCTCCTTGAATCCCATGTGATCTAACCTTCCAGAGCAGCCTACCATGTGGAACCTTGTCGAATGCTTTGTTGAAGTCCATGTACACAACATCTACAGCTCTGCCCTCATTAACCTTTGTGGTCACATTGTGGCGGCTCCCAAGGGTCAGGCCATACCATACCACTACCGACCCCTCGGCACGGGAATGGACCAGTCCAGGGGGGCGGTCCTGTACTAGGTATATAAGGACAAGGTTTTGGGCGCGAAGCTATCCCAGCAGACTCGACCCGTCTGATAACTGAGTAATAAATCAAACACCCCAAAATACCCGGCTCCTTGCCTTTATCAGGCCTCTCTCGACGCGCCACAACATCTTCAAAAAACTCAATCAGTTTAGTTTATTGTCACGTGTACCGAGGTACAGTGAAAAGCTTTTGTTGCGTGCTAACCAGTCAGCGGAAAGACAATACATGATTACAATCGATCCATTGACAGTGTGCAGATAATGGCAGTAACGTGAATAATGTTTAGTGCAAGATAAAGCCAGTCAAGTCTGATCAAAGATAGTCCCAGGATCTCCAATGAAGTAGACAGTAGTTCAGGACCGCTCTCAAATAGCCTAATAAGCTGGTAGGCCAAAGTATGTAGTACAAGCTTGACAGTGCTAAATTGGTGCTAGGGGAGGTAGGGTTATGGTTAGGGTTGTAGAGGATGGATCATAGGTATGATGGTTGATGAAAAGAACCTGCTCTTGACCCTGGAGGTAACAGTTGTTCTCAGGCTCCTGTGCCTTAGAAACATTGAAACATAGAAAATAGGTGCAGGAGTAGGCCATTCGGCCCTTCGAGGCAGCGCCACCATTCAATGTGATCATGGCTGATCATCCAAAATCAGTACCCCGTTCCTGCTTTCCCCCGTATCCCTCGACTCCGTTAGCCCCCAAGGAATTCTGTTACCGCCTTCTTCATAATGGGAGGAGCGAGATCTTGGCCAGGGTGGGGTGGGTCTTTGATGATAATAGCTGCCTTCTTGATGCAGCGCTTCCTAAAGATCCCTTCGATGGTGGGAAGGTCTGTACCCTTGATGGACCGAGCGACATCTACAGCTCTCTGAAGCCTCTTTCATTCCTGAGCGCCTGAATGACCACACCAGGCCATGATGCAACCAGTCGGAATGCTCTCCAGTGTACAGCCGTAGAAGTTGCAAAGTACAGATACTCCTATTATGATGCTTCGTCTTATAATATTTCCACTTTATGATGGTGCAAGAGTGATACACATTCAGTAGAAACCATAGGTTAGGTGGCTATGATGTTGGGTAGGTTAGGTGGCTATGATGTTGGGTAGGTTAGGTGGCTATGATGTTGGGTAGGTTAGGTGGCTATGATGTTGGGTAGGTTAGGTGGCTATGATGTTGGGTAGGTTAGGTGGCTATGATGTTGGGTAGGTTAGGTGGCTATGATGTTGGGTAGGTTAGGTGGCTATGATGTTGGGTAGGTTAGGTGGCTATGATGTTGGGTAGGTTAGGTGTATTAAATGCATTTTCGACTTACGATATTTTCGATTTACGATGGGTTTATCGGAACGTAAGCCCATTGAGAGTCGAGGAGCATCTGTAATTACATAAAATGTAATCATTTCGAACAGAGGTGAATTCCACAGTACTTTCATAAACGCCCACTTAAAAAGACATTGCTTTCTTTGACTAATTACTTTAATGAAATATTTTATTCTAGTACTATGGCCGAAGAAGAAAAAGGTTTTGCAGGAGGAGATCTGGCTCGAGGAGAAGACTCAACTCCGGGAGGTGGAGGCAATTTTGGCGCAGACAGAATAAACATAATATGCAGATGAGTCGAACCAGAGTTATTCGTTTTGCCGAAACTTCAACTCTCAGGACAGAAGCGACTCAAGTCAGTAAAATGCAGGTATGTTAAGTATCAACTCAGTTACTTGTCAGCATCTGGGGAAGAAATTCTCATGCTGTTTCATTCTGCCCTTCCTGATATTTATCCTCCAAGTGATCACAAGCCCTGATTGTAAATGGCGGGACTGTCGTGTGTTGAAAGACTAGAGCGACTAGGCTTGTATACATTGGAATTTAGAAGGATGAGAGGAGATCTTATCGAAACGTATAAGATTATTAAGGGGTTGGACACATGTTCCCAATGTTGGGGGAGTCCAGAACAAGGGGCCACAGTTTAAGAATAAGGGGTAGGCCATGTAAACTGAGATGAGGAAAAACTTTTTCAGTCAGAGAGTTGTGAATCTGTGGAATTCTCTGCCTCAGAAGGCAGTGGAGGCCAATTCTCTGAATGCATTCAAGAGAGAGCTAGATAGAGCTCTTAAGGATAGCGGAGTCAGGGGGTATGGGGAGAAGGTAGGAACGGGGTACTGATTGAGAATGATCAGCCATGATCACATTGAAGGGCCGAGCAGACTCGAAGGGCCGAATGGCCTCCTGTTGCACCTATTGTCTATTGTCCAGTTTGTGTAGGGAGGAACTGCAGGTGCTGGTTTAAACCGAAGATGGACACAAAATTGCTGGAGTAACTCAGCGGGTCAGCCAGCATCCCTGGTGAGAAGGAATGGGTGGCGTTTCCGATCTGAAGAAGGGTCTCAACCCAAAACGTCACCCATTCCTTATCTTCATGACTGCAGGGGGCACTCCTAAGGACCTTCTACAACACGGTGGTTGCATCGACCATTTTCTATGGAGTGGTCTGCTGGAGCAGCAGCATCTCAGCGGCGAAAGGGAAGAGACTCGACAAGCTGGTCAGGAAGGCCAGCTCTGTCCTGGGTTGCCCCCTCGACTCAGTAAAGGCGGTGGGATAGAGAATGATGGCAAAGCTAACATCGTTGCTGGACAACGAGTCCCACCCCATGCAGGACACGGTCACTGCACTGAGTAGCTCCTTCAGTGATAGACTCCTTCACCCCAAGTGCGTGAAGGAGAGATATCGGAGGTCCTTCCTTCCCGCTGCTGTGTGACTGCACAACCAGCACTGCTCCCAGCAGACGAGTCAACAGTAACAGCTAAGGAATACACAGTAAATTGATGACAATTTATCCTTATCTTTATTTTTATAACCCATGGATCCACCCATGGATCCACTGGTCTTTAAGGCAAGAAATCTTCACCAACATGGAGGACTGTATTTTCTTTGAGATAAGAGTTACTCCCATTTGGAAGAGAATGGGCTCATTAGGGATAGCCAGCACGGGCTTTTTTACGCAATAACTTGATTTGAGTTTCGTGAGGAGGTGACGATTAATGTAGGTAGCGCGGTGGATGCTGTATACATGGATTTTAGTAAGACTTTTGACAAGGCCCCTCATCCAGGCTGATGCAGAAGATTAAGATGTGCTGCAGGCATGTTGATTTGGTCTTATGGATTCAGAACTGGCTTATTCATGGAAGACAGAGGGTTGTGGTTGAAGGTAGATATTCTGGCTGGAAGCCTGTGATCAGTGGAGCTCTGCAGGGATCAGTGCTGGGACCTCTGCTGTTTGCGATATCTATATATATATATATAAATGACCTAGACGTAAATGGAGATGGGCTGGTGAGTAAGTTTGCGGATGGCACCAACATTGGAGATGTTGCAGACAATGAGGAAGGTTGTCAGAAGACACAGTGGGATATCGACCGGCTGCTGAAATGGGTGGAGAAATGGCAGATGAGGTTTAGTCCACGCAAGTGTGAGGTGTTGCACTTTGAGAGGTTGAATGAGAGGAGAGTACACAATTAATGGCAAGACCCTTAACAGCATCGATATGCAGAGGGAGTCCAAGTTCATAGCTAACTGAAGTTGGCCGCAGAAGTAGACAGGGTGGTAAAGAAGGTGTATGGTATACTTGCCTTCATTGCCAAGGGGCATTGAGTATAAGGGTGAGGAAGTCATGATGCAACTCTGTGAGACTTTGGTTCGGCCACATTTGAGGTGCTGCGTTCAGTTCCAGTCACCCCATTCTAGGGAGGATGTGGAGCCTTTTCATGGGGTTGCGGAATGCTGCCTGGATTAGAGGGTTTCAGCTGTAGGGAGAGTTTGGATAAACTTTTAACTTCAGAGGCTGAGGGGAGATGAGATAGGAGAATTTATAATAATGAGAAGCATACATAGGGCAAACAGAACCTTTCTCCCAGGGTGAAAATGTTCAACTAGAGAGCTGTAAGGTAGGAGTGGAAAGTTTTAATGGAGACTAGATCAAGTGGACCCGTTGGGACCAAACCTCTCCTGCATTGGTGTAACACCCTCTCCTCCCCCTCCCCCCTTTCCCCTCCCTCCACCCCCTTCCCCACTCCATCCCCCTCAACCCCTATTATCCTCCTCCCCCCCTTCTCCTCTCCCTTTCCCTTCCCCCACTCCACCCCTCTTATCCTCCCCCCTCCCTCCCGAGGAGATAGATTTAAACTTTAAATGTGAATAACTTTAAAAACATAACACCGATTTCAATTAAACTTCTTCCATTAACACCAAAGGGACGACGGTGAGTAAGGTGGGCCTAAAATTGTCACGCTATCGTGTACCGTTTTGGCTGTAGTTCAGGAACAAACAAACAAGAGTTTTAGTCTATAGATGTGCAGGGGATGTTTATGTAGGCACATGGAAGTGCAAGCAATAGAGGGATATGAATCTTTGCCACATGAGGCTGTGGAGGCCAAGTCAATGGATATTTGCAAGACAGAGATGGATAGATTCTTGATGAGTACGGGTGTCAGGGGTTACGGGGAGAAGGCAGGAGAATGGGGTTTGGAGGGAGAGATGGATCAGCCGTGATTGAATGGTGGATAGACTTGATGGGCCGAATGGCTTAATTCTGCTCTTATCACTTATGACCTTGTGCAGGCAGATGAAATCAAATTAACTTGGCATCATGGTTGACGCAAACATTGTAGTCCGAAGGGTCCCTTCTGGTGGTGCACTGTCCAATGCTCTATGTTCTATGTATTGTCTTTGAGATTCATTTGAATGCCACCTAAATGTTACCCATATTGAAATTTTTTGAATTCATAGTAAATATAAATATTTATGTGGATGGTAAACCAATTCTCCTAATCTCCTTTAAACATCTGTTACTCATCCAGTTGCCCATAAGTCCTGAGTATGTGTCCTTGATTATTGCAGTAAGAACATTTTCCTTTTTAAAAAATTCATCCCACATGGACACAGTGAATATTGCATGAGGAACACACACGATTGCCAAAAGCAACCAAGTTCTACGCTTGAATCCAAGCCTTGAGTACTTTCATTTATTGTGGCTTACGAAAGAACATTTTCCAAAAATAATTTAGAGAAAAAATTCTCTAAAGTGCAGTCACGGTGGCGCAGCGTTAGAGTTGCTGCCTTGCAGCGAATGCAGCGCCGGAGACCCGGGTTCCATCCCGACTACGGGTGTTGTGTGTACATAGTTTGTACGTTCTCCCCGTGACCTGCGTGGGTTTTTTCCGAGATCTTCGGTTTCCTCCCACACTCCAAAGACGTAAAGTTAATTGGGTTAATTAATTGTTAATTACAGATAATTAAATACGTAGGTTAATTGGCTTGATAAATGTAAAAATTGTCCCATGCGGGTATAGGATAGTGTTAATGTTAGGGGATCGCTGGTCGGCGCGGACCCAGTTGACCGAAAGGGCCTGTTTCCGCGCTGTATCTCTAAACTGAATAATTATGACTCGTTCAACTACATTTTCTCTAGATAGCCAATGAGCAAAATTTTCCATTTAACTTTCAGATTTCGAATTAAAACCAGTGGATAAAGATAACAGGGCAAAGTGGCCAAAATAAATAAAATTCCTTGTCTTAATAACGTAATTTTAAGCATAATGTTTCATATTTAACTCTAGACTATTTATTTTTTAATCATTTGTATTTTAAGCTGTAACCATAAACAGGATAAATGTACAATCATAGTGCTCTTCAGGAATGTAAGAATTACTCTTCGGGAATGTACAAATTAACTAATTTGTGAGATTTATTCTATTCCAACCCCCCTTCCCCCCCGAATATGAAGTTTGAAATTGCATTGAGTTGTGTCAAGGCGTGTGTGATCATTCCTTGGTGAAACCGCATCGATTGTGAAATTGGAGCAGGCAGCTTTATGTGTGATTCATGTCAACATCACTGACATTCTATTGCGTTATTCCCGTTCTATTTCCATCCACACTGCTGCAAGTAAGGTGGGCCTAAAATTGTCACGCTATCGTGTACCATTTTGGCTGTGGTTCAGGAACAAACAAACAAACGAATGAGAGTTTTAGTATATAGATTCTGGCCAAACATGCCAAAGTCTCCATCTCATTGAACCCTTTGATCATTCATATTGACCATGATTCATCAACCATGGTCAGCCATGACCATGGGCCAGTTAGCCCGTGAGATCCACCGCCGGCCCGCAAGGCCGAGGCTCCGGCCCACGAGGTCCACCGCCGGCCAGCAAGGCCGAGGCTCCAGCCCGCGAGATCCACCGCCGGCCAGCAAGGCCGAGGGTCCAGCCCACAAGGCCGAGGGTCCGGCCCACGAGATCCACCGCCGGCCCGCAAGGCTGAGGCTCTGGCCCACGAGGTCCACCGCCGGCCAGCAAGGCCGAGCCTCCGGCCCGCGAGATCCACCGCCGGCCAGCAAGGCCGAGCCTCCGGCCTGCGAGATCCACTGCCGGCCAGCAAGGACGAGCCTCCGGCCCACGAGATCCACTTCCGGCCAGCATGGCCGAGCCTCCGGCCTGCGAGATCCACCGCCGGCCAGGAAGGGTTGTTTAAGTTAATACTGACTAGCTAATTCATTTATTGCATCGTATGGGAGGCGCATTCCCAATCTCGTTGTACCCCTGTACAATGACAATAAAGATATATTGTATTGTATTGTAAAATGAGAAGTGAAGGAAGCAGTGGGCGAGAGGGGTGGGGCAGACTCGGATTGCAATGCATTAAAGTTGTTGCTTTTTTCTGCCATTTCAACAGATACGCCACTGACTTCTGACAGCAGGAGATCTGACAGCGCAGCATCAGAACTCGAATTGCTCAAAGGCCTTCCACAGAGTGTACTACAATTACTACCAGGCGTGCTTTTCTCCTGCGTGTAGCTGCTGGGATTCTCATGCTTGACGCGAGAGTTCTCTTCCTCTCCTCTACGGCCTCTGTCTTTTCCCTGCAACCCAACGAGTTGCAGCTGCCTGACTGCTACTGTAGACTGATGAACAATAAAACATCAGGAGATTCACCAACCTGGGTGGGGTCTCCTCAGATACAACGCCTTTCTGGATGTAAACAATCCTATAGCTGCTTCAAACAACTTTTCAAATAGTTGTTCTTGATTTTTCATGGGATATCATTTGGTATTAGAGTTAAAGCAATCATGTCTTTGCGCACTAAACAATAGCTGCAACTCGATTCCTTGTTAAGAAATTGTGACCGTGTAATCTCTAGGTCATTTTTAGATACATAAAACAAGACGACAATCAGTTCACATATTTTGTATCTATTAACAATCTGTGAGTAATACCTTGTGATCTGTACTTAATAAACCATAATAAAATATAATTTTCACAACCTTTCAATGTCTTCCAAGTTTACTCAAGGGTGGAATTAACCATTGAAGCCCAGAACCTAAATTCATTTGAAAACACTGTTGCACCGAAAAGACAAGAGCTGCTTCTTTCAGTCATATACGGAACTAGACCAAGTGGACCTGTTGGGCCCAAACCTCTCCTGCATTGGTGCAGCACCATTCTCCCTCCCTCCCCCTCCCTCCCCTCCCCCCTCCTCCCCTCCCCTTCCCCCCCCCTCCTCCCATCCCCTCCCCCCCACCCCATCCCCCTGAATCCCCCAAATCCTCCCTCACTCCTCCCCTCCCTTCCCCCTCCCTCCCTAGCAGTTAGAATGAAACTTTACAATTAGAATAACTTTAAAAATATAACCGATTTCAATGAAACATCTTCCACGGTGAGTAAGGTGGGCCTAAAATTGTTACGCTATCGTGTACCATTTTGGCTGTAGTTCAGGAACAAACAAACAAATAAACGAGAGTTTTAGTTTTAGAATCAATTCTGGGGGAGGTGGGACCAGTACAAACAGGACGGTCTGCACCTGAGCTGGAATGGAACCAATGTCCTTGGGGGAGTGTTTGCTAGTGCTGTCGGGGAGGATTTAAACTAATGTGGCAGGGGGATGGGAGCATGAGCAGAGAGACAGAGGGGTGTAAAGTGAGGGTAGAAGCAATAGGTTGCAAGGTGAAAAGTAAAAGTGGCAGGCAGACAAATCCAGGGCAAAAATCAAAAAGGGCCACTTTTTAACATAATTGTATAAGGGGTAAGAGTGTTGTAAAAACAAGCCTGAAGGCTTTGTGTCTCAATGCAAGGAGCATTCGTAATAAGGTGGATGAGTTGAATGTGCAGATAGTTATTAATGAATATGATGTAGTTGGGATTACGGAGACATGGCTCCAGGGTGACCAAGGCTGGGAGCTGAACATCCAGGGATATTCTATATTCAGGAGGGATAGACAGAAAGGAAAGGGAGGTGGGGTAGCGTTGCTGGTTAGAGAGGAGATTAACGCAATAGAAAGGAAGGACATTAGCTTGGAGGATGTGGAATCGATATGGATAGAGCTGCGAAACACTAAGGGGCAGAAAACGCTAGTGGGAGTTGTGTACAGGCCACCTAACAGTAGTAGTAGAGTTGGGGTGGCATCAAACAGGAAATTAGAAATGCGTGCAACAAAGGTAAAAACAGTTATAATGGGTGACTTCAATCTACATATAGATTGGGTGAATCAAATTGGCAGGGGTGCTGAGGAAGAGGATTTCTTGGAATGTATGCGGGATAGTTTACTAAACCAACATGTAGACCACATGTGTCAAACTCAAGGCCCGCCACGGCATTGTATGTGGCCCGCAAGAGCTTAATTATCATTGGTTGAATATCTTTTAAGTTACAGACATTTTTAACTTTCAAACTTTCATTTCTAACCACATTTTTTCCAAGTGCTGCGCGTCTGACGTCACCACAGGCCTCTCCTCACTCGCACAAATAAGATGGACGCCGTTAGAGGAGCCGCAATCACCGCCTCACTCCCCTCACTCTCCCCGCTCTCCCACACCCGGGGGCACTCCCGAGCAGGAGGGAGATAGATGGTAGGACTGATGGTCCTCATCCGTCCCTTCAACCCACGCCACGGCGTCCTTGAGTCCCCCCTCCCGCCCGGGCCCAGCACCGTTACCGCACACAGGCCGCAGCGCAGCGCAGCGCAGCGGGCAGCTTCTCCTCCTCCTTCAGCAGCTGCTGCCACCGATGGCGGCGGCGACGAGGGCCGCTGCCAACGACGACCCGTCGCAACTTCACAAAGATGGCGGCCTCCTCACGGTCCGCCATCTTGTGCGCGACCCCCCCCCGGGAACGCCCCCCCCCGCGAGCCTCCCCCCCCCCCCCCCGCGAGCGACGACCCCCCCCCCGCGAGCCTCCCTCCCAGATCCGCCGCCGCCCGACTCGCGTAGTCCCACCTCCGCCGCCCGACTCGAGTAGTCTGGCGCTCCCTCCTCCTCCTCCCTGCACGCACGGTAAGTGTCTTTCGCCGCCAACGGCTCCACGGAGGGGAGTGGACGTGGGGGCCGAGTGGGTGGAGGGAAGGGTGGAGGGAAGGGTGGGGGTGAGGGTGGGTGGAGGAGAGAATGCGGGGGTGGGGGAGGAGAGAGTGGGGGAAAGGGGTGGTGGGGAAAGGGGGTGAGGAGAGGGTGGGGGGACGGGGGACTGGGGGGGGGGAAGGAAAGGGGAGAAGGTGGGTGGGGGGAAGGGGACAGTGAGAGTGGAAGGGTGACGGGGGGAAGGAAATGGGAGAAGGTGGGGGGAAGGGGACAGTGAGAGTGAAAGGGGGTGGGGAGGAGGGAGGGGGTGAGGGAGGAGAGGGTGTGGGGGGAGGTGGAGGGAAGAGAGCGGGGTTGGGGGGGCAGTGGGAGTGGGGGGGGGCAGTGAGAATGGGGGTGGGGCGAGTGTGTGGAGGGGAGGGTGGGGGTAGGAGGGGGGTGTGGGGAGGAGAGGAGTGGGAGAGAGCGGCTGGGGAGGAGAGAGAATGGGGCTGGGGGAAGAGAGAGTGGTGGAAAGGGGGGTGGTGGGGAAAGGGGGGGTGTGGGAGAGAGAGTGGGGCTGTGGGAGGAGAGAATGAGGGGGTGGGGGAGTTGAGAGTGGGGGAAAGGGGGGTGGTGGGGAAAGGGGTGTGGGAGAGTGCGGGTGGGTGGGAGAGTGGGACTGGGGAGGAGGGCAGATTGCGGGTGGGGAGGAGGATGGGTGGGGGAAGGGGACAGCAGGGGAGGGGGGTGGTGGGGGGATGAGAGTGGTGGAGGGGAGAAGGGGGACAGTGGGGGCCTGGGGAGAGTGGGGGGGAGGGGGAGGTTGGGAGGAGCTGAGAGTGGGGGTGGGAGGGTGAGTGGGACTGGGAAGGGGACAGCAGAGAGTGGGGGTGGGAGGGAGAGTGGGACTGGGGAGGGGACAGCAGGGGTGGGGGTGGGGTGGTGGTGGGGGGAAGAGAGAGTGGGGTGGGAGGGAAAGGGGGACCGCGAGGGTCAGGGAAGAGGGGAGGGAGGAAAAGGTGGTTGAGGGGGAAGGGGACAGTGAGAGTGAAAGGAGGGTGGGGGAGGAGAGTGGGAGTGTGGGGGGAAGGGGGTGGTGGTGGGGGAAGAGAGTGGGGCGAAGGGGGGACAGTGGGAGTGGGGGGGAGAGGGACGGTGAGAATGCAGGTGGGGTGAGTGGGTGGAGGGGAGGGTAGGGATCGGAGGGAGGTGAGGGGAGGAAAGAGTGGGGAGGCAGTGGTGGGGGAGAGTGAGAGGGGCTGGGGGAGGAGAGAATGTGGGGGTGGTGGGGGGAGGAGAGAGTGGGGGAAAGGGGGGGTGAGGGAGGAGAGAGTGGGGGAAAGGGGGGGTTTGGTGAGAGTGGGGCTGGGGGAGGAGAGAATGGTGGGGTGTGGGGAGGAGAGAGTGGTGGAAAGTGGGTGGTGTGGAATGGGGGGGTGGAGGAGAGTGCGAGTGGGGGTGGGAGAGGGAGTGCTACTGGGGAGCAGGGTGGGGTGGGGCGGAGGGAAGAGTGGGGGTGAGGAGGAGGGGTGGGGGGAAGGTGAGGTGGTGGGGGATGAGAGAGTGGGGGTGGGGGAGAAGGGGGACAGTGGGGGTCAGGGAAGGTGGGGGGTAGGGAGGGGAGGGATAAGGGGGATTGAGTAGGGGGTTGAGGGTGCTACACCAATACAGGAGAGGCTTTGGGTCCTGGGCTCCTCGGTCACACCCTCTCCCCTTCCCTGTACCGGCTTTAATTACGCTCCCCTTCCCCTGGTGGAGCACGGCACCACAGTGAAGGAGAAAGAAGATGGCCGCTGGCAGGACAGTGTCAGAGGCTCCCTCTCCCCTTTCCCCTCCTCCCCTCTCCACCCCTCCTTTCTCCTCCCCCATTGAGATTCTTTTTTTTAAGAGACAATTTATTTTAAAGTAAAAACGTTTCCCCAGGTCACAATGGAACCTTTCGAGGAACGGGCCCAATTTGTCAATGTGCTTACATATATTTTTACATTTATGTTAATGCATGTACAATATTTGTACATTTCAATAAATAATAATCAAATGCAGAGACAGTTATTTATCAATAGGTTCAGGATTAGTTACATTTATACAGTCCGACAGTTGCAACCGGCCCTTTGAGGGCAACCATAATGCTGATGTGGCCCGGGGTGAAAATGAGTTTGACACCCCTGATGTAGTGGAACCAACGAGAGAGCAGGCTATTCTAGATTGGGTATTGAGTAATGAGGAAGGGTTAGTTACCAGTCTTGATGTGTGTGGCCCCTTGGGCAAGAGTGACCATAATATAGTTGAGTTCTTCATTAGAATGGAGAGTGACATAGTTAATTCAGAAACAACGGTTCTGAACTTAAAGAAAGGTAACTTTGAGGGCATGAGACGTGAATTGGCCAAGATAGACTGGCAATTGATACTTAAAGGGTTGACGGTGGATATGCAATGGAAGGCATTTAAAGACCGCATGGATGAACTACAACAATTGTTCATCCCAGTTTGGCAAAAGAATAAATCAGGGAAGGTAGTGCAAAGAGGATGTAACTAGGAAAATTGACAGGGGAGAGTCAGTGGATGTGGTGTACCTCGACTTTCAGAAAGCCTTCGACAAGGTCCCACATAGGAGATTAGTGGGCAAAATTAGGGCACATGGTATTGGGGGTAGGGTACAGACATGGATAGAAAATTGGTTGACAGACAGAAAGCAAAGAGTGGGGATAAATGGGTCCCTTTCGGAATGGCAGGCAGTGACCAGTGGGGTACCGCAAGGTTCGGTGCTGGGACCCCAGCTATTTACGATATACATTAATGACTTCGTCGAAGGGATTAAAAGTACCATTAGCAAATTTGCAGATGATATTAAGCTGGGGGGTAGTGTGAATTGTGAGGAAGATGCAATAAGGCTGCAGGGTGACTTGGACAGGTTGTGTGAGTGGGCGGATACATGGCAGATGCAGTTTAATGTAGATAAGTGTGAGGTTATTCACTTTGGAAGTAAGAATAGAAAGGCAGATTATTATCTAAATGGTGTCAAGTTAGGAGGAGGGGGAGTTCAACGAGATCTGGGTGTCCTAGTGCATCAGTCAATGAAAGGAAGCATGCAGGTACAGCAGGCAGTGAAGAAAGCCAATGGAATGTTGGCCTTCGTAACAAGAGGAGTTGAATATAGGAGCAAAGAGGTCCTTCTACAGTTGTACCGGGCCCTGGTGAGACCGCACCTGGAGTACTGTGTGCAGTTTCGGTCTCCAAATTTGAGGAAGGATATTCTTGCTATGGAGGGCGTGCAGCGTAGGTTCACTAGGTTAATTCCCGGAATGGCGGGACTGTCGTATGTTGAAAGGCTGGAGCGATTGGGCTTGTATACACTGGAATTTAGAAGGATGAGGGGGGGATCTTATTGAAACATATAAGATAATTAGGGGATTGGACACATTAGAGGCAGGAAACATGTTCCCAATGTTGGGGGAGTCCAGAACAAGGGGCCACAGTTTAAGAATAAGGGATTGGCCATTTAGAACGGAGATGAGGAAGAACTTTTTCAGTCAGAGAGTGGTGAAGGTTTGGAATTCTCTGCCTCAGAAGGCAGTGGAGGCCAGTTCGTTGGATGCTTTCAAGAGAGAGCTGGATAGAGCTCGAAGGATAGCGGAATGGCGGTGCTGGCTCGAAGGGCTGAATGGCCTACTCCTGCACCTATTGTCTATTGTCTATCCGTGGCTAACAAGGGAAATTAGGGATAGTATCAAAACAAAAGACGAAGCATACAAATTAGCAAGAAAAAGCAGCCTACCAGAGGACTGGGGGAAATTCAGAGTCCAGCAGAGGAGGACAAAGGGCTTAATTAGGAAAGGGAAAATAGATTATGAAAGAAAACTGGAAGGGAACATAAAAACTGATGTGAAGAGAAAAAGACTCGTTAAGACAAATGTAGGTCCCTTGCAGTCGGAAACAGGTGAATTGATCATAGGGAACAAGGAGACGGCAGACCAATTGAACAACTACTTTGGTTCTGTCTTCACTAAGAAAGACATAAATAATCTGCCAGAAATAACAGGGGACCGGGGGTCTAACGAGATGGAGGAACTGAGGGTAATCCAGGTTAGTCGGGAAGTGGTGTTAGGTAAATTAAATGGATTAAAGGCCGATAAATCCCCAGGGCCAGATAGGCTGCATCCCAGAGTGCTTAAGGAAGTAGCCCCAGAAATAGTGGATGCATTAGTGATAATTTTTCAAAACTCTTTAGATTCTGGAGTAGTTCCTGAGGATTGGAGGGTAGCTAATGCAACCCCATTTTTTAAAAAGGGAGGGAGAGAGAAAACAGGGAATTATAGACCAGTTAGCCTAACATCGGTAGTGGGGAAAATGCTAGAGTCAGTTATTAAAGATGTGATAGCATCACATTTGGAAAGTGGTGAAATCATCGGACAAAGTCAGCATGGATTTATGAAAGGCAAATCATGCCTGACGAATCTTATAGAATTTTTCGAGGATATAACTAGGAGAGTGGATAAGGGAGAACCAGTCGATGTGTTATATCTGGACTTTCAGAAGGCCTTCGACAAGGTCCCACATAGGAGATTGGTGTACAAACTTAAAGCACACGGTATTGGGGGTTCAGTGTTGAGGTGGATAGAGAATTGGTTGGCGGACAGGAAGCAAAGAGTAGGAATAAACGGGTCCTTTTCGGAATGGCAGGCAGTGAAGTGGGGTACCGCAAGGCTCAGTGCTGGGACCCCAGTTATTTACAATATATATTAATGATTTGGACGAGGGAATTAAATGCAACATCTCTAAGTTTGCGGATGACACGAAGCTGGGTGGCAGTGTTAGCTGCGAGGAGGATGCTAGGAGGCTGCAGAGTGACTTGGATAGATTAGCAAAGTGGGCAAATGCATGGCAGATGCAATATAATGTGGATAAATGAGGTTATCCACTTTGGCGGCAAGAACAGGAAAGCAGAGTATTACCTGAATGGTGGCCAATTAGGAAAAGGGGAGATGCAACGTGACCTGGGTGTCATGGTGCACCAGTCATTGAAAGCAAGCGTGCAGGTGCAGCAGGCAGTGAAGAAAGCGAATGGTATGTTAGCATTCATAGCAAGAGGATTTGAGTATAGGAGCAGGGAGGTTCTGCTGCAGTTGTACAGGGCCTTGGTGAGACCGCACCTGGAGTATCGTGTACAGTTTTGGTCTCCTAATCTGAGGAAAGACATTCTAGCCTTAGAGGGAGTACAGAGAAGGTTCACCAGATTGATCCCTGGGATGGCAGGACTTTCATATGAAGAAAGACTGGATAGACTAGGCTTGCACTCGCTGGAATTTAGAAGACTGAGGGGGGATCTTATTGAAACATATAAAATTCTTAAGGGGTTGGAGAGGCTAGATGCGGGAAGATTGTTCCCGATGTTGGGGAAGTCCAGAACCAGGGGTCACAGCTTAAGGATAAGGGGGAAGTCTTTTCGGACCGAGATGAGAAAACATTTCTTCACACAGTGAGTGGTGAGTCTGTGAAATTCTCTGCCACAGAAGATAGTTGAGGTCAGTTCATTGGCTATATTTAAGAGGGAGTTAGATGTGGCCCTTGTGGCTAAAGGGATCAGGGGGTATGGAGAGAAGGCAGGTACAGGTTACTGAGCTGGATGATCAGCCATGATCATATTGAATGGCGGTGCAGGCTCGAAGGGCCGAATGGCCTACTCCTGCACCTATTTTCTATGTTTCTATGTGTATGTCTTCAGTGTTCATCAATGAATTACAATCATGCCTTCTAACGTACCATCTGATAGGCTCGAACTCACCCATTCCTTCGCTCTGGAGATGCTGCCTGTCCCACTGAGTTACTCCAGCTTTTTGTGCCTATATCCAACATTTAAGAAGCAGTTAGACAGGTACATGGATAGTATGAGAAAATAACTGCAGATGCTGGTACAAATCGATTTATTCACAAAATGCTGGAGTAACTCAGCAGGTCAGGCAGCATCTCGGGAGAGAAGGAATGGGTGACGTTTCGGTCGAGACCCTTCTTCAGACCGATGTCGGGGGTGGGACAAAGGAAGGATATAGGTGGAGACAGGAAGATAGAGGGAGATCTGGGAAGGAGGAGGGGAAGGGAGGGACAGAGGAGCTATCTGAAGTTGGAGAAGTCGACGTTCATACCACCGGGCTGCAAACTGCCCAGGCGAAATATGAGGTGCTGCTCCTCCAATTTCCAGCGGGCCTCACTATGGCACTGGAGGAGGCCCATGACAGGGAGGTCAGACTGGGAATGGGAGGGGGAGTTAAAGTGCTGGGCCACCGGGAGATCAGTTGCGGTAATGCGGACCGAGCGCAGGTGTTCAGCGAAGCGATCGCCGAGCCTGCGCTTGGTTTCGCCGATATAAATAAGTTGACATCTAGAGCAGCTGATGCAATAGATGAGGTTGGAGGAGGTGCAGGTGAACCTCTGTCTCACCTGGAAAGACTGTTTGGGTCCTTTGATGGAGTTGAGGGGGGTGGTGAAGGGACAGGTGTTGCATCTCGTGCGGTTGCAAGGGAAAGTGCCCGGGGTTAGGGTGGTTTGGGTAGGAAGGGACGAGTGGACCAGGGAGTTGCGGAGGGAACGGTCTCTGCGGAACGCAGAGAGGGGAGGGGAGGGGATGGGAAGATATGGCCAGTGGTGGGGTCCTGTTGTAGGTGACGGAAATGTTGGTGGATGATATGTTGGATCCGTTGGCTGGTGGGGTGGAAGGTGAGAACAAGGGGGATCCTGTCCTTGTTGCGAGGGGGAGCAAGAGCGGAGTTGCGGGATGTAGAAGAGACCCTAGTGAGAGCCTCATCTATAATGGAGGAGGGGAAGCCCCGTTTTCTGAAAAACGAGGACATCTCGGAAGCCCTAGTCTGAAACACCTCATCCCGGGCGCAGATGCGGCGTAGACGGAGGAATTGGGAGTAGGGGATAGACTTTTTGCAGGGGACCGGGTGTGCGAGTCAGTGGGCTTGTAGAAAATGTCCGTCACTAGTTTTTCTCCTGTGATGGAGATGGTGAGGTCCAGAAACGGGAGGGAGATGTCAGAGATAGTCCAGGTATATTTAAGGGCAGGATGGAAATTGGAGGTGAAGTGTATGAAGTCAGTGAGTTCTGCATGGGTGCAAGAGGTAGCACCAATGCAGTCGTCGATGTAGCGGAGGTAGAGTTCGGGGATGGGGCCAGTGTACGTCTGGAACAGGGATTGTTCGACGTACCCGACAAAGAGGCAGGCGTAGCTAGGGCCCATGCGAGTGCCCATAGCTACGCCTCTGGTTTGGAGGAAGTGGGAGGAGTCAAAGGAGAAGTTGTTGAGGGTAAGAACCATCTCTGCTAGGCGGAGGAGAGTGTTGGTCGATGGGGATTAGCTGGTTCTACGGTCGAGGAAGAAACGGAGGGCTTCGAGACCATCCTTGTGGGGGATGGAGGTGTAGAGTGACTGGACATCCATGGTGAAAATGAGGGAGTGGGGGCCTGGGAACCGGAAGTTATCCAGGAGATGGAGAGCGTGTGAGGTGTCTTGGACGTAGGTGGGGAGGGATTTAACCAGGGGGGATAGGATGGAGTCGAGGTAGGTAGAGATAAGTTCGGTAGGGCATGAGCAGGCAGAGACAATGGGTCTGCCGGGACAGTTGTGTTCGTGGATTTTGGGTAGGAGGTAGAATCGGGCCGTGCGGGGCTGGGGAACTATGAGATTGGAGGCACTGAGGGGTAGATCGCCGGAGGTGATGAGGTCGGTGATGGTGCTGCTGATAAAGGTCTGGAGTTTATCGGTGGGGTCATGGTCCAGGGATAGGTAGGAAGAGGTGTCTGATAGTTGTCGTCTGGCCTCGGTGTGGTAGAAGTCAGCACGCCAGACTACCACAGCCCCTCCCTTGTCAGCGGGTTTGATGATTAAGTCCGGGTTGTTGCGGAGTGAGTGGAGGGCTGCACGTTCAGGAGGGGAGAGGTTGGAGTTAGTCAGGGGAGTGGAGAATTTGAGGCGGCTGATGTCACGCCGGCAGTTTGAGATAAAAAGTTCTAGTGAGGGTAGTAGGGGTCCATTGGAGACGGGAGAAGGGGTCATCAGTGGGGGGTCGGGACTCCTTACCATGGAAAAAGGCTCGGAGGCGGAGGAAGAAGAGCTCCACGTCATGGCGGACGCGGAACTCGTTGATGTGGAGGCGGAGGGGAACAAAGGTAAGGCCTCTGCTGAGGACAGACCGTTCTGTGTCTGAAAGGGGGAATGGTGAACACCCGGCAATGGTGGGGGTTGGGGTCGGATGGAGGCAGGGGGGCAGGTGGAGGGGATGTATGGTGGGGGGGTGGTGGGTTAGCTGGGCAGAGGGGGGCATGAGGACCGATGTGGGGAGTACTGGGGGTCACCTGGCTGGAGGGAGAAGGGGGAGACCCACTGGAACCCCTGCTGCAGTTACCTGTAGTAGAGGGTGGGCAGTAGGACCCAGCAGTGCTGAGGGGCTCTGCTTGGTGGGGGCTGTGGGCCCAGCGCGGTGTGTGTGGGCCGGGCGGTTACCTGTAGTAGGGGGTGGGCAGTAGGACCCAGCAGTGCTGAGGGGCTCTGCCTGGTGGGGGCTGTGGGCCCAGCGCGGTGTGTGTGGGCCAGGTGGAGCTGCAGCCTGTTGTTGGTCCCGGGGGCCGGGTACAGCGACGGCTGTGACCTGCTGCTGGGCGGTGGAGCGGCGCGGGTCAGCACGGTCGCTGGGGGAGGCCCGCGGGGACCTGGAGTCCGGGTAAGTGGCGGTCGGCTCGGTCAGTGGATGGCCGGGGAGGGCGTGGGCGGCGGTGAAGGGGTCGGGAAGGACGTGGGCGGCAGCGACGGTGCAGAGGCCTCGCTCGTCGGCGGCAACGGCCCCAGGGAGGCGGTGGAGGTCGGCGGTGGCAGCCTCAGATAAGCCTCGGCAATCGGCGGCCCCGGGGTGGCGGTGGAGGTCGGCGGCAGCGGCCCCGGGGAGGCGGTGGAGGTCGGCGGCAGCGGCCCCGGGGAGGCGGTGGAGGTCGGCGGCAGCGGCCCCGGGGAGGCGGTGGAGGTCGGCGGCAGCGGCCCCGGGGAGGCGGTGGAGGTCGGCGTCGGCCCAGGGGAGGCGGTGGAGGTCGGCGGCAGCGGCCCCGGGGAGGCGGTGGAGGTCGGCGGTGGAGGTCGGCGGCAGCGGCCCCGGGGAGGCGGTGGAGGTCGGCGTCGGCCCAGGGGAGGCGGTGGAGGTCGGCGGCAGCGACGGTGGAGGCTTCAGGGGGGCCTCGGACATCGGCGGCAAAGACCCCGCGGAGGCGGTGGAGGTCGGCGGTGGTCGCAGCGGACCCAAGAAGGCGGCGGAGGTCGGTGGTGACGGCCTCAGGTAGGCCTCGGCAGTCAGCGGCCCTGGGGAGGTGGTGGAGGTCGACGGCGGCGGCCCCGGGGAGGCGGTGGGTGGTGACGTCCTCAGGTAGGCCTCGGCAGTCAGCGGCCCCCGGGAGGCGGTGAGGAGCGGTACTGCACCTAGTGGCAGTAATGGCGTCGCGGGCCTCTGCCTCGTGGTGTGCCGGCCGGCGGTGCGGAGTAGCGGTGGAGTTGCGGGCCTGCGCTGCGGGCGGTCGAGTCGCTGCCGAGGAGTGTCGGTGGAGGCATCCGTCTGGAGGCGGGTGAGATTGCGAGCCTTCGTGGAGTCCAGGTAGGTAAAGAATCGAGTGTTGAGGGCGTGGATCCGGCGTAGGATGAAGTATAGTTGGGGCCCGTTGCAGGTGTGGGTTAGTGAGGCCCGGAGCTGTGGGAGAGTCAGAGAGAGGGCCTGTTGGTGCCTGCGCATCCCAGCCAGGGGACAACGCAGGGCACGGAAAGAAAACTGGGATGTGGACCAAACGCTGGCAATAGACAATAGGTGCAGGAGGAGGCCATTCTGCCCTTCGAGCCAGCACCGCCATTCAATGTGATCATGGCTGATCATTCTCAATCAGTACCCCGTTCCTGCCTTCTCCCCATACCCCCTGACTCTGCTATCTTTAAGAGCTCTATCTAGCTCTCTCTTGAATGCATTCAGAGAATTGGCCTCCACTGCCTTCTGAGGCCGAGAATTCCACAGATTCACAACTCTCTGACTGAAAACGTTTTTCCTCATCTCAGTTCTAAATGGCCTACCACTTATTCTTAAACTGTGGCCCCTTGTTCTGGACTCCCCCAACATTGGGAACATGTTTCCTGCCTCTAGCGTGTCCAACCCCTTAATAATCTTATACGTTTCGATAAGATCCCCTCTCTTCCTTCTAAATTCCAGTTTATACAAGCCTAGTCGCTCCAGTCTTTCAACATATGACAGTCCTGGCATTTCCGGGAATTAACCTAGTAAACCTACGCTGCACGCCCTCAATAGCAAGAATATCCTTCCTCAAATCTGGTGACCAAAACTGCACACAGTAGTCCAGGTGGCAGGTGGGACTAGTGTAGCTTGGATGTGTTGGCCGGTGTGGGCAAGTTGGGCTGAAGGGCCTGTTTCCACACTGGATCACTCTATCATGGCCTTGTCAAGGTGCAAAGGTGAATAGAGGGATGCCGGTCTGGTCAATGATATCCATATCACTGATATAAACACGAATGAGATAACCAATGGCTATTACATACCTCCTGCACCTTGGGTTTCATAAACTTGAAAACTCCCACACTGCTATTCTTTTTCGCAATACAGTAAAAGTAATTAGCCTGGAATGCATTGATTACAAAACAGGAAGTTGACACGTCACCCTGTGCAAAATAAATCTTTCAATCATACTTTTGATAATTGGCAAGAATTCCTGGTACGTGAAGGAGCTGAGTGTTTTCCCTATTCTCTACGTACATCATTGTGGTATCGTACGAGCGATATTTTTTAAGGTCCAGGCTATATAAGCACGAACTCAACAAATGCAACCAGAACATCTTCAGCCATGTATCGATGTAAAATGAAAACCATCCTCTTTGTTTTTGCTGCTGTCCACATCTTGTACACCTCTGGCAAGTACTGTAACCTGCTGTCAATGGACTAGAGTATGATTTGTTCTGATAGTTAACGTGTCAAAAATTCAATCTATCAAAAAATAGTTTGCAAATATCATGTTGCCATGTAAAAGTTAGCAAATATCATGTTATTGTGAAATATCCTAATGTAATTCAGGGGAAGGTAATTCCATTTTGACACAGAGCAGTAGATCAAACTCTTTGCCTTCTAAGAAGGGTCTCGACCCGAAATGTCACCCATTCCTTCTAAGAAGGGTCTCGACCCGAAACGTCACCCATTCCTTCTATGAAGGGTCTCGACCCGAAACGTCACCCATTCCCTCTCTCCTGACCTGCTGAGTTACTCCAGCATTTTGTGAATAAATACCTTCGATTTGTACCAGCATCTGCAGTTATTTTCTTATATTATATAAACTCTCTGTCTAAAGAGATAGGTTTTAAGGAACATGTTATGGTGCAGAGATTAGGAGGCACAGACATTACTTATAGATATATTGTTCTTTAAATCTGTTTTTGTTTCAGCGGAACCATGTGCAAATTCCACCTTTCCCGAGGTTGAAAATGCTACAATTGCGAAGGTGAACATGAACTCCTCAAACAGCAATCTCTTTGCAGTCACAGGATGTGAAGTTCTCAACGTAAGTGCCATTCCATTTCACGGCTAATTTTTACCTCTTGCCTAAATGTATGACCAAGTAAATGACATGAGCATTGCGTTTCTTCTCCCGAATTTGTTCTACTAGTTTTAAAACAGTTATGGAAAAGTCCTGAACTGGTCCACAAGTTAAAGTTCTGAAATGTGGCAAGGTGAATTTTATGTGGAGGAAAATAACTGCAGATGCTGGTTCAAATTGAAGGAAGACACAAAATGCTGGAGTAACTCAGCGGGTCAGGCAGCATCTCCGGAGAGAAGGAATGGGTGACGTTTCGGGTCGAGACCCTTCTTCAGCCTAAAGAAGGGTCTCGACCCGAAACGTTACCCATTCCTTCTCTCCTGAGATGCTGGCTGACCCGCTGAGTTACTCCAGCATTTTGTGTCTACCTTCAAGGTGAATTTTATGGTGTTACAGACAGGAGTTTGCAAAAGTTGATTGGAGTAGGTTGTTTGTGTTCTCAGGAGCATCTGCAAAGAGGAGGATATATAAACTGAGATTGTGGGAGCTCATAATGTCCATGTTTCTGACAAGTTAAGGTCAATTTATTCACAAAATGCTGGAGTAATTCAGCAGGTCAGGCAGCATCTCGGGAGAGAAGGAATGGGTGGCGTTTCGGGTCAAGACCCTTCTTCAAACCTCACCTATTCCTTCTCTACAGAGATGCTGCCTGACCTGCTGAGGTACTCCAGCATTTTGTGAATAAATCGATTTGTACCAGCATTTGCAGTTATTTTCTTGTACTATAGGCTGGCTCGTGTAGGGAACACCAGAATACAAGTGCTATTGAACCTCTTGCAGAAGGATCTTTTAGAAACACATAAAATTCTTAAGGGATTGGACAAACTAGATGCAGAAAAAATGTTCCCCGATGTTGAGGGAGTCCAGAACCAGGGGTCACAGTTTAAGAATAAGGGGTAGGCCATTTAGAACGGAGATGAGAAAAAACCTTTTCACCCAGAGAGTTGTGAATCTGTGGAATTCTCTGCCACAGACGGCAGTGGAGGCCAATTCATTGGATGTTTTCAAGAGAGAGTTAGATAGAGCTCTTAGGGTTAGTGGAATCAAGGGATATGGGGAGAAAGCAGGAACAGGGCACTGATTTTAGATGATCAGCCATGATCATATTGAATGGCGGTGCTGGCTCGAAGGGCCGAATGGCCTACTCCTGCACCTATTTTCTATGATTCTCTTGGCAGAAGGGAGGGCATGACTCAGCAACTGGCAGCTAGGATCAAGTGGTCTCTGGAGGAGTATTGGGGATAGACACAAAAAGCTGGAGTAACTCAGCGGGTCAGGCAGCATCTCTGGAGAAGGAATAGGTGAGGTTTTCAGGTTGAGACCCTTATCATATCATATATATACAGCCGGGCAAGTCCGTGCCGCCCAGTGATCCCCACACATTAACACTATCCTACACCCACTAGGGACAATTTTTACATTTACCCAGCCAATTAACCTACATACCTGTACTCTTCAGACTGAGAATCAGGGGAAATGAAACGAGTGTTACAGATGGTGATGCAGAGAGATATAGGACAAATGAATGAAAGAAATGCAAAAAAGTAATGATGATAAAGGAAACAGGCCATTGTTAGCTGTGTGTTCGGTGAGAATGGGTTACAGACAATGAGACTCGACAAGCCAACTTTGAAGCTGGTACGATTTGGTGGGGGAGGGATGGAGAGAGGGAATGCAGGGGTTACTTGAAGTTGGAGAAATCAATATTCAGGAAATATCAGTCTAGGGGATGCGGGAATATAATAAGGAAGTCAGGAGGGTTAAAAGTGGACATGAGATAACTTGGCAGAAAAAAAAATCCAAAGAGATTTTATAAGTATATTGTGAAAAAGAGTAACTAGGGAGAAACTAGGGCCCCTCAAAGACAAACGTGGACATCTATTTGTGGAGTTGCAGGAGGTGGGCAATGAAAATGAAAATGTCACCTTTGTGGGGAAAGATATTAGAAACATACAAACATAGATGCAGGAGTAGGCAATTCGGCCCTTCGAGCCAGCACCTCCATTCAATATGACCATGGCTCATCATCCAAAATCAGTACCCCGTTCCTGGTTTCTCCCCATATCCCTTGATTCCGTTAGCCCCAAGAGCTAAATCTAACTCTCTCTTGAAAACATCCAGTGAATTGGCCTCCACTGCCTTCTGTGGCAGAGAATTCCACAGATTCACAAGTTTAAGACTAGGGAATTGGTAAAAACTAACAGGGATGTCTTGGTGCCAAGACGTCAACTACTTGCACGCGATCCATCAACCTTCCCTGCACATCTATGTGCCTATCCAAAAGACACCTTAACACCACCGTGCTGTGTTCTTCCACCACTACCCCCAGCAACCTGACACCCACCGTTCCCTGCGTAAAGATGTGCCCCAATTATACTTTCTGCCTCTGAACTTAAATTTTATCTGCAGTCTTTGGCATTTCCACCCTGAGAAAATACATTCAAGAACAAGGGATATGGTTTTCTTCACACCAAACCTAAACCGCTACCACTCGCTGAGACCAGAAACCTGCTCTCAGAGACCTCCTCTCACCTATCCCTGGACCACACCCTGCCAATGGTGTAGTCCGAATCTGGAATAGAAACATAGAAACATAGAAAATAGGTGCTGGAGAAGGCCATTCGGCCCTTCGAGCCAGCACCGCCATTCATTGTGATCATGGCTGATCATCCCCAATCAATACCCCGTGCCTGCCGCCTCCCCATATCCCTTGATTCAACTAGCCCCTAGAGCTCTATCTAGCTCTCCCTTAAATCCATCCAGTGATTTGGCTTCCACTGCCCTCTGTGGCAGAGAATTCCACAAATTCACAACTCTCTGGGTGAAAAAGCTCCTTCTCACCTCAGATTTAAATGGCCTCCCCTTTATTCTAAGACTGTGGCCCCTGGTTCTGGACTCCCCCAACATTGGGAACATTTTTCCTGCATCTAGCTTGTCCAGTCCTTTTATAATTTTATATGTTTCTATAAGATCCCCTCCCATCCTTCTAAACTCCAGTGAATACAAGCCTAGTCTTTTCAATCTTTCCTCATATGTCAGTCCCGCCATCCCAGGGATCAATCTCGTGAACCTACGCTGCACTGCCTCAATTACAAGGATGTCCTTCCTCAAATTAGGAGATCAAAACTGTACACAATACTCCAGATGTGGTCTTACCAGGGCCTTATACAACTACAGAAGAACCTCTTTACTCCTATACTAAAATCCTCTTGTTATGAAGGCCAACATTCATGGAATCTAAAGTTGGATACAATTACAACATTTAGATAAGATTAGGACAAATATATGGATGGGAAAGTTTGACAAGTATAGAGATTTACATGGGGACTAGTCGGCCTTCTATGAGATTCCTCTCAGAGATTCAAAGCTAGCGAATGTAGAAATGTTACTCATCCTGTGACAAATAGGATAATAGACTTTAATGTTAGGATGGCAGAAGGTGGCATAATACCAGATCAAGGGGCGGTCACGGTGGCGCAGTGGAAGAGTTGCTGCCTTACAGCTCTGGCAGCGCCGGAGATCCGGGTTCGATCCCGACTACAGGTGCTGTCTGTACGGAGATTGTACGTTCTCCCAGTGACCGCGGTGTTTTCTCCGAGATCTTCAGTTTCCTCCCACACTCCAAAGACGTGCAGGTTTGTAGGTTAATTGGCTTGGTGTAAGTGTAAAATTGTCCCTAGTGTGTGTAGGCTTGCGTTTATGTGCGGGGACCGCTGGTCAATGCGGACTCAGTGGGCCGATGGGCCTGTTTCCGCGTCGTATCTCTAAACTAAACTAAACTAAATTAAGCTAAACTAAATCTTAACAAAATAAAATAGAGAACTTTCATTAGTATAAAAATAATTCTCATGCCACATACCATTGCAGCAGGAGAAATGTGGCCACAGAAACCATCTCAACCCACGCAATAGAAACTCATATGGATTAACAGCTGCTGCTTGGGCAACCAAAGTTGTGCCTTAGAAAGGCAGTAAATATCATCAAGGACCTCTACCGCCTAGGCCATGCTCTCATCTCCACGCTTCTAACAGGAGAAAAGGTTCCGTGACCTCCAGAATAAAGAATAACTTATTTCCGTCAGCCATCTTGAACCACAATCCTACTTCAGCCATGATCTACTATGAACTTTGGAGTTTGCACTATCGCCAATAATTTATTGTTTATTGTTACTACAAACCTGCAGCAAGTAAGAGTTTCATTGTCCCCTGCCCAGCGCATTTGACAAAGAAACACTCTTAACTCTTGACCCAATGCAGCAATGTGCATTGGAGGCCATCTTTAGAAGCACCACGTAATTTGATTGCAAAGCAGCAAGACATAGGAAATCCAAATAACAGTGGTGTCATTGGGTATGTTATTTGAAATACTATTCATTGAGTGTAACGTTTTTCTTTGCTTTAGATCACTAATTTAGGAGAACGCATTACCCGGGTGGTGATCGTTATTGATATCCAGGAAACTGTGTGCGTGAACAACTCCAGTATCAATCCAGCACTGTGTGACCTGATACCCATCTCGAATGCTGTGAGTGTTACAAAGTTTGCTGTTCACTTCTCTGTTGTCATCTCTGTTGTCATAAGTTAATAAGTTCATAAGTAAAAGGAGCAGAATTAGGCCATTCGGCCCATCAAATCTACTCCGCCATTCAATCACGGCTGGTCTATCTCTCCCTCCTAACCCCCATTCTCCTGCCTTCTCCCTGTAACCTCTGACACCCGCATTAATGAAGAATCTATCTATCTCTGCCTTAAAAATATCCACTGACTTGGCCTCCACAGCCTTCTGTGGCAAAGAATTCCACAGATACACAGGGTTACTTGAAGTTGGAGAAATCAATATTCATGCCGCTAGGGTGTAAGCTGGCCAAGCAAAATATGAGGTGCTGTTCCTCCAATTGGCGTTGATTTTGGAGAGAAGTCTGTGCTCACCAAGTTGTGGGCTTGGAGCAAGGCCAATCTTTATCGTCCATCCCTGATTGCGTTTAAAATGGGTGGTTTTTGGGCCATTTCAGTGGGCAGTTAAGAGTTTATCAATTATATTGGGTCTGGCCAATTTGGCACAGAGAGGCCAAATGAGATTCGTTTCAGTGAAAGGCATTATTGAACAAAGCAGGATTATGCAACATGCCAGTAGCTTGATGGTCAGTTGCTGATTTGTTAGATTTATTACATTACTGAATTTAAATTCTCAAGCAAAAATGAGATTTGAACTCTTTCCCCAAATCATTCCCTGAATCACCAGTCCGACAACATAACCGCAACCTTATCCTTTTTAGATTGTGGGCCCCCATTGATCCCAATTTTATTTTAATTAACAATTCAATGGAAAGGAAGAAGTCAGTTGCAAGCAAGGGTACACAGCACAGATTTGGAGATATTATCCTAGATGATGTTCTCACAATGCTGCTGTTGGTGAGGTGGTAGCTGTTGTAAATGAAGGCCAGATCAACGTGTTCAGGGATGTGTAGGAAGGAACTGCAGATGCTGGTTTAAACCAAAGATAGACACAAAAAGCTGGAGTAACTCAGCGGGACAGGCAGCATCTCTGGAGAAAAGGAATGGGTGACGTTTCGGGTCGAGACCCTTCTTAAGACTGAGAGTCAGGGGAAAGGGGAACAAGAGATATAGATGTTTCCCTGACTCTTAGTCTGAAGAAGGGTCTTGACCCGAAACGTCACCTATTCATTTTTCTCCAGAGATGCTGTTTGACCCGCTGAGTTACTCCTGGTTTTTGCACCAACCAGCATGTGTTAAGATGCTTTCATTAATATTCTGCTATTACCTGATGCTTTGTTACTGAAACAGGGACTTTCACCACAAGGGAGAGCTGAGCATCGCTAAGGGCTGGCTGTGTGTGTGTGTGTGTGTGGTGAAGCCACAGACTTCAATTAGAACCAACCCCTGAAGTTGGATCTTGACTCGAAACATCACCTATTCTTTTTCTTCAGAGATGCTGTTGGACCCACCTTTTGTGTCCATCTTTGGTTTAAATCAGCATCTGCAGCTCCTTCCTACACACCCAACATCATCTCATCAGCTGCATGTACGCTGCCATTTAACTGTGCAGAGTTCTTTGAAGGTGGAGTCGCAGGTAGATAGTGTGGTCTAAAAGTCTTTTGGCACATTGGCCTTCATCATTCAGAGTATCGAGTGTAGAAGTCAGGAGGTCATGTTGCAGTTGTATAAGACATTGGTGAGGCCGCATTTAGAGTACTGTGTTCGGTTCTGGGCACCATGTTACGGGAAAGATGTTGTCAAATTGGAAAGGGTGCAGGGAAGATTTACATGGATGTTGCCAGGACTAGAAGGTCCGAGCTATTGTGAGAGGTTGCGTAGGCTGGGACTCTATTCTTTGGAGCGCAGGTGGGTGAGGGGTGATCTTATAGAGATCTATAAAATCATGAGGGGAATAGGTCGGGTAGATGCACAGAGTCTTTTGCCCAGAGTAGGGGAATCGAACACCAGAGGACATAGGTTTAAGGTGAAGGGGGAATCATTTGCCACAGAAGGCTGTGGAGGCCAAGACAGTGGATATTTTTTAAGGCAGAGATGGGCAGATTCTTGATTAGTGCGGGTGTCAGTGGGTGTGGGTGGGTGGTGGGTGTTGGTGGGTGGGTGCGTGGTGGGTTGAACAAGCTGCTGGAGGGAGAAGGGATTTGGGACGAACACTGGCCGTTGTGACAAGCTTTGATGGGACATCTTGGTGGCCATGAAAGAGTTGGGCTGGGGGGCCTGTTTCCATGCTAAATGTTTGTACATTTCTGTGGGGTTTTTTTTTCTCTTTACAGGAAACTGCGACCTGTATAAGCACAATCATGCTAGATGCGGCGGGAGTTCAAGATGTTGTGTTTCAGTGCTTTAACACAAATGTCACAACACCAGCTACGTCTACGGTCTCCACGCCAACTGCATCAGATACCACGGTGACCACACCGACCACAACAGTGACCACACCAACCACCACAACAACCAAAAAACCCCAAAAACCACCATCATCATCATCATCATCATCATCATCCGAAAGCAGGGAATCATCATGGAGATGCAGGAGAAAGGTATCTCGAAGATTTTTGTTGAATTTATTACTAAAGAGACGCACGCCTGCAATATCACTTTTATCTACGCTGAAACAACAGCACAAATGATAAGTTTTAGAGTACAAGATAAAGGAAATTGTTTGGACTGTTTTACAGAGTTGTACAGCAGAGAAACGATTCCTTTAACCCACCAAGTCCGCCAATTCCATGCCAACCTTACTGCCCATCTACCCCGACCCCACTTGCCTGCATTAGGACAATATCCACCTACGCTGCTTATTTAATTGCCTGACCACAATGGTGCCCAGAGCTGAACACAATACACTAATGCGGTCTCACCAACGACTTATATAACTGCAACATGACCTCCCAACGTCTATACTCAATACTCTGACTGATGAAGGTCGTGCCAAAAGCCTTTTTGACCACCCTATCTACCTGCGACCACCTTCAAGGAACTATGTACCTGCACTCCTAGATCCCTCTGCTCCACAACACTCCCCCGAGCCCGACCATTCACTGTGTTGGCCCTGCCCTTGTTTGTCAACCCAAAATGCAACATCTCACATTTCTCTGTATTAAATTCCATCAACCATTCCTCAGCCCACCTGGCCAACTGATCAAGATCCTGCTGCAATTTGTGCCAACTATCTTCATTATCTACAATGCCACCCACTTTTGTGTCATCTGCAAACGTGCTAATCATGCCTTGTACGTTCACATCCAAATCAATGATATAGATGACAAACAGTAACGGACCCAGCACCGAACCCTGAGGCATACCACTAGTCACAGGCCTCCAGTCTGAAAAGTAAACTTCCACCATCACCCTCTGCTTCCTTCCATGAAGCTAATTTTCTATCCATTCAGAAATCTCTCCTTGAATCCCATGTGATCTAACCTTCCAGAGCAGCCTACCATGTGGAACCTTGTCGAATGCTTTATTGAAGTCCATGTACACAACATCTACAGCTCTGCCCTCATCAACCTTTGTGGTCACATTGTGGCGGCTCCCAAGGGTCGGGCCATACCAGAGTAATAAATCAAACACCCCAAAATATCCAGCTCCTTGCTTTTATTTCGGGCCTCTCTCGACGCGCCACAACATCTTCAAAAAACTTAATCAGTTTAGTTTATTGTCACGTGTACCGAGGTACAGTGAAAAGCTTTTGTTGTGTGCTAACCAGTCAGCGGAAAGACAATACATGATTACAATTGATCCATTGACAGTGTGCAGATACATGATAAAGGCAATAACGTGAATAATGTTTAGTGCAAGATAAAGCCAGTCTAGTCTGATCAAAGATAGTCCCAGGATCTCCAATGAAGTAGACAGTATTTCAGGACCGCTCTCAAGTTGCCTAATAAGCTGGTAGGCCAAAGTATGTAGTACAAGCTTGACAGTGCTAAATTGGTGCTGGGGGAGGTAGGGTTATGGTTAGGGTTGTAGAGGATGGATCATAAGTATGATGGTTGATGAAAAGAACCTGCTCTTGACCCTGGAGGTAACAGTTGTTCTCAGGCTCCTGTGCCTTAGAAACATTGAAACATAGAAAATAGGTGCAGGAGTAGGCCATTCAGCCCTTCGAGGCAGCGCCACCATTCAATGTGATCATGGCTGATCATCCAAAATCAGTACCCCGTTCCTGCTTTCCCCCGTATCCCTCGACTCCGTTAGCCCTAAGGAGTTCTGTTACCGCCTTCTTCGTAATGGGAGGAGCGAGATCTTGGCCAGGGTGGGGTGGGTCTGTGATGATAATAGCTGCCTTCTTGATGCAGCGCTTCCTAAAGATCCCTTCGATGGTGGGGAGGTCTTTACCCTTGATGGACCGAGCGACATCTACAGCTCTCTGAAGCCTCTTTCAACCTGAGCGCCTGAATGACCACACCAGGCCATGATGCAACTAGTAGAAGTTGCAAAGTACAGATACTCCTTTTATGATGCTTCGTCTTACAATATTTCCACTTCATGATGGTGCAAGAGCGATACACATTCAGTAGAAACCATAGGTTAGGTGGCTATGATGTTGGGTAGGTTAGGTGGCTATGATGTTGGGTAGGTTAGGTGGCTATGATGTTGGGTAGGTTAGGTGGCTATGTTGGGTAGGTTAGGTGGCTACGATGTTGGGTAGGTTAGGTGACTATGATGTTCGGTCGGTTAGGTGTATTAAATGCATTTTCGACTTACGATATTTACGATGGGTTTATCGGAACGTAAGCCCATTGAGAGTCGAGGAGCATCTGTAATTACATAAAATGTAATCATTTCGAACAGAGGTGAATTCCACAGTACTTTCATAAACGCCCACTTAAAAAGTCATTGCTTTCTTTGACTAATTACTTTAATGAAATATTTTATTCTAGTACTATGGCCGAAGAAGAAAAAGGTTTTGCAGGAGGAGATCTGGCTGGAGGAGAAGGTTCAACTCCGGGAGGGGGAGGCAATTTTGGCGCAGACAGAATAAACTTAATATGCAGATGAGTCGAACCAGAGTTATTCGTTTAGCCGAAACTTCAACTCTCAGGACAGAAGCGACTCAAGTCAGTAAAATGCAGGTATGTTAAGTATCAACTCAGTTACTTGTCAGCATCTGGGGAAGAAATTCTCACGCTGTTTCATTCTGCCCTTCCTGATATTTATCCTCCAAGTGATCAGAAGCCCTGATTGTAAATGGCGGGACTGTCGTATGTTGAAAGACTAGAGCGACTAGGCTTGTATACATTGGTATTTAGAAGGATGAGAGGAGATCTTATCGAAACGTATAAGATTATTAAGGGGTTGGACACGTTAGAGGCAGGAAACATGTTCCCAATGTTGGGGGAGTCCAGAACAAGGGGCCACAGTTTAAGAATAAGGGGTAGGCCATTTAGAACTGAGATGAGGAAAAACTTTTTCTGTCAGAGAGTTGTGAATCTGGAATTCTCTGCCTCAGAAGGCAGTGGAGGCAATTCTCTGAATGCATTCAAGAGAGAGCTAGATAGAGCTCTTAAGGATAGCGGAGTCAGGGGGTATGGGGAGAAGGCAGGAACGGGGTACTGATTGAGAATGATCAGCCATGATCACATTGAATGGCGGTGCTGGCTCGAAGGGCCGAATGGCCTCCTCCTGCACCTATTGTCTATAGTCCAGTTTGTGTAGGAAGGAACTGCAGGTGCTGGTTTAAACCGAAGATGGACACAAAAAGCTGGAGTAACTCAGCGGGTCAGCCAGCATCCCTGGAGAGAAGGAATGGGTGGTGTTTCTGGTCTGAAGAATGTCTCAACCCGAAACGTCACCCATTCCTTATCTTCAGGACTGCAGGGGGCACTCCTAAGGACCTTCTACAACACGGTGGTTGCATCAGCCATTTTCGATGGAGTGGTCTGCTGGAGCAGCAGCATCTCAGCGACAGAAGGGAAGAGACTCGACAAGCCTGACCCGCTGAGTTACTCCAGCATTTTGTGATACCTTCGATTTGAACCAGCATCTGCAGTTATTTTCCTACACCTCTTGAGCTTATGGCCTCTTTCACACAGTCCCCTAATTAGCCTTCAATATTTAAGTGGTCTTTGGTGATGGTTTTGAATAAACTAATATTGTGGTTCCCATTTAACTCTACACAATAACCTCCAGTCAAATGCACACATTTACTCCCTTCAAAATGCAATTCTCTGAAACGAGGGATCAGGCCATTATTTTAGAACTCTGTTCATGATGTGAATAACTCCCCTTGATTGCTTTAAATAACCAATGTCCTCACTACCACATGGTACAAGTTGACCATATCTCTCCCTGATTTTCCCTGTTGCCTTTAATGGCTCACTGCACCATTTTATCACCCAGAGAGTTGAGAATCTGTGGAATTCGCCACAGAAGGCAGTGGAGGCCAATTCACTGAATGTTTTCAAGAGAGAATTACATTTCGCTCTTAGAGCTAACGGAATGAAGTGATATGGGGAGAAAGCAGGATGATTTTGGATGATCAGCCTTGATCGTATTGAATGGCAGTGCTGGCTCGAAGGGCTGAATGACCTACTCCTGCACCTATTTTCTATGTTTCTCTGTTTTCCATGACTTGCAACTTGCTGTTTGCCTTTAATGGTTCAGTGCACCATTCCATCCCCACACTCTGGTGACTGAACATGTTCAGGAATCCCACATCCATGTGAATATCACTGGGGAATTAAAAAATTGTTTGGGCGCCCTTTAACACAACTGACGAGAATTCGAGGCACAACCCATGGATCCACTGGTCTTTAAGGCAAGAAATCTTCACCAACATGGAGGACTGTATTTTCTTTGAGATAAGAGTTACTCCCATTTGGAAGAGAATGGGCTCATTAGGGATAGCCAGCATGGCTTTTTTACGCAATAACTTCTTTGAGTTTCGTGAGGAGGTGACGATTAATGTAGGTAGCGCGGTGGATGCTGTATACATGGATTTTAGTAAGACTTTTGACAAGGCCCCTCATCCAGGCTGATCCAGAAGATTAAGATGCGCTGCAGGCATGTTGATTTGGTCTTATGGATTCAGAACTGGCTTATTCATGGAAGACAGAGGGTTGTGGTTGAAGGTAGATATTCTGGCTGGAAGCCTGTGATCAGTGGAGCTCTGCAGGGATCAGTGCTGGGACCTCTGCTGTTTGCGATATCTATATATATATATATAAATGACCTAGACGTAAATGGAGATGGGCTGGTGAGTAAGTTTGCGGATGGCACCAACATTGGAGATGTTGCAGACAATGAGGAAGGTTGTCAGAAGACACAGTGGGATATCGACCGGCTACTGAAATGGGTGGAGAAATGGCAGATGGGGTTTAGTCCACGCAAGTGTGAGGTGTTGCACTTTGAGAGGTTGAATGAGAGGAGAGAGAGTACACAATTAATGGCAAGACCCTTAACAGCATCGATATGCAGAGGGAGTCCAAGTTCATAGCTAACTGAAGTTGGCCGCAGAAGTAGACAGGGTGGTAAAGAAGGTGTATGGTATACTTGCCTTCATTGCCAAGGGGCATTGAGTATAAGGGTGAGGAAGTCATGATGCAGCTCTGTGAGACTTTGGTTCGGCCACATTTGAGTTGCTGCGTTCAGTTCCAGTCACCCCATTCTAGGGAGGATGTGGAGCCTTTTCATGGGGTTGCGGAATGCTGCCTGGATTAGAGGGTTTCAGCTGTAGGGAGAGTTTGGATAAACTTTTAACTTCAGAGGCTGAGGGGAGATGAGATAGGAGAATTTATAATAATGAGAAGCATACATAGGGCAAACAGAACCTTTCTCCCAGGGTGAAAATGTTCAACTAGAGAGCTGTAAGGTAGGAGGGGAAAGTTTTAATGGAGACTAGATCAAGTGGACCCGTTGGGGACCAAACCTCTCCTGCATTGGTGTAACACCCTCTCCTCCCCCTCCCCCCTTTCCCCTCCCTCCACCCCCTTCCCCACTCCATCCCCCTCAACCCCTATTATCCTCCTCCCCCCTTCCCCTCTCCCTTTCCCTTCCCCCACTCCACCCCCCTTATCCTCCCCCCTCCCTCCCGAGGAGATAGATTTAAACTTTAAATGTGAATAACTTTAAAAACATAACACCGATTTCAATTAAACTTCTTCCATTAACACCAAAGGGACGACGGTGAGTAAGGTGGGCCTAAAATTGTCACGCTATCGTGTACCGTTTTGGCTGTAGTTCAGGAACAAACAAACAAACAAACAAGAGTTTTAGTCTATAGATGTGCAGGGGATGTTTATGTAGGCACATGGAAGTGCAAGCAATAGAGGGATATGAATCTTTGCCACATGAGGCTGTGGAGGCCAAGTCAATGGATATTTGCAGGACAGAGATGGATAGATTCTTGATGAGTACGGGTGTCGAGGGTTACGGGGAGAAGGCAGGAGAATGGGGTTTGGAGGGAGAGATGGATCAGCCTGATTGAATGGTGGATAGACTTGATGGGCCGAATGGCTTAATTTTGCTCTTATCACTTATGACCTTGTGCAGGCAGATGAAATCAAATTAACTTGGCATCATGGTTGACGCAAACATTGTAGTCCGAAGGGTCCCTTCTGGTGGTGCACTGTCCAATGCTCTATGTTCTATGTATTGTCTTTGAGATTCATTTGAATGCCACCTAAATGTTACCCATATTAAAAAAAATTGAATTCATAGTAAACATAAATATTTATGTGGATGGTAAACCAATTCTCCTAATCTCCTTTAAACATCTGTTACTCATCCAGTTGCCCATAAGTCCTAAGTATGTGTCCTTGATTATTGCAGTAAGAACATTTTCCTTTAAAAAAAATTCATCCCACATGGACACAGTGAATATTGCATGAGGAACACACACGATTGCCAAAAGCAACCAATTTCTACACTTGAATCCAAGCCTTGGGTACTTTCATTTATTGTGGCTTACGAAAGAACATTTTCCAAAAATAATTTAGAGAAAAAATTCTCTAAAGTGCGGTCACGGTGGCGCAGCGGTAGAGTTGCTGCCTTGCAGCGAATGCAGCGCCGGAGACCCGGGTTCCATCCCGACTACGGGTGTTGTGTGTACAGAGTTTGTACATTCTCCCCGTGACCTGCGTGGGTTTTTCCGAGATCTTCGGTTTCCTCCCACACTCCAAAGACGTAAAGTTAATTGGGTTAATTAATTGTTAATTACAGATAATTAAATACGTAGGTTAATTGGCTTGATAAATGTAAAAATTGTCCCATGCGGGTATAGGATAGTGTTAATGTTAGGGGATCGCTGGTCGGCGCGGACCCAGTTGACCGAAAGGGCCTGTTTCCGCGTTGTATCTCTAAACTGAATAATTATGACTCGTTCAACTACATTTTCTCTAGATAGCCAATGAGCAAAATTTTCCATTTAACTTTCAGATTTCGAATTAAAACCAGTGGATAAAGATAACAGGGCAAAGTGGCCAAAATAAATAAAATTCCTTGTCTTAATAATGTAATTTTAAGCATAATGTTTCATATTTAACTCTAGACTATTTATTTTTTAATCATTTGTATTTTAAGCTGTAACCATAAACAGGAATTTACAATCATAGTGCTCTTCAGGAATGTAAGGATTACTCTTCGGGAATGTACAAATTAACTAATTTGTGAGATTTATTCTATTCCATCCCCCCCCCCCGAATATGAAGTTTGAAATTGCATTGAGTTGTGTCAAGGCGTGTGTGATCATTCCTTGGTGAAACCGCATCGATTGTGAAATTGGAGCGGGCAGCTTCATGTGTGATTCATGTCAACATCACTGACATTCTCTTGCGTTATTCCCGTTCTATTTCCATCCACACCGCTGCAAGTAAGGTGGGCCTAAAATTGTCGCGCTATCGTGTACCATTTTGGCTGTGGTTCAGGAACAAACAAACAAACAAAAACAAACGAATGAGAGTTTTAGTATATAGATTCTGGCCAAACATGCCAAAGTCTCCATCTCATTGAACCCTTTGATCATTCATATTGACCATGATTCATCAACCATGGTCAGCCATGACCATGGATCAGTTAGCCCGCGAGATCCACCGCCGGCCCGCAAGGCCGAGGCTCCGGCCCACAAGGTCCACCGCCGACCAGCAAGGCCGAGGCTCCAGCCCGCGAGATCCACCGCCGGCCAGCAAGGCCGAGGGTCCAGCCCGCAAGGCCGAGGGTCCGGCCCACGAGATCCACCGCCGGCCCGCAAGGCTGAGGCTCTGGCGCACGAGATCCACCGCAGGCCAGCAAGGCCGAGCCACCGGCCTGCGAGATCCACCGCCGGCCAGCAAGGCCGAGGGTCCTTCCCACGAGATCCACCGCCGGCCAGCAAGGCCGAGTCTCCTGCCTGCGAGATCCACCGCCGGCCAGCAAGGCCGAGCCACCGGCCTGCGAGATCCACCGCCGGCCAGCAAGGCCGAGTCTCCGGCCTGCGAGATCCAACGCCGGCCAGCAAGGGTTGTTTAAGTTAATACTGACTAGTTAATTCATTTATTGCATCGTATGGGAGTCGCATTCCCAATCTCGTTGTACCCCTGTACAATGACAATAAAGATATATTGTATTGTATTGTAAAATGAGAAGTGAAGGAAGCGGTGGGCGAGAGGGGTGGGGCAGACTCGGATTGCAATGCATTAAAGTTGTTGCTTTTTCCTGCCATTTCAACAGATACGCCACTGACTTCTGACAGCAGGAGATCTGACAGCGCAGCATCAGAACTCGAATTGCTCAAAGGCCTTCCACAGAGTGTACCACAATTACTACCGGGCGTGCTTTTCTCCTACGTGTAGCTGCTGGGATTCTCATGCTTGACGCGAGAGTTCTCTTCCTCTCCTCTACGGCCTCTGTCTTTTCCCTGCAACCCAACGAGTTGCAGCTGCCTGACTGCTACTGTAGACTGATGTACAATAAAACATCAGGAGATTCACCAACCTGGGTGGGGTTTCCTCAGATACAACACCTTTCTGGATGTAAACAATCCTATAGCTGCTTCAAACAACTTTTCAAATAGTTGTTCTTGATTTTTCATGGGATATCATTTGGTATTAGAGTTAAAGCAATCATGTCTTTGCGCACTAAACAATAGCTGCAACTCGATTCCTTGTTAAGAAATTGTGACCGTGTAATCTCTAGGTCATTTTTAGATACATAAAACAAGACGACAATCAGTTCACATATTTTGTATCTATTAACAATCTGTGAGTAATACCTTGTGATCTGTACTTAATAAACCATAATAAAATATAATTTTCACAACCTTTCAATGTCTTCCAAGTTTACTCAAGGGTGGAATTAACCATTGAAGCCCAGAACCTAAATTCATTTGAAAACACTGTTGCACCGAAAAGACAAGAGCTGCTTCTTTCAGTCATATACGGAACTAGACCAAGTGGACCTGTTGGGCCCAAACCTCTCCATGTGAAGATGACCAGCTCCATGTGAATATCACTGGGGAATTAAAAAATTGTTTGGGCGCCCTTTAACACAACTGACGAGAATTCGAGGCACAACCCATGGATCCACTGGTCTTTAAGGCAAGAAATCTTCACCAACATGGAGGACTGTATTTTCTTTGAGATAAGAGTTACTCCCATTTGGAAGAGAATGGGCTCATTAGGGATAGCCAGCACGGCTTTTTTACGCAATAACTTGATTGAGTTTCGTGAGGAGGTGACGATTAATGTAGGTAGTGTGGTGGATGCTGTATACATGGATTTTAGTAAGACTTTTGACCAGGCCCCTCATCCAGGCTGATGCAGAAGATTAAGATGCGCTGCAGGCATGTTGATTTGGTCTTATGGATTTAGAACTGGCTTATTCATGGAAGACATAGGGTTGTGGTTGAAGGTAGATATTCTGGCTGGAAGCCTGTGATCAGTGGAGCTCTGCAGGGATCAGTGCTGGGACCTCTGCTGTTTGCGATATCTATATATATATATATAAATGACCTAGACGTAAATGGAGATGGGCTGGTGAGTAAGTTTGCGGATGGCACCAACATTGGAGATGTTGCAGACAATGAGGAAGGTTGTCAGAAGACACAGTGGGATATCGACCGGCTGCTGAAATGGGTGGAGAAATGGCAGATGGGGTTTAGTCCACGCAAGTGTGAGGTGTTGCACTTTGAGAGGTTGAATGAGAGGAGAGAGAGTACACAATTAATGGCAAGACCCTTAACAGCATCGATATGCAGAGGGAGTCCAAGTTCATAGCTAACTGAAGTTGGCCGCAGAAGTAGACAGGGTGGTAAAGAAGGTGTATGGTATACTTGCCTTCATTGCCAAGGGGCATTGAGTATAAGGGTGAGGAAGTCATGATGCAGCTCTGTGAGACTTTGGTTCGGCCACATTTGAGGTGCTGCGTTCAGTTCCAGTCACCCCATTCTAGGGAGGATGTGGAGCCTTTTCATGGGGTTGCGGAATGCTGCCTGGATTAGAGGGTTTCAGCTGTAGGGAGAGTTTGGATAAACTTTTAACTTCAGAGGCTGAGGGGAGATGAGATAGGAGAATTTATAATAATGAGAAGCATACATAGGGCAAACAGAACCTTTCTCCCAGGGTGAAAATGTCCAACTAGAGAGCTGTAAGGTAGGAGGGGAAAGTTTTTAAGGAGACTAGATCAAGTGGACCCGTTGGGACCAAACCTCTCCTGCATTGGTGTAGCACCCTCTCCTCCCCCTCCCCCCTTTCCCCTCCCTCCACCCCCTTCCCCACTCCATCCCCCTCAACCCCTATTATCCTCCTCCACCCCTTCCCCTCTCCCTTTCCCTTCCCCCACTCCACCCCCTCAACCACCTTATCCTCCCCCCTCCATCCACCCCCTCCCTCCCGAGGAGATAGATTTAAACTTTAAATGTGAATAACTTTAAAAACATAACACCGATTTCAATTAAACTTCTTCCATTAGCACCAAAGGGACGACGGTGAGTAAGGTGGGCCTAAAATTGTCACGCTATCGTGTACCGTTTTGGCTGTAGTTCAGGAACAAACAAACAAACAAACAAGAGTTTTAGTCTATAGATGTGCAGGGGATGTTTATGTAGGCACATGGAAGTGCAAGCAATAGAGGGATATGAATCTTTGCCACATGAGGCTGTGGAGGCCAAGTCAATGGATATTTGCAAGACAGAGATGGATAGATTCTTGATGAGTACGGGTGTCAGGGGTTACGGGGAGAAGGCAGGAGAATGGGGTTTGGAGGGAGAGATGGATCAGCCGTGATTGAATGGTGGATAGACTTGATGGGCCGAATGGCTTAATTCTGCTCTTATCACTTATGACCTTGTGCAGGCAGATGAAATCAAATTAACTTGGCATCATGGTTGACGCAAACATTGTAGTCCGAAGGGTCCCTTCTGGTGGTGCACTGTCCAATGCTCTATGTTCTATGTATTGTCTTTGAGATTCATTTGAATGCCACCTAAATGTTACCCATATTGAAAAATTTTGAATTCATAGTAAAAATAAATATTTATGTGGATGGTAAACCAATTCTCCTAATCTCCTTTAAACATCTGTTACTCATCCAGTTGCCCATAAGTCCTAAGTATGTGTCCTTGATTATTGCAGTAAGAACATTTTCCTTTGTAAAAAATTCATCCCACATGGACACAGTGAATATTGCATGAGGAACACACACGATTGCCAAAAGCAACCAATTTCTACACTTGAATCCAAGCCTTGGGTACTTTCATTTATTGTGGCTTACGAAAGAACATTTTCCAAAAATAATTTAGAGAAAAAATTCTCTAAAGTGCGGTCACGGTGGCGCAGCGGTAGAGTTGCTGCCTTGCAGCGAATGCAGCGCCGGAGAACCGGGTTCCATCCCGACTACGGGTGTTGTGTGTACAGAGTTTGTACATTCTCCCCGTGATCTGCGTGGGTTTTTTCCGAGATCTTCGGTTTCCTCCCACACTCCAAAGACGTAAAGTTAATTGGGTTAATTAATTGTTAATTACAGATAATTAAATACGTAGGTTAATTGGCTTGATAAATGTAAAAATTGTCCCATGCGGGTATAGGATAGTGTTAATGTTAGGGGATCGCTGGTCGGCGCGGACCCAGTTGACCGAAAGGGCCTGTTTCCGCGCTGTATCTCTAAACTGAATAATTATGACTCGTTCAACTACATTTTCTCTAGATAGCCAATGAGCAAAATTTTCCATTTAACTTTCAGATTTCGAATTAAAACCAGTGGATAAAGATAACAGGGCAAAGTGGCCAAAATAAATAAAATTCCTTGTCTTAATAATGTAATTTTAAGCATAATGTTTCATATTTAACTCTAGACTATTTATTTTTTAATCATTTGTATTTTAAGCTGTAACCATAAACAGGAATTTACAATCATAGTGCTCTTCAGGAATGTAAGGATTACTCTTCGGGAATGTACAAATTAACTAATTTGTGAGATTTATTCTATTCCATCCCCCCCCCCCGAATATGAAGTTTGAAATTGCATTGAGTTGTGTCAAGGCGTGTGTGATCATTCCTTGGTGAAACCGCATCGATTGTGAAATTGGAGCGGGCAGCTTCATGTGTGATTCATGTCAACATCACTGACATTCTCTTGCGTTATTCCCGTTCTATTTCCATCCACACCGCTGCAAGTAAGGTGGGCCTAAAATTGTCGCGCTATCGTGTACCATTTTGGCTGTGGTTCAGGAACAAACAAACAAACAAAAACAAACGAATGAGAGTTTTAGTATATAGATTCTGGCCAAACATGCCAAAGTCTCCATCTCATTGAACCCTTTGATCATTCATATTGACCATGATTCATCAACCATGGTCAGCCATGACCATGGATCAGTTAGCCCGCGAGATCCACCGCCGGCCCGCAAGGCCGAGGCTCCGGCCCACAAGGTCCACCGCCGACCAGCAAGGCCGAGGCTCCAGCCCGCGAGATCCACCGCCGGCCAGCAAGGCCGAGGGTCCAGCCCGCAAGGCCGAGGGTCCGGCCCACGAGATCCACCGCCGGCCCGCAAGGCTGAGGCTCTGGCGCACGAGATCCACCGCAGGCCAGCAAGGCCGAGCCACCGGCCTGCGAGATCCACCGCCGGCCAGCAAGGCCGAGGGTCCTTCCCACGAGATCCACCGCCGGCCAGCAAGGCCGAGTCTCCTGCCTGCGAGATCCACCGCCGGCCAGCAAGGCCGAGTCTCCGGCCTGCGAGATCCACCGCCGGCCAGCAAGGGTTGTTTAAGTTAATACTGACTAGTTAATTCATTTATTGCATCGTATGGGAGTCGCATTCCCAATCTCGTTGTACCCCTGTACAATGACAATAAAGATATATTGTATTGTATTGTAAAATGAGAAGTGAAGGAAGCGGTGGGCGAGAGGGGTGGGGCAGACTCGGATTGCAATGCATTAAAGTTGTTGCTTTTTCCTGCCATTTCAACAGATACGCCACTGACTTCTGACAGCAGGAGATCTGACAGCGCAGCATCAGAACTCGAATTGCTCAAAGGCCTTCCACAGAGTGTACCACAATTACTACCGGGCGTGCTTTTCTCCTACGTGTAGCTGCTGGGATTCTCATGCTTGACGCGAGAGTTCTCTTCCTCTCCTCTACGGCCTCTGTCTTTTCCCTGCAACCCAACGAGTTGCAGCTGCCTGACTGCTACTGTAGACTGATGTACAATAAAACATCAGGAGATTCACCAACCTGGGTGGGGTCTCCTCAGATACAACACCTTTCTGGATGTAAACATTCCTATAGCTGCTTCAAACAACTTTTCAAATAGTTGTTCTTGATTTTTCATGGGATATCATTTGGTATTAGAGTTAAAGCAATCATGTCTTTGCGCACTAAACAATAGCTGCAACTCGATTCCTTGTTAAGAAATTGTGACCGTGTAATCTCTAGGTCATTTTTAGATGCATAAAACAAGACGACAATCAGTTCACATATTTTGTATCTATTAACAATCTGTGAGTAATACCTTGTGATCTGTACTTAATAAACCATAATAAAATATAATTTTCACAACCTTTCAATGTCTTCCAAGTTTACTCAAGGGTGGAATTAACCATTGAAGCCCAGAACCTAAATTCATTTGAAAACACTGTTGCACCGAAAAGACAAGAGCTGCTTCTTTCAGTCATATACGGAACTAGACCAAGTGGACCTGTTGGGCCCAAACCTCTCCTGCATTGGTGCAGCACCATTCTCCCTCCCTCCCCCTCCCTCCTCCCCCCCTCCCCCCCACTCCATCACCCTGAACCCCCCTAATCCTCCCTCACTCCCCCCCCCTCCCTCCCTCCCCCCTCCCTTCCTAGGAGATAGGATTAAGCTTTAAAATGAGAATAACTTTAAAAATATAACACCGATTTCAATGAAACATCTTCCATTAGCACCAAAAGGACGACGGTGAGTAAGGTGGGCCTAAAATTGTCAGGCTATCGTGTTCCGTTTTGCTGTAGTTCTGGAACAAACAAACAAACAAACAAACATATGAGAGTTTTAGTGTATAGATTCTGACCAAACATGCCAATGTCTCCATCTCATTGAACCCTTTGATCATTCATATTGACCATGATTTATCAATCATGGTCAGCCATGACCATGGACCAGTTAGCCCGCCAGATCCACCGCCGGCCGTCAAGGCCTGGGCTCCGGCCCACGAGGTCCACCGCCGGCCAGCAAGGCCGAGGCTCCAAGGGCGAGGTCCACCACCGGCCGTCAAGGCCTGGGCTCCGGCCCACGAGGTCAACCTTCGGCCCGCAAGGCCGAGGCTCCAAGGGCGAGATCCACCGCCAGCCTGCAAGGCCGAGGCTCTTGCCCTTGAGATCCACCGCCAGCCTGCAAGGCCGAGGCTCTTGCCCTTGAGATCCACCGCCGGCCCGCAAAGCCTGGGCTCCGGCCCGCGAGGTCCACCGCCAGCCCGCAAGGCCGAAGCTCTTGCCATTGAGATCCACCGCCGGCCTGCAAGGCCGAGGCTCCGGCCCACAAGGTCCACCGCCGGCCCGCAAGGCCTGCGCTCCGGCCCGCGAGGTCCACTGCCTGCCCGCAAGGCCGAGGCTCCGGCCTGCGAGGTCAACCTTCGGCCCGCAAGGCCAACCTTCGGCCCGCAAGGCCGAGACTCCAAGGGCGAGATCCACCGCCGGCCCGCAAGGCCGAGGCTCCGGCCCGCGAGGTCAACCTTCAGCCTGCAAGGCCGAGGCTCTTGCCCTTGAGATCCACCGCCGGCCCACAATGCCGAGGCTCTTGCCCTTGAGATCCACCACCGGCCCGCAAGGCCTGGGCTCCGGCCCGCAAGGTCCACTGCCTGCACGCAAGGCCGAGGCTCCGGCCTGCGAGGTCCACCGCCGGCCAGCAAGGCCGAGGCTCCGACCCGCGACGTTCCACCTTTGACTTGGGGGCTCTGGCCTTGGCTTCTCAGCGGCTCCTCAGGAAAGCTCGCAGTAGAGGTTGTGAAAACTTGGATAGTTATGTGCGGGGAGAGACCCAACAGAAGTCTTGATGGATCTGGTAGATCATTTGAGTCATTTTCCCAAGAAGTCAATATCAAATGCCTTCGAGCATAGGTTAAGGAGAAAGTTTAAAGAAGGTTTGTGAAGCAAGTTTTTTTATGCCAAGGGCAGAAAGTTTCTGGAACATACTGCTTTGGGTGGTGGTGAAAACAGGCATGATCGTGACGTTTATGAGGCTTTTAGACCAACACAAGAACAGGCAGCGAAAGGAGTGAAGAACATTTCCATTCTACTTGTTTACTGTATGTCCACGTGTGCTTTGCTCAGTTTGCAAGAAACCCACAATCCCAAAGAAATAAATAGTTTAATAAATCCACTTGCACTTACACAATGAATAGGACGAGGATCATGGCAGAAGGGATTGGTTTAATTTGGCATTCAGTGCAGCACATACATTGTGGGCCAAATGGTGTGTTCTTGTGCTACACTGTTCTGTGTTCTCACTGAAAGAATAACAGATTAATGGAGGAAAATAGAGGGGTGTGTCATTTTAATTTGCTTCTGCCATTGAGTACTTGTGCAAGCTGAAAGAACCAAATGTCTTATTCTAAGGTATTTATTCACAAAATGCAGGAGTAACTCAGCAGGTCAGGCAGCATCTCGGGAGAGAAGGAATGGGCGACGTTTCGGGTCGAGTCCCTTCTTCAGACTGATGTCAGGGGGGGCGGGACAAAGGAAGGATATAGGTGGAGACAGGAAGATAGAGGGAGATCTGGGAAGGGGGAGGGGAAGAGGGGGACAGAGGAACTATAAAGTTGGAGAAGTCAATGTTCTTACACTAAATGTCTTATTCTTACGTTCCATTACAAGAGCGCACTTCATTACAAGGAATATCGTCTCACACCGACCACATCTACCATCGATCACCCATTCACACCAGTTCTACGTTGTCCCACTTCCGCATCTACTCTCTGCACACAAGGGGTACTTTTACAGGCACCAATTAACCTACAAAAACACGCGAATTTAGGATGTGGGAGGAAACCAGCGCACTGGCAGGAAACCCACGCTGTCCCAGGGAGAAAGTGCAAACTCCACACAGACAGTACCAAAGGTCAGAATTGAACCCGGTCTATGGCGCCGTGAGGCAGTGGTTCTCTGACCTGCGGCACAGTAGATATTCGCAAGGATATCCACAATTAACCCCGCAAAATGAAGCAGTCCGCCTTAACCAATCTAATGTCCCGGTGGCTCAGCACTTCAACTCCCCCTCCCACTCCCAGTCTGACCTTTCTGTCATGGGCCTCCTCCAGTGCCATAGTGAGGCCCACCGCAAATTGGAGGAACAGCACCTCATATTTCGCTTGGGCAGATTGCAGCCCAGCGGTATGAACATTGACTTCTCCAACTTTAGATAGTTCCTCTGTCCCTCTCTTCCCCTCCCCTTCCCAGATCTCCCACTGCCTTCCTGTCTCCCCCTATATCCTTTCTTTGTCCCGCCCCCCCTGACATCAGCCTGAGGAAGGGTCTCGACCCGAAACGTCACCCATTCCTTCTCTCCTGAGATGCTGCCTGACCTGCTGAGTTACTCCAGCATTTTGTGATACCGCAAAATGAAGCAAATCATAATAGCATTGAACATGGAGCAGTACATGCACAGGGAAAGGGCCCTTCGGCCCACAATCTTTGTGCTGAACATGATACCCAGTTAAATTGATCGTATCTGCCTGGACATAATCCATATCCACCTATACTCTGTACTTCCACGTGCCTATCTAAAAGCCTCTTAAACACCACTATCAGAACTGCCTCCACCATTACCTCTGACCGTGCATTCCAGGCCCCCACCACCCTCTGTGCAAAAAACCTGCCGCGCACAGCTCCATGAAACCTTTCCCCTCTCACCTTATAGCTATGCCCTCTAGTTGGACATCTCCACCCTGGGGAAAAGGTTATAGACAATAGACAGTCGACAATAGGTGCAAGAGGAGGCCATTCGGCCCTTCGAGCCAGCACCGCCATTCAATATGATCATGGCTGATCATTCTCAATCAGTACCCCGTTCCTGCCTTCTCCCCGTACCCCCTGACTCCGCTATCCTTAAGAGCTCTATCTAGCTCTCTCTCGAATGCATTCAGAGAATTGGCCTCCACTGCCTTCTGAGGCAGAGAATTCCACAGATTCACAACTCTCTGACTGAAAAAGTTTTTCCTCCTCTCAGTTCTAAATGACCTACCCCTTATTCTTAAACTGTGGCCCCTTGTTCTGGACTCCCCCAACATTGGGAACATGTTTCCTGCCTCTAACGTGTCCAACCCCTTAATAATCTTATACGTTTCAATAAGATCTCTCATCCTTCTAAATTCCAGTGTATACAAGCATAGTCGCTCCAGTCTTTCAACATATGATAGTCCCGCCATTCTGGGAATTAACCTAGTTCTGACTGTCTACCCTATCTACGCCTCTCATAATTTCATATACTTCTATCAAGGCTCCCCTCAACCTCCGACGTTCCAGAGAAAATAATCCAAGCGCTCCCTGTAGCTGAAAATCTCTAATCCAGGCAGCATTCTGGTAAACCCCGTCTGTACGCTCTTCCACGCCTCCCCATCCTTCCCGCAATGGAATAACCAGAACTGCACGCAATACTCCAAATGCAGCCTGGCCAAAGTCCTTTGGAGCTGCAGCACAAACCATTGCCTTTGTTACACAACTATTTCCCACCAATGGATTGCTCAACAGAGAAACACGCGATTGGATAGAGGCCACTCACAGGGAAACATGACGCTCGATGGAATGAAACTGCATCAGTGTTGTTGCATGAGCCACCGTCTGGATGATTCATATTCCATCTCAGGAACACCCAGTCAACAAGCCAGCACAGATGAAGAATAAAACAGATGGCAAGAATAATTGCCTGGAGATACGAGATCAGTATGGGATGCACACTTGTGCAGGAAGCAACTGCACATGCTGGTTTACACCGAAGATAAGGCACAAAAAGCTGGAGGAACTCAGCGGGGCAGGCAGCACCTCTGGATGGAAGGAATGGGTGACGACCCAGAACGTTACCAATTCCTTCTCTCCAGAGGTGCTGCCTGCCCTGCTGAGTTACTCCAGCTTTTTGTGTCTATCTTTGAGATACACACTTCCATGGTTTTTAAGCCAAAGGAAATCTTATTGCATGCGAATCATCCCATTCCCGACACTTCCATGTGCATTTCTTACATCCTCTTACACGCCACTATCATATCTGCCTCCACCATATACCGGCGGCACGGTGGCGCAGCGGTAGAGTTGCTGCCTTACAGCGAACGCAGCGCCGGAGACCTGGGTTCTGTCTGCGCGGAGTTTGTACGTTCTCCCCGTGACCTGCGTGGGTTTTCTCCGAGATCTTCGGTTTCCTCCCACACTCCAAAGACATACAGGTTTGTAGGTTCATTGGCTTGGTATAAATGTAAAAATTGTCCCTAGTGGGTGTAGGATAGTGTTAATGTGCGGGGATCGCTGGGCGGCGCGGACCCGGTGGGCCGGTGGGAGGGTGAAGCGGGGTGATGCCTTCACCGCCTTCAAGGTCGGCTGCAGGAGGCGCCCCGGGATACAGAGATGGCCGGGCGAGGAGAGGACAGGAGAGGAGAGGGACGCCGGTTCGCGGGAACTGCTCCAGTTCATTAAGCACACGGGCCAATTGGACTTAGGACATCGAATAATGGCGTCAATAATGGTGATCCACATCTCTGTTGCAATGATGGGTGCACGCATAATCAATGGTTCCCGTTAGGTTTTGTCTGCAGTCTCCTGTCACCATCCACATCCCTATTGACTAATTATTAGCCCTCGCTATTGTTTACCCTAAACCCCTACGACAACACTTTGCTTCCTCCTTGGCTATCAGCCGAGATTACGTCAAGCCTCTGGAGTATATTTGAACCAGGCAAGTGTACAACTACTGAACCAAAACTGAAAGGCTTTGCATGCAATAGTATTTCCTGGGCCTTGGAAGCATGTAACTCACACAGAATTTTATCTCTCCATAGAATTATTCTCGCCATCTGTTTTACTCTTCATCTGTGCTGGCTTGTTGACTGGGTGTTCCTGAGATGGAATATGAATCATCCAGGCGCTGGGGCATGCAATGACTCTGATGCAGGTTCATCCCAGTGAGTGTTATGTTTCTCCCTTGAGTGCTCCCTGTCCGATCCAGTTTTTCCTTGTTGAGCAATCTATTACTGGGAAATTGTGTAAGAGCGGCAGTGATAATTACGATTTGTTTCATTTTGCAGGTTTAATCATGAATATCCTTCCAGCAGTTTGGTATGAAGGAGTACGAACTATGAACTACTAAAGTATGAACTACTAAAACTCTCGTTTGTTTGTTTGTTTGTTCCTGAACTACAACCAAAACGGTACACGACAGCGTGACAATTTTAGGCCAACCTAAGTGGGTGGAGGGGGGGGGGGGGAGGGGTGGAGGGGAGGGGAGGAGGGAGAGAGGGGGGGGGGGAGGGAGGGGGAGAGGGGAGGGGAGGAGGGAGAGAGGGGGGAGGAGGGCGGGGGAGGAGGGAGAGAGGGGGGGGGGGGGAGGGAGGGGGAGAGGGGAGGGAGGGTGCTGCACCAATGCAGGAGAGTTTGGGCCCAACGGGTCCACTTGGTCTAGTTATATCTAAACATCGGTTGGCACTTCTTGATTGCACTATAATGGTGAACAATAAGAACTTATCTTTATGAAAGTCTGGAGAATGAGATTTGATATATTATTCAATTTTAGGAAAGTAGTGTAGACATATGCATGGATATAGCATGCTGACCCAGACTTGCTTCTGAAGATATCATAGTGAAAGGAATAAGGGAATTTATGATTCATTTGGATTGAGATAAATCTCTCTGACCTGAACAGGAATTTCTGAGACATCGTGGGAATCTCGGAGTTGCAGGAGCCCTGACTGAGATACAATATCACTGTGGCACGGTGGTGCAGCGGTAGAGTTGCTGCCTTACAGCGAATGCAGCGCCGGAGACTCAGGTTCGATCCCGACTACGGGCGCCGTCTGTACGGAGTTTGTACGTTCTCCCCGTGACCTGCGTGGGTTTTCTCCAAGATCTTCGGTTTCCTCCCACACTCCAAAGACGTACAGGTGTGTCGGTTAATTGGCTTGGTAAATGTAAAAATTGTCCCTAGTGTGTGTAGGATAGTGTTAGTGTGCGGAGATCGCTGGGCGGCACGGACTCGGTGGGCCGAAGGGCCTGTTTCCGCGCTGTATCTCTAAATCTAAAAAAAAAAATCTAATATATCGTAATTGTAATTAGTTTATTAGCAAAGTATGTAAACATGCAAGGAATTTGATTTGCCAACAGTCATACAAAAAAGCAACAAAATACATAACCACATAAAGATTAAAGATAGACTTAAACAGCCACCACGGGGGCGTGTGACAATCCCCAGTGCACACAGCATAAGCAGAGACCCACAGCCATCAGTGCAATGTCCGGGCCACACACACGCTCCTTCACCGTGATGTGACCAGAGTTGTACTGGCCTCTGTCACTCTCTCTCCAGTCCCTGACCGCCCGAACAGTCAGAAAGCCGTCCACACTCGCACCAGACTCCGGGATGTCCTCACAGAGCCACGCCCACGCAAACACCGAGATCACCGCACACGGCACTCCGTCCACGAGCCCTCACCGCACAGGCAGCACGGCCATCTTGTTTTTCGGTGTCCTCACATTCCCCACCGTGATGGAAGGCAAATAACTTTGACTTTCTTTCCTCCTTTTCTCCCGTGGTCGGGACGATCGGACCATCCGCAGTCGGGGGCGATCGAAGCTCCTGCATCGGGTCGAGCGAGGCTCCCATGATCGGGGCAGTCAAAGCTCCCGCAGTTGATCCCCAACAAAGGGACCGCCAGCTCCACGATGTTAAAGCCGCAGTGCAGAAGGAAATACGTTGAACAAGTCGCATCTCTGTCGAGTAAAGAGATAAAAAGATTTCCCCCAACCCCCCCCACCCCTACAAAATACAAAAACTAAAAGTACACTAAAAACATACAAGTACACCAGTCATTGAAAGTAGGCATGCAGGTGCAGCAGGCAGTGAAGAAAGTGAATGGTATGTTGGCATTCATAGCGAGGGGATTTGAGTATAGGAGCAGGGAGCAGGTTGTACAGGGCATTGGTGAGACCACACCTGGAATATTGCGTACAGTTTTGGTCTCCTAATCTGAGGAAAGACATTCTTGCCATAGAGGGAGTACAGAGAAGGTTCACCGGATTGATTCCTGGGATGGCAGGACTTTCATATGAAGAAAGACTGGATAGACTAGGCTTGTACTCGCTGGAATTTAGAAGATTGAGGGGGGATCTTATAGAAACTTACAAAATTCTTAAGGGGTTGGACAGGCTAGATGCAGGAAGATTGTTCCCGATGTTGGGGAAGTCCAGAACAAGGGGTCACAGTTTAAGGATAAGGGGGAAGTCTTTTAGGACCGAGATGAGAAAGTTTTTTTCACACAGAGAGTGGTGAATCTGTGGAATTCTCTGCCACAGAAGGTAGTTGAGGCCAGTTCATTGGCTATATTTAAGAGGGAGTTAGATGGGGCCCTTGTGGCTAAAGGGATCAGGGGGTATGGAGAGAAGGCAGGTACAGGATACTGAGTTGGATGATCAGCCATGATCATATTGAATGGCGGTGCAGGCTCGAAGGGCCGAATGGCCTACTCCTGCACCTATTTTCTATGTTCCTTTGTTTCTAAGTAAACACAGACCAAAACAACAAAAGACAACAAAAGACGAGACAGGCTGTTGGCGAGGCTGCCATGTACAGCACCCTCTGGTGGTATGAATCATTGTCAGACATTGGTGAGGTGTTAGATGACTGGTGGGTGACTAATGTTGTGCTCATATTTAAAGGCGTAAGGAAAGCCTGGGAACTATAGACCATTGAGCCTAACATTTGGGGCAGGTAGACACAAGAAGCTGGAGTAACTCAGCGGGACAGGCAGCATCACTGGAGAGAAGAAAAGGGTGACGTTTCGGGTTGAAACCCTTTCTCAGACTGGAGAGGGGTCTCCACCCGAAACGTCACCCATTCCACTGAGTTAATCCAGGTTTATGTGTCTATATTCGGTTTAAACCAGCATCTGCAGTTCCTTCCTCAACATTTGGGGTCGGTAAGTTGCTGGAGAGGATTCTGAGATAAGATATCCACACATTTGGATGGACGGAGGCTGATTAGGGATAGTCAACGCAGTTGTGTACGTGGGACATCATGTCTGACGAATTTGAGTGGAACATCATGTCTGACGAAGGTTGATGAGGGAAAAGCCGTAGACGTTGACTATATGGACTTCAGCAAGGCCTTTGATAGGTTCTGCATGGTAGGCTGCTCTGGAAGGTTAGATCGCATGGCATGCAGGGAATGTAAGCTGCCATGTTACAGAATCGGCTTCATGGTGGGAAACAGAGACTGGTGGTGGAAGGATATCTTCTGACAGGAGCCCTTGCAACCAGTGGTGTGCCTCGGGGGTCGGTGCTGAGGCCATTGCCGTGTGTGGTTTATAACAATGATTTGGATGAGAATGTACAAGGCAGGCTTAGTAAACTTGCAGATGACACTAATGCGGGTGGTATCATAGACAGTAAAGATGCCGATCAAAATTACAGCAGGATCTGCATCAGCTCCACAAATGGGCTGAGGCGTGGCTGATGGAGTTTAATGCAGATAAGTGTAAAGTGTTGCACTGGGAAGGCAAACCAGGGCAGCACCTTCACAATGAACGGTACAGCCCGGGGAATGTTGTCGAGCAGAGGGATTGGGGAATACAGGGACACAGTTATCTGAAGGTGGGGGTCACAGGTAGATAGGGTGATAAAGAAGGCTGCTGGTACATTGTCCTTTATCAGTCAAGGTTCAAGTTGTACAAGGTATTAGTAGGGCCACATTTGACCTATTGCAGTCAGCTTCGGTCATCTCGCCACTGCAAGGAAGTCATTAAGCTGGAGAGAGCGCAGAGAGGATTTATGAGGATTTAGTGAGGATTCGAGGGCCCAAACTATAGGGAGAGATTGGACAAGCCAGGACTTTATTGCTTGATGTGAAGGAGGCTAAGGGGTGATCTTATCTATGTACTAAAACTCTTGTTTTTTGTTTGTTTGATTGTTTGTTCCTGAACTACAGCCAAAACAGTACACGATAGCGCGACAATTTTAGGCCCACCTTACTCACCGTCGTCCCTTTGGTGCTAATGGAAGAAGTTTCATTGAAATCGCTGTTATATTTTTTAAGTTGTTCACATTTTAAAGTTTAAATCTATCTCCTAGGGAGGGAGGAGGGAGGGAGGGAGGGGAATGGGGGGAGGGGAGAACGGGGGGGGGGGGAGAGGGGGGGAAGAGGGAGTGGTGAAGGGGGGAGGGGTGAAGGGGGGAGGGGAGAAGAGTGTGCTGCACCAATGCAGTAGAGGTTTGGGCCCAACTTGCTCCACAGAGGTATAAAAATGGTGGAGTGAATGCTGAGAGTATTTTACCCTAGGTAGGGGAATCATGAACCGGAGGACATTGAACAGAGAACATGGAACCGTACAGCTCAGGAACCGGCCACTGGGCCCACAATGGTTTTGCTCAACATGACGCCGAGCTGAATAGATCTCTCCTGGCCCCACATGATCTATGTCCCTCTATTAACTGCATTTCCGTGTGTCGATCCATAAAGCTCTTAACCTCCACTATCATATCTGCCTCCACCTGCACCCCTGGCAATGCATTGCAGACCCCCACAGCCCTCTGTGTAAAAACCTGGCCCACACATCCCCATTATACTTTCCCCCTCTTGCCTTGGTCAGAGCTTCAAGTTTAGTTTAGTTTTAGTTTAGAGGAACAGCGCGGAAACAGGCCCGTCGGCCCACTGAGTCCACACGACCAGCGATCCCCGCACTCTAACACTATCCCACACACACTAGGGACAAATGTTACACTTACACCAAGCCAATTAACCTATACATCTTTGGAGCGTGGGAGGAAACCGAAGATCTCGGGGAAAACTCACGCAGGTCACTATAGCGACTCTACCGCTGCGCCACCGTGCCTTATATATATATGCCTTCTAGTGTTGGATATTATCACCCAGGGGAAAAGGTTCTGACTGTCTACCCTATCTATGCCTCTCATCATTTTAATTCTATGCCTTCCCTCAACCTCCAAAGAAAAAAAATCAAGTCTACATAAACTCTCCCTGTCACTGAAATCCTCTCATAGACAATAGACAATAGGTGCAGGAGGAGGCCATTCGGCCCTTCGAGCCAGCACCGCCATTCAATGTGATCATGGCTGATCATTCTCAATCAGTACCCCGTTCCTACCTTCTCCCCATACCCCCTGACTCCGCTATCCTTAAGAGCTCTATCTAGCTCTCTCTTGAATGCATTCAGAGAATTGGCCTCCACTGCCTTCTGAGGCAGAGAATTCCAGATTCACAACTCTCTGACTGAAAAAGTTTTTCTTCATCTCCGTTCTAAATGGCCTACCCCTTATTCTTAAACTGTGGCCCCTTGTTCTGGACTCCCCCAACATTGGGAACATGTTTCCTGCCTCTAATGTGTCCAACCCCTTAATAATCTTATACGTTTCGATAAGATTCCCTCTCATCCTTCTAAATTCCAGTGTATACAAGCCTAGTCGCTCCAGTCTTTCAACATATGACAGTCCTGCCATTCCGGGAATTAACCTAGTAAACCTATGCTGCACGCCCTCAATAGTAAGAATATCCAGGCAGCATTCTGGTAAACCTCCTCTGCACCAGTTCCAAAGCTTCCACATTTTTCCTGTAATGGGAATGACTAGAACTACACGCAAAGAACTATAGAGGGTGGAATTTAATACAAAGAAATGTGAGGTGTTGCGCTTTGGAAAGTCTAACATGGGCAGGACCAACACAGTGAATGGTAGGGCTCTGGGGAGCGTTGTAGAGCAGAGGAACATAGCTACTTGAAAATGGCGTCACAGGCAGTCAAAAAGGCTATTGGCACATTGGCCTTCAGCAGACAAAGTATTGAATATAAAAGTTGGGAGGTCATGATGCAGTTATATAAGACATTGGTGAGGCTTCATTTAGAATATTGTGTTCAGTTTTGCTCACCAGGTTTTAGGAAAGATGTTGTCAAGCTGGAAAAGGTGCAGAGAAGATTTACGAGGATGTTGCCAAGACTCGAGGGTCTGAACTATAGGGAGAGGTTGAACAGGCTAGGACTCTATTCCTTGGAGCGCTGTAGGATAAGGGGCGATCTTATAGAGGTGTACAAAATCATGAGATGAATAGATCGGGTAATTGCACAGAGCTTCTTGCCTAGAGTAGGGAATCGCGATCCAGAGGAGAGATTTGAATAAATACAATAACTAATAATCCAGCTTTCTCTGAGGTACAAAATTACAAGGATTTATAACCCTGACTGTAGAAATATCTGAGCACCTGTGTCCAAAAGGGCTGATCGCTTATTCTGACCCTGTGGTTTCATAAATCCTTGAAGGGTCTTTGGGTCACTTTGGGTCGATATTGTTGTGCCTGGTTAAATGTAACCAAATAATTCATAGGATGGCATTTTTCTGTGGATTTCCTGTGTCTTGCATCGCCCACAACAGGTTTCACGTGGCAAGTTTTTGTCAGAACAAACTTTTATTGTTGCTGCCAAAATATACACTTCATAATCTGGCATCTCTGTGATCAGTTGGGCCATTCCTGACCAGAGTGACCATTTAAAATACCATTCAGTTTGCTAAAGGAAGTAATATCACACGATTATTAAATAATTAAGTAGATTAGTTTCACACACTGCTTTGTTTGTTATTATATCGTTACATGGTTTCAATCAACTTAATTATAATACACTTACATGTCCAAACTTTACTACACATGTATATACAGGATGCTTGCAACTCACAGTGAAGGCATAATTAACGAACTACTGTCTCAGAAACACCTGGATATTATTTTTTCTTTTTTCCTTTTTTCCCTTTTTTTCCTTCCTTTCCTTTTTTTCCTTCCTTCCCTTTTTTCCCTTCCTTTCCTTTTTGGCCTTTCTCTTTTCCATCATTTTCTGATTCCTTTGCTGCTTTTGTTCTCTTCTTGCCCAGAGGTGTTTTAACAAACCAGTCCTGGAGTAAAAAGACAAACAGTTGCTCCAGTTTGCTGCTGTACATTGAGAACCAAAGAGCAGAACAAAAATAAAAAATGATGCCCAATATTGGCTTGTTCAACAGCGTGACTGTTCATGATCAGGTCACGGATTCCAATGAATTGCAGACCACGCTTTCAGCTAAGATTCGCCGCTGAAATCCAAACACGATATCTCCTGATATTGACGCATCCATCTATATTTACCTATGACCCTTAGCTAAATATTTCCTTTCTACTTGCGGACAATTTTGAGCTGAAATCCCTTGAGGTAAAACTGACTCCTCTATCAGGTATGATCAAATGGATGGCAATAATTTAGGATGGGATTGTAATTTTTGTTTTAGATACATTCATAATTGAATATTGGCTGGAATGCACTGATGCCTAAGCTGAATTTCTATTCCACCTTGTTGAAGTGACCATTCTTTGGTCTTGAGATCATACAGTTATGGACACCCAGTCAAGGTCTAACCTAGGGTCATTCTTTAAATCGGCCCTTCCTTTAGTAGACAGTACATAACTGAACAATGTTCTACCTTGCTGCAGAGTTATCAGTGTTCTAGCTGTGCCAGAACAGCTAGACTATAGCTGGGACTCGTTCTTCATTATTACAGAGCACACACCCTTTCCAGTTTATTGCCTGAGCTCATATCTTTTACATTCAGTCTGAAGGGTCTCGACCCAAAACGTCACCCATTCCTTCTCTCCTGAGATGCTGCCTGACCCGCTGAGTTACTCCAGCATTTTGTTTCTACCTTCATATCTTTTACAGTACAGTACAGGGCAACACAACGGTAGAGTTGCTGCCTTACAGCGCCGGAGACCCGGGTTCGATCCCGACTATGGGTGCTGTTTATACGGTGTTTGAACGTTCTCCCCGTGACCTGCGAGGGTTTTCTCCGAGATCTCCGGTTTCCTCCCACACTCCCAAGGCCGGTAACCTTACAGGTATCCACACTGGAATTTAGAACGATGAGAGGGGATCTTATCGAAACATATAAGGTTATTAAGGGGTTGGACACGTTAGAGGCAGGAAACATGTTCCCAATGTTGGGGGTGTCCAGAACCAGGGGCCACAGTTTAAGAATAAGGGGTTGGCCATTTAGAATGGAGATGAGGAAAAACCTTTTCACTCAGAGTTGTAAATCTGTGGATTTCTCTGCCTCAGAAGGGAGGCCAATTCTCTGACTGCATTCAAGAGAGAGCTAGATAGAGCTCTTAAGGATAGCGGAGTCGGGGGGTATGGGGAGAAGGCAGGAACGGGGTACTGATTGAGAATGATCAGCCATGATCACATTGAATGGTGGTGCTGGTTCGAAGGGCCGAATGGCCTCCTCCTGCACCTATTGTCTATTGTCTAGATCCCTCTGCTCTGCAACACACCCTAGGGCCCTGACATTCACTGTCCAGGTCCTACCCTGGTTTGACTTCCCAAAATGCAACACCTCACATCTATCTGCATTAAACTCCATTAGCCATTCCTCTGTGTTTGTCCTCATCAAACCTTTTGGTTACTTCAAAAGGCTCCATCAGATTCATAAGGCAAGATCTCCCATGTACAACACCATACTGACTATGTGTGTAGGGAAGAACTGCAGATGCTGGTTTAAATCGAAGATGGGTGCAAAATGCTGGAGTAACTCAGCGGGACAGACAGCATCTCTGGAGAGAAGGAATGGGTGACGCTTCGGGTCAAGACCCTTCTTAAGTCTGAATAGCCTACTCCTGCACCTATTGTCTATGGTCTATTGTCTAAGATGTACAGGTTTTGTAGGTTAATTGGTTTGGGATAATTGTAAATTGTCCCTAGTGTGTGTCGGATGGTGTTAGTTTGCGGGGATCACTGGTCGCTGCGGCCCAATGTACTGTAAAGCAGACCGAATGTACTGTCCACACAGAGCTCGATAGTCTCACCAGGGGCCGGGATAGGCCCAATGTACTGTAAACACAGAGATCCAGATAGTCTCACCACCGCCTAGGATAGGCCCAATGTACAGTAAAGCAGGCCCAATGTACTGTACACACAGAGCTCCAGATAGAGTCTCACAACCACCTAGGATAGGCCCAATGTACAGTAAAGCAGGCCCAATGTACTATACTCAGAGCTCCAGATAGAGTCTCACCAGGGGCCGGGATAGGTGCAGAAGGACATCCTTTATCCTGCACTCAAACCGTCTTGCATAGGATAACATACCGTCAAACCGTCTTCAAGGATAACATACCATTTGCCTTCTTAACTGCTCGCTGCATCCAAACACATTGATGTACAATTTCTTCCCTCTTTGCCCATCTCTTGCCATTCAGATATTAACCTGTCTTTCTGTTTTTAGAACTAAGGCCGATAACCGTACAGGTATCCATGTTCTCAGTTCCCTCTAACATGCACTCATTCCTTGCCAGCACTCCCTATACTTGTGTATATATCATGGGGTGACCCATTGTGGAGTCCTTGCTGAGGTCACAGCTGTGAGGAAAGGTGCTGCTAATGTGTGAAGCTCAGTTCCCACACTGATTGCTCCTGAAACAGAGACGCCTTACTTTTGGAAGCCCATTGATATGGTTTTGGAAGAGGTACTTATTAATTCCATGACTTATAGTTTGCATGAAGGACACTGCCAATGTGTCACGATCTTATGGAATGGCAGAGTGGGTGCTGAATAGCACACCTCATTAAAATGGTGCAGATGAATTTCAGAATTGGAATGTATTAAAAAGGCATGGCAGGCAGGATAGCAAGTGAAGATATGAACAATCTAGGAATGTCTTGAAGACAATTAAATGTATCTTTTCCTTCTGTGGTCTCCATCTGCCATCTCAACCGAATACCTTGGTGTGGCAGACTACTGAGGTGTTTAGAACATCAAATCACATTTGTACACCTGTGTGCAAATGTAAGTGTGGTCGACAAGGGAACTATCGAGCTGGGTTGTGATTACCATTCCTTTACAACCTTCAGGATCAAGTCTTAAAGGAGTGGCCAGCATGCTCTGGCCTGCCAGCACATGGCAAGGCTTTAACCTGCAGATCTTTGGTGGTGTTGAAGACAATTCCAGAGCATCTCTCGTGTTTAAACATGTCCAATGACAAGCCCTAATGATATTGTGGGAAAATAACTGCAGATGCTGGTATAAATCGAAGGTATCACAAAACGCTGGAGTAACTCAGCAGGTCAGGCAGCATCTCGGGAGAGAGGGAATGGGTGATGTCTGACCCGCTGAGTTACTCCAGCATGTTGTGATAGCCCTAATGATATTGGTCACTTGCATCAGGCAACTGAGGGCAGCTTTCACCCAACGCACATTCAATAACTGGCAGCGGGTAGAGCTGCTGCCTCATAGCACCACAGACCCAGGTTCCCTCCCGACCTTGAGTGCTGTTGCTGTGGTGTTTGCATGTTCTCCCTGTGACTGCTTGGGATTCCTCCTGGTGCTCCGGTTTCCTCCCACGTCCCAAAGACATGCGGATTTGTAGGTTAATTGCAGGTGTAAAAAGTGTGTAGGGGGTGGATGAGAAAGTGGGATAACATAGAACTAGTGTGAGTGGGTATTGACGGTGTGGTCTTGAAGGGCCAAAGTGGCCTGCTTGCGAGCCATATTTCTCAATTTAAAAAACAAATGAAATTAAAATGAAACCTAGTGATGTAGAACGGCTGGTCTCACTTTTTGTTGAAATCAATGCAACCAAATCCAATGTCATGTGTTTCTTGCACTGGTTAAAAAAGAATTTCAAAGTGCTCTAGAAGTGAAATAGTTGTAGAGAATGGTGTTGGTGAGGGTCCGGGAAAAAAAAGAGATTACATTTTCTTTTAAAACAACACGGAAACTAAAGATAATGTTACCAGGAAAACTGAGCAGACTAACAGATGACTGATAATCTCATTTTTCCTTTTCGATCCTCTGAGTTCGAATATGCCAGACGTTTGTTCAAAATGCTTACTTTTTGGCAGAACAGATCTCCCTATCCTTGGAAAACAGATTAATAAAAAGATTTTAGGTAGGAGGCAAAATCGGGCCGTGCGGGGCTAGGGAACGATAAGGTAGGAGGCATGAGAGGGTGGAGCGCCGGAATTGGTGAGGTCAGTGATGAGTCAGAGATCAGTCTGAAGAAGGGTCTCGACCTGAAACGTCACCTTCAGTCTGAAGGGTCTCGACCCGAAACGCCACCTTCAGTCTGAAGAAGGGTCTCGATCCGAAACGTCACCCATTCCCTCTCTCCTAGATGCTGCCTGACCTGCTGAGTTACTCCAGCACTTTGTGATACCTTCATCTTTACTAGGTTAATTCCCGGAATGGCGGGACTGTCATATGTTGAAAGACTGGAGCGACTAGGCTTGTATACACTGGAATTTAGAAGGATGAGAGAAGATCTTATCGAAACGTATAAGATTATTAAGGGGTTGGACACGTTAGAGGCAGGAAACATGTTCCCAATGTTGGGGGAGTCCAGAACAAGGGCCGCAGTTTAAGAATAAGGGGTAGGCCATTTAGAACTGAGATGAGGAAAAACTTTTTCAGTCAGAGTTGTGAATCTGTGGAATTCTCTGCCTCAGAAGGCAGTGGAGGCCAATTCTCTGAATGCATTCAAGAGAGAGCTAGTTAGAGCTCTTAAGTATAGCGGAGTCAGGGGGTATGGGGAGAAGGCAGGAACGGGGTACTGATTGAGAATGATCAGCCATGATCACATTGAATGGCGGTGCTGGCTCGAAGGGCCGAATGGCCTCCTCCTGCACCTATTGTCTATTATCAGTCTGAAGAAGGGTCTCAACCCGAAACGTCGCCCATTCCTTCTCTCTCCTCGATGTTGCCTGACCTGCTGAGTTACTCCAGCATTTTGTGATACCTCCCTATCCTTGCATACAGATTTGCCACTCATGACCAAGTCTTCGAGCATGTCCTTCGCTCCGACATTACAACCACAGCTTTTATAGTGCATTAGTTCGCAACTGAGTATCAAGTGTGCCTGGTAAAAAGATTTCCTGGTTACCTTGAATGAATTTTCTTCCTCTTGGTACACAGGTTCCTGCTTGGCCAGAGGAGGGATGAATTCCACTGCCGTCAGAGGTTTTGTGTGTAACTGCTTGATGCGCCTCTCCGTCAGGACATCCTGGGCAGCTTGGGTGAGGTGTCCCTGTGTGTAGCCATCAGTAATCTTAGCCAGGGAACTCAGATCCAATGAATGCGTCAGGATCCCACCATTTTGTTGGATTATGCTCTTCCACAACACTGACGTGAAACATGAGAGTTGTAATTATTAATTATTGCATTAAATAACGCAGTTACACGCCAGGGAAAGCTAGTAACTTACTGTTGGTAATTGAGGGGCATGAACGTTCAAACCGACTACATAAACACATTTGGGAGATAATGTAAGATCAGATAATGTAAGTCTTTGCTACAAGGAATTTCTGGGATGTAGCCAAATACTATTAAAATCGTCCACACTCCATGCACTTTCATTTTGTACAAAGGAGGACGTTTGCATCTTGAGCTTCCTTGGCATGTAATCTGGGTGCAGTAAAGATAGACACAAAATGCTGGAGTAACTCAGCGGGTCAGGCAGCATCTCGGGAGAGAAGGAATAGGTGACGTTTCGGGTCGAGACCTCCTTCAGTCAAGTTATGCGGTTTTGAAGATTTTTTTTTTAGATTTAGAGATACAGCGCAGAAACAGGCCCTTCGGTCCACTGGGACCGCGCCGCCCAGCGATCCCCGCACACTAACACTATCCTACACCCACTAGGGACAATTTTTATATTTGCCCAGCCAATTAACCTACATACCTGCACATCTTTGGAGTGTGGGAGGAAACCGAAGATCTCGGAGAAAACCCACGCAGGTCACGGGGAGAACGTACAAACTCCGTACAGACGGCGCCCGTAGTCAGGATCGAACCTGAGTCTCCGGCGCTGCATTCGCATTCTACCGCTGCGCCACCGTGCCGCCCTAATCTTGATGTGAATGAGCTATGCCCAAATCTTCTTGACTTTTATATTATAATAACTCTTCAGTATTATACTTTAAATGAACCTTTAAGCAGAAAAAGTCCTTACCCCGGACTCTGTAAGAAGTATGGATTTGAGAACTGACGTAAAATTGGTTTTCTGCTGCATTTGTGCAGATTATGAAATAGGATATTGTGGACTCAGTCAATACCAACAGGTCTGACTATAATCCAAGGGTCAGTGGCACTCCCTGGGAATTCACAACTCATTCAATGACTGATTTTGTTCAGGAGTCAAGTTAGAGTTGTACTGAGTCAAAGGAGGAAGGAGAGGACTTTAGTTGGAGTTCCAGTCCAATCTTTTGCACCGTATCTGTGAGTTCCTCTTTTCATTCCTCACGCTAAGCACTGATATAGAAATTACTTTGAATGTGATGGTCTGTGGTCGTACAAATAAGCAAGTACAGTGTGATACTTTGATAAGGGATTTGTGTGATTTTTATCTGAGCATTTCTTCTCTCATTGTAAATGTGAATGTCCAGAGATGTCTTTGTACACATCACACGAATATCTTCCTGAGAGGGAAGTTCGTGCTCCACACTCACCAAATCGAGCCGTGTAGTCTGGTCTTGGAATGAGTACAATTTTCTGGAAGGTTCTGCAGAAAGACTTTAATTCTGCATCAAAGGGACGTCGTGTTGTGCCAACAATGAGAACACGGTCTTCTGATTTCAAGGATTTGAGTATACTTGGGAGAGACTTCTTTAATCTCTTCGGATCCAGCTGTTAAAGATAAGGAAAAGTTTGTTGCTATGACCTTACTTTGAATAACAGAATTCTCCACAATATTTTGTTTCATAAGGGCTCTGAAGCATTGCTGTTACAGAAGGACCTTCGTCCTGCAGTTGGAAACTAGCTTTGATTTCACTAGTTGTCTTCCTTGCATGTAGCTGATTTACAATGCCACGTTGGAGCAATGGGACCCAAGACCATATCGTGGTATCGACCTACACAGAAATGGCCATGAATTTAGTCAGGCCATTGACCATTAGGAGAACTGCAACAACAAGATTGGCAAGCTGCATTAATGAACATAAGGCAACACCTCAACATCTAGAAATAGGAAATAATCCAGTGTGTGAAGAAAAACAAACTGGTGATTTTAAATCAGACATAAACTAGGCATGGAACTTTGATGAAGTGAATGAAGAATACTTCCTTCAACTCGATTGCCCTGATGGTGAGCAGAAGTCCCAGTTCAGTAAAGCATTGCTTCCAGTCAAAGGTGCAGGTTCCAACTGAATTTGGTGTACTGTGCTTGGTCGGATGGGCATTGGTGAGAGCAATCAGAGAACGCTTTTCTGATTTGCAGAAACTGAACCACTCTCACAGGAAGGAGCAGCCAGCATATCTCAAAGTGACGGTTGGCCTGAGATTTGCTGAGAAGGCACAAGATGCCTTTGGCTGTCACTGGGTAGGACTTGCCCATGTTGAGACAAAAAAAAACAACGAACAATTACACAGTGAACGGCAGGGCTTTGGGCAGTGTTGCAGAGCAGAGGGATCTAGGAGTACAGATACATAGTTCTTTGAAAGTGGCATCACAGGTAGATCGGGTGGTCAAAAATGCTATTGGCACATTGGCCTTCATCAGTCAGAGTATTGTATAGAAGCTAGTAGGTCATGTTGCAGATGTTGCTGAGGCCACATTTCAGTGTTCAGACATTATTGTGTTCAGTTTTGGGCGCCATGTTATAGGAAAGATGTTGTGAAGCTGGAAATGGTGCAGAGAGGATTTACGAGGGTTTTGCCAGGACTCAAGGGCCGGAGCTAAAGGCAGAGGTTGAGCAGGCTGGGACTCTATTCCTTTGAGTACAGGATGATGACGGATAATCTTATAGAGATGTACAAAATCATGAGAGGAATAGATTGGGTAGACGTACAGAGTCTCATGCCCAATTGAAGGGGATTCAAGAACCAGAGGACATAGGTTTAAGGTAAGGGGGTAAAGATTTAATAGGACCCTGTGGGGTAACTTTCTCAAACAAAGGGCGGTGGGTGTATGGAACAAGACCCCGGATGAGGTATTGAGGCAGAGACTATGGCAACGTTTCCGAAACAGTTAGACAGGTACATAGATAGGACAGCTTTATAGAGATATGGGCTATACGCAGGCAGGTGGTACAAGTGTAGATGGGACATGTTGGCTGGTGTGGGCAATTTGGGCCGAAGGGCCTGTTTCCACACTGTAAGACTCGATGGCTCTATGGAAGGAATAATAATAACAATTCGACATTTACAATCTCAGAGGTGAATTCAGGAAAACTTAATGTTCAAAACCACAAGTGTTATAGAATAACTTCTAACAACATTGGTGAGACATAGTATAGACTGGGCAACCATTTTGCCAAACACTCCTGCTCTCTCCGCCAAGGCCCGCTGGTGCTCCCGGTCGCTTACCATTTTAACTCCCCTTCCCACGCCGACCTTTCTGTCCTTGGAACTTCTCCGTTGCCAAACTGAGGCCTCACATAAACTGGAAGAACAGCACTTCACATTGCGCCTGGATACTTTACAATTGAACGGCTTGAAGATTGGATTATTTAATTTGATGTGGTAACAATAAACCAGCATCTGCAGTTCTTTCCTAATAGCAACCTTTTGCACTCTGTCCATCCCCCTCAATTACCCTCTCTGATGTGCACCAATCTCTCCCACCATCTCCCATCACTCCAGTCACCCTGCTCCTTTGCCTCCTCCCCCACATATGTCCCTCCCCATCCCATAGTCTCATATTTCCTTTTATTCTCATTTCCCTTCCCCATCCTCCCCTATCCCATCCTCTGGCTTCACATTTCACTTCTCCTTTTCGTTCCTTATATGACATCCTCTTGCCCCCTTCACACCTCTAACCTCCCTCACTATCTCTATTGATCTGCCAAGCTCCCCCTCCCCCGCTCCGCTCTTCTGGAATCATCCATCACTTGCCACGGTTTCCCCCACCCCCATCTCTTTTCCAGGATTTATTTAGGGACACAGCATGGAAACAGGCTCTTCGGCCCGCCAAGTCCATGCTAACCATTCATACTAGTTTTACGTTATTCCACTTTCTCATCTGCTCTCTGCATGTTCGGGGCAATTTTACAGAGGCCAATTAACCTAGACACCCTCACATCTGAGATGTGGGAGGAATCTGGAGCACCCGAAGATCACAGGGAGGACGTGCAAACTCCACACAGACAGTGCCAGAGGCCTGGTTTGAACCTGGGTCTCTGGCGCTGTGAGGCAGCGGCTCTCTCGGTTACGCCACTGTGCTGCCCTTTTGCCACTTGCAATGAGCCTGTGAATCTCCCTCCACAGTTGTAGCCTGAGCTGCTGAGTTGCTGGAGCTCTCTGTGTTTTGTTCAAGATTCCAGCATCTGCACTTTCTTGCGTCAACATATTTGATTTTATAAGGAAGTATGTAGAGAAGTGAAAGTCTAACATGGGCAGGGTCTACACTGTGAGTGGTAGAGCTCTGGAAATTGTTGTAGAGCAGAGGGATCGAGGAGTGCCCATGTGTAGGAAAATAACAGCAGATGCTGGTTCAAATCGAAGGCAGACACAACATGCTGGAATAACTCAGCAAAGTCAGGCAGCATCTCAGGAGAGAAGGAATGGGTGACGTTTCGGGTCGAGACCCTTCTTCAGACTGATGTCAGGGGAGGGGGCGGGACAAAGATAGGATGTAGTAGGAGACAGGAGGATTAGTGGGAGAACTGGGAAGGGGGAGGGGAAAGAGAGGGAAGTTAGAGAAGTCAATGTTCATACCACTGGGGTGTAAACTGCCCAAGCGAAATATGAGATGCTGTTCCTCCAATTTGATAGAGTGGTCAAAAAGACTTTTGGTACATTGGCCTTCATCAGTCAGAGTATTGAGTATAGCAGTTGGGAAGTCATATTGCAGTTATACAAGACATTGTCGAGGCCGCACTTATTCGAGTATTGTGTTCAGTTCTGGGCACGATGTTATCGGAAAGATTTTGTCATGTTCCAAAGTTGGAAAGGGTACAGAGAAGATAAGTGATGATGTTGCCAGACTCGAGGATCTGAGCTATAGGGAGAAGCTGATCAAGTTGGGACTCTATTCCTTGGAGCGCAGGAGTACAAGGGGTGATCTTGGAGAAGCGTATAAAATCATGAGAGGAATAAATTGGGTAGATGCACAGAGTCTCTTGCCCAGAGTAGGTGAATCGAGAACCAGAGGACAAGGTTTAAGGTGAGGGGGAAAGATTTGATAGAAACCTGACCGGTAACTTTTTCACAAAGGGTGGTGGGAGTATGGAACGAGCTGCCAGAGGAGGTAGTTGAGGCAGGGACTATTGCAATGTTTAAGAAACAATTGGACAGGTACATGGATAGGACAGGTTTAAAGGGATATGGCCCTGCCATTCACTGTGAAGGTCCTGTCCTGGTGTCCGAAAATGCAACACCTCACACCCAGTCTTCCCATCGTGCTCCACAGCAAACAAAGAGGAGAAATACTCGTTAAGGACCTTGCACATCTTCTGCAGCCCCACACAGAGATGGCCGCTTTGGTTTCCAAAAAGCTCTATACTCTCTCTCGTCAGCCTCTTTCCCTTAATGTAGTTGTACCCTCTTGGACTTCTATAAGTATACAGTAGAAAGAATATTGACGAGTTGCATCACGGCCTGGTTTGGCAACTTTGGCCCAGGAATGAAGAAAATTACAGAGAGTGGTGGACACTGCTCAGTCCATCACGGGTACTGACCTCCCCACCATCGAAGGGGCTCTACAGAGAGTGGTGGACACTGCTCGGTCCATCACGGGTACTGACCTCCCCACCATCGAAGGGATCTACAGAGAGTGGTGGACACTGCTCGGTCCATCACGGGTACTGACCTCCCCACCATCGAAGGGGCTCTACAGAGAGTGGTGGACACTGCTCGGTCCATCACGGGTACTGACCTCCCCACCATCGAAGGGGCTCTACAGAGAGTGGTGGACACTGCTCGGTCCATCACGGGTACTGACCTCCCCACCATCGAAGGGATCTACAGAGAGTGGTGGACACTGCTCGGTCCATCACAGGGACTGATCCCTCACCATTAATGAGATCTATAGGAGGCGCAGCCTCAAAAAGGCAACCAGCACCATCAAGAACCCACACCACCCTGGCCACACTATCATTTAATTGCTGCTATAGGCAAGAAGGCACGGGAGTCTGAAAACTGTGACCTCCAGGTTCAGGAACTTCATTGTTTCATTTTTGATACATATGACGATGGAATGGCGGGACTGTCATATGTTGAAAGACTGGAGCGACTGGGCTTGTATACACTGGAATTTAGAACGATGAAAGGGGATCTTATCGAAACGTATAAGATTATTAAGGGGTTGGACACGTTAGAGGCAGGAAACATGTTCCCAATGTTGGGGGAGTCCAGAACCAGGGGCCACAGTTTAAGAATAAAGGGGTAAGCCATTTAGAACGGAGATGAGGAGAAACTTTTTCAGTCAGAGAGTTGTGAATCTGTGGAATTCGCTGCCTCCGAAGGTAGTGGAGGCCAATTCTCTGAATGCATTCAAGAGAGAGCTAGATAGAGCTCTTAAAGATAGCGGAGTCAGGGGGTACGGGGAGAAGGCAGGAACGGGGTACTGATTGAGAATGATCAGCCATGATCACATTGAATGGCGGTGCTGGCTCAAAGGGCCGAATGGCCTCCTCCTGCACCTATTGTCTATTGTCTATTTTCAAACACTCACAATAAAACTTTATTAGCCAAGTATGTTTTGCAACATACGAGGAACTTCATTTGCCGTACAGTCATAACAATAAAAAGCAACAGGACACACAAGATACATTTTAACATGAACATCCACCACACCTCTTAAATACCCATCTGCATAGGAACCATTGAGATGGATCCCGGAGAAAACCCAGCGGTCACTGGGAGAAGCTACAAACTCTGTACAGATGGAGCCCAGGTCTCCGGCGCTGAAAGTGCTGTAAAGCAACAACTCTACCGCTGCGCCAGCCACCGTGGCTGCCTTGGTACTGACAATAAAAATAATGAGTATAAGACAATAACTGCAGATGCTGGTACAGATCGAAGGTATTTATTCACAAAATGCTGGAGTAACTCAGCGGGTTAGGCAGCATCTCAGGAGAGAAGGAATGGGTGACATTTCGGGTCGAGACCCTTCTTCAGACTGATGTCAGGGGGGCGGGACAAAGGAAGGATATAGGTGGAGACAGGAAGATAGAGGGAGAACTGGGAAGGGGGAGGGGAAGAGAGGGACAGAGGAACTATCTAAAGTTGGAGAAGTCGATGTTTATAGTCAATAATGAGAACACTCCAGCTGGAAGAGAGAATGAAATCTGAAGGTCTTCTCTGGATTGTATAATCGCCGTTTATACAACAAAAAATATGAATGTTTTCTAACCGCAATCAAATAGTAAAACTTTTTTTAAAAAATCGAACTTCATTAATTAATCTTAAATTCATACTTTTTAATGACCAAAGATCAGGCAACTGTGTAAGGGCTAACATTAGGAATGCAGCTATGTGGGTTTTATAGCAGGAGTGTAAAAGCTCCAGGTCGATTATATTGGTGGGGCATCCTGGGGCATCCTTTTGTCAGCATGGAAGTGCTGATCGCATCCTCTGATATCAGCAACCGGCATTCAAAGCTTTGAAGTGTTAAGAAGAACTTCTTGCCATTTAGACTGCCCTTTGTTCCCAAGAAAGAAGAGGACACATAGGTCACGATGGACACGGTGGACAATAGACAATAGGTGCAGGAGTAGGCCATTCGGCCCTTCGAGCCAGCACCGGAGGTCCCGAAGGACACATAAAGATTTATAGGGCATTGTAAACTTGCCGTATAAGGCAGCGATGGAAAAATACTGGCACATGTATTTAGGGTATAAAATGTGAGTAAATGAAAGCTTTCGGAGAGAGAGGCTACACTAGTTGCCTGAGCGTTTCTGAACGCTCCGGTATCTAGGCTCTCTTCCACCTGGGTGAGTAGAATAAAGAGGTTAAATAAATTTGGTTGTCTGACTATTCTGTTAATAGGTCACGAACTACAACTGGATCATCCTACCACAACCAGAGAGCAGTGCTGAACTACTATCTACCTCTTTGGTGACCCTCGGACTACCCTTGATCAGACTTTGCTGGCTTTACCTTGCACTAAACGTTATTCCCTTATCATGTACCTATACACTGTAAATGGCTCGGTTGTAATCATGTATTGTCTTTCTGGTGACTGGATAGCACGCAACCAAAGCTTTTCACTGGACCATTTGACAATAGACTAAACTAAGACTGAAACAAATTACTATTTTATTCCACACATGTTTACTAAAAGCTGCCTTGTGCCTTGTGAGACAATTGCTAATCTGTGAAACAGTTAGTGGATCCAGTTTTGAGGTGGTGTTGAAACTCTTAGACAGTGAATTTGCCTTTGTATTGGTAGCTATAGTCTGCTACCATCTATACTTCAAGGTCTTTAATACATCAGAATCAGCTGATGCAATGATTATACTTTCAATGACAAACTAATAATTTCAAAACTGCTGAACGCAAAAGAAACTTCTGTGCATACCCCCTTCTCTTCCTTTGGAACCTTCTTGTAGAACGTTTTCTCAGCGTTATCAATCCACACAACAGAAGGCTGCAACAGGCGAGCCACCTGAATAAAAAAAAACAATGTTTCGTTTTTTTGTTTAATTTAGAGATGCAGCGCGGAAACAGGCCATTCGGCCCACCGAGTCCGCACTGCCCAGCGATCCCCGCACACTAACACTATCCTACACAAGGGCCAATTTAACATTTATAGGAAGCCAATTAACCGACAAACCTTTGTGTCTCTGGAGTGTGAGAGGAAACTGGAGCTCCCGGAAAAAACCCACACAGGTCACGGGGAGAACGTACAAACTCCGTACAAACAGCACCCGTAGTCGGGATCGAACCTGGGTCTCTGGCATTGTAAGCGCTGTAAGGCAGCAACTCTACCGCTGTGCCACCCTTTCTAGAAGGATTCATCTGCTCATACACAATACAGAAAGATTGGACAAGATCAGGTATAACCAATGACTCATTACAGCACTATCTAACTGGCAAATCTTGATCAATTGAAGGAAGGTGACAGATACCACAATATGAAACGGAGTACTAGATTCATAACAGTGACCAGTTTGATCTTATTGGAAGGCATTGCTGCTACCAGAATGCTGACACAAGATATTCCATTAGTTACATGACTGCCACAATCCTTACAAAAGAGCAGAACACTATGGCTGGAGCAACTCAGTGGGTCAGGCAGCATCTCTGGGAGACAGGGATATGCTACGTTTTGGGTTGGGGACTCTACTTCAGACTGATTGCAGTAGTGGGGAGAAAACTGGAAATGTGCCGGGGGCTGGGCTAAGCCTGGCAAGTCATAGTCTGAAGAAGGGTCTCGACCTGAAACGTCACCCATTCCTTCTCTCCAGAGATGCTGCCTGTCCCGCTGAGTTACTCCAGCATCCTGACAAGTCATAGGTGGATGAAGGTGAAAAGTGGATGACGGCTGGAGATGAAAAGTAGAAAAAAGAGTGTAAGGCAAGCAGAGGAGACGAGTGAAATCTGAAGCAGGAGTAAGGATACAGGTGGAAGGGGAGGGGAGGAAGGGAAAAGGCAGCGAATTAGTGGGAGTAATAGGTGCACACCTGGCAGCGCACATGGAAGAGAGGGGGGAAAAAAAAGAGGACAAGGCATTGTTGCTTAAAATTGGAGAATTCATACCATTGAGTAGTAAACTACCCTAGTGAAAAATTTGGTGTTGTGCCTCCATTTTGAGTGTGGCCTCAGTCAGGCAATGGAGGAGGCCCAGTATGGATAGGGATGGTGATTTAAAATACTGAGAAACCGGAGATCCCGCAGATCTAGGTGAACCAAACACTACGATAGCATGTAAAGGAGGCCACGTCCAGAGCACTGAATGCAGCAGATGAGGTGAGAGGTGAGAGGTGTGTGTGAATCCGCACGGTGGCGCAGCGGTAGAGTTGCTGCCTTACAGTGAATGCAGCGCCGGAGACTCAGGTTCGATCCTGACTACGGGCGCCGTCTGTACGGAGTTTGTACGTTCTCCCCGTGACCTGAGTGGGTTTTCTCCGAGATCTTCGGTTTCCTCCCACACTCCAAAGACGTACAGGTATGTAGGTTAATTGATTGGGTAAATGTCCCTAGTGTGTGTAGGATAATGTTAATGTGCGGGGATCGCTGGGCGGCGCGGACTCGGTGGGCCGAAGGGTCTGTTTCAGCGCTGTATCTCTAAATCTAAAAAAAATCTAAATCTAAACCCCTGTCTCATCTCAAAGGGCTACTGGAGTCCATAGATAGATGCAAGGGGAGTAGGTGCAAGATCAGGAGTTAAATCTCCTGCAGTTGGGGAGGGGGTTGTTTGGGAGGGAAGGGATGAATGAACCAAGGAGTTGTAGATGGAATGGTCTCCATGAAAGCAGAATGGAGGAGCTGCGACAGGCAGTGGGATCACATTAAAGGTTGCAGATATATCGGAGAATGATGTTTTGGATGCTTCCTGCACCCATACAGAACATACAACCATAGAACAGTACAGCATAGGCCCACAATGTCACTGCTGAACATGATGCCAGGATCAATAGGCCGGTGGCGCAGCGGTAGAGTTGCCACTCAGCGCTTGCAGAGCCAGAGACTGGGGTTTGATCCCGACTACGGGCGCTGTCTGTACGTTCTCCCCATGACCTGCATGGGTTTCCTCCGAGATCTTCGGTTTCCTACCACACTCCAAAGACGCACAGGTTTTCAGGTTAATTGGCTTGGTATAAATGTATACATTGTCCCTAATGTGTGTAGGATAGTGTTAATGTGCGAGGACCGTTGATCGGTGCGGACTCGGTGGGCTGTTTCTCTAAACTAAACAATTCTTATCTGTCTGCAATAATCCACATCTCTCCATTCCCTGTATATCCACGTATCAATTTATCTATTGCACGTGTAGGAAGGAATGGCAGATGCTGGTTTAAACCTGGAGATAGACACAAAATGCTGGAGTAACTCAGCGGGACAGGCAGCATCCCTGGAGAGAAGGTATGAGTGACGTATCAGGTCGAGACCCTTCGACCCGAAACGTCACCCATTTCTTCTCTCCAGGGATGCTGCCTGTCTCGCTGAGTTACTCCAGCATTTTGTGTCTATCTGTAGTTTATATATTGATCCATTATTTAAAGAGTAGGATTTGCCATTGCAGGATAGTTGATGCAGCCTGGAGGCAGAGTACAACACATAAATACAACATACACCATGCGCATTGCTACTGGATTTCTCAAAGTAAAGGGAATACAAGCAGCAAATTAAACACTGAAAGTTGCAGCCAAATAACACCATTAATTTTCCACACATTCTAATCCACATAAACTCTGATTCTACAACAAATTGCACCATCTGGATATTTGCATATCTAGACATCAATGCAAAATGATTTCACTTAATATTAAAAAAGAATGAACCAAAGGTTAGAATCTAATTGAAAATGTCAAATGGTTTTTGTGCTGGGAAATACTATATATATGTATATATATAAATGTAAGATCAAGCCAGAATCCAATAGGGCAATAGAGAAGATTCATATATGCCAATAAGAGCAAATTGTTCAACACGGGACCCCACTACTGGCCACGTCTTCCCATCCCCTCCCCTTTCTGCGTTCCGCAGAGACCGTTCCCTCCGTAACTCCCTGGTCCACTCGTCCCTTCCTACCCAAACCACCCCATCCCTGGGCACTTTCCCCTGCAACCGCAGGAGATGCAACACCTGTCCCTTTACCTCCCCCCTCAACTCCATCCAAGGACCCAAACAGTCTTTCCAGGTGAGACAGAGGTTTACCTGCACCTCCTCCAACCTCATCTATTGCATCCGCTGCTCTAGATATCAACTTATTTACATTGGCGATACCAAACGCAGGCTCGGCGATCGTTTCGCTCAACTCCTTCGCTCAGTCCGCCTTAACCAACCTGATCTCCCAGGGGCTGAGCACTTCAACTCTGCCTCCCACTCCCAGTCTGGCCTCCTCCAGTGCCATAGTGAGGCCCACCAGAAATTGGAGGAACAGCACCTCATATTTCGCTTGGGCAGCTTGCAGCCCAGCGGTATGAACATTGACTTCTCCAACTTTAGATAGTTCCTCTGTCCCTCTCTTCCCCTCCCCCTTCCCAGTTCTCCCTCTATCTTCCTGTCTCCACCTATATCCTTCCTTTGTCCCGCCCCCCCCTGACATCAGTCTGAAGAAGGGTCTCGACCCGAAACATCACCCATTCCTTCTCTCCCGAGATGCTGCCTGACCTGCTGAGTTACTCCAGCATTTTGTGAATAAAGAGCAAGTTGTTCTGTCAGATTTAAAATCTGCGATTTAAATAAAATAGATTTAGTTTTTTTTTCAAGAACAGATTTGATTTAAAGTGCCGGTCTTCAGCCGGAATAAATTGAGAAGGCAGTGGAGGCCAATTCTCTGAATGCATTCAAGAGAGAGCTAGATAGAGCTCTTAAGGATAGCGGAGTCAGGGGGTATGGGGAGAAGGCAGGAACGGGTTATTGATTGAGAATGATCAGCCATGATCACTTTGAATGGTGGTGCTGGCTCGAAGGGTCGAACGGCCTCCTCCTGCACCTATTGTCTATTTCCATTATCTTACTTGTAAGGGCAGTCTGATAACTAGCTGCTCTGGTAAGAAGGGGGAAGAGAGATGTCAGAGATAGTCCAAGTGAATTTGAGAGCAGAGTGGACATCAGTGGTAAAGTTCTTGAGGTCATTTAAGAGACTTTTGGATAGATCTCTGGCTTATTAATTTATAATAATATTATCAAACCCAAAAGTAGATTATACATATTTCATGGTGACAATTCGCTGTGGCACTGTGACATCCATAATCAATATTGACTTCCAATAACGTGTCTCGTGAATTTGAGTATTTGAAGAAGGACTTTTTAAACAGACTTCAGCAAGGTCTTTGTTAAGATTCCACCGGGTAGGACGGTGAGATCACTTGGTCTCCAGGGACAGCTGGTTTGTTGGACAAAATTGGCTACATGGTAGGAAGCACATAGTGGTGGTGGAAGGATATATTTTTTTAACTGGATTTCTGTTCACTCAAGAATCAGTGTTGACCCCATGCTGTTTGTCATCTACATCAACGATTTGGATTAGAATGTCATATGAGGGACGATTGGAAAGACCGGGTTTATATTCACTGGGGCTTAGAAGGATGAGAGGGGATCTTATAGAGACGCATAAAATTATAAAAGGACTGGACAAGCTAGATGCAGGAAAAATGTTCTCAATGTTGAGGGTGCCCAGAACCAGGGGTCACAGTCTAAGAATAAAGGGGAGGTGATTTAAAACTGAGGTGAGAAGTAACTTTTTCACCCAGAGAGTTGTGAATTTAGATTTAGATTTAGAGATACAGTGCAGAAACAGGCCCTTCGGCCCACCGAGTCCGTGCCACCCAGCGATCCCGCACATTAACACTATCCTACACACACTAGGGACAATTTTTACATTTGCCCAGCCAATTAACCTACATACCTGCACGTCTTTGGAGTGTGGGAGGAAACCGAAGATCTCGGAGAAAACCCACGCAGGTCAATTTGTGGAATTCTCTGCCACAGAGGGCAGTGGAGGCCAATTCACTGGATGAATTTAAAAGAGAGTTAGATAGAGCTCTAGGGGCTAGTGGAATCAAGGGATATGGGGAGAAGGCAGGCACAGGTTACTGATTGTCGATGATCAGCCATGATCACAATGAATGGCGGTGCTGGCTCGAAGGGCCAAATGGCCTCTTCGTGCACCTATTTTCTATGTTTCTATGTGATACTTTTGCAGATGATACTAAAGTAGGTGTAATCTAAAGATTAAACGTTTCCCCTCTCAACTTATAGCTATGCCTTCCAGTGTTGGACATGTCCACCCAGGGGAAAAGGTTCTGACTGTTTACCCTATCTATGCCTCTTATAATTTTATATACTTCTATCAAGTCTCCCCTCAGTCTCTGGCCATCCAGAGAGAACAATCCGAGCCTGTTCGAGGTGTCCACCTATCACTCACCAGGCCTTGTTCTATCCCTCCTCTCATCCAGCTTTTTCTACCCCATGCCCTCCCCACCACAATCAGTATGACGAAGGATCCCGACTTGGAACATCACCTATCTATCTTCACCAGAGATGCTGCCCGACTCATTGTTAGTCCGGCACTTTGTGTCTTCTTTTGTAAACCAGCATCTACAGTTTCTGGTTTCTACACCTCCTGCAGAGCCATGCTGCAGCTCTGATGGATAACACTATAAATAGAGACATAAGGACTCCTGCAGATGCTACTGCAAATGCGAGAACCTTGCACAAAACTAAAAGGGCTGGGAGGAACTCAACGGGCCAGGCAGCATCTGTGGAGGAAAATGGACAGATGATGTATAGGGTCAGGACTTATGACGATCAGGCTGAAGAGGGAGCCCGACCAGAAACATTGCACAGCTGCTGCCTGATCCTCCCACACTTTGTGTTTTACACAAAGCTGATACCCTCTAATCCAGGCAGCATTCTGATAAGCCTCCTCTGCACTCTCCAAATCCTCCACATCTTTTCTATAACAGGGCAACCAGAGCTGTACACAGTACATAGAAACATAGAAAATAGGTGCAGGAGTAGGCCATTCGGCCCATCGAGCCTGCACCGCCATTCAATGTGATCATGGCTGATCATCCAACTCAGTATCCCGTACCTGCCTTCTCTCCATACCCCCAGATCCCTTTAGCCACAAGGGCCACATCTAACTCCCTCTTAAATATAGCCAATGAACTGGCCTCAACTACCCTCTGTGGCAGAGAATTCCACAGATTCACCACTCTCTGTGTGAAAAAAAACTTTCTCATCTCGGTCCTAAAAGACTTCCCCCTTATCCTTAAACTGTGACCCCTTGTTCTGGACTTCCCCAACATTGGGAACAATCTTCCTGCATCTAGCCTGTCCAACCCCTTAAGAATTTTGTAAGTTTCTATAAGAGCCCCCCTCAATCTTCTAAATTCCAGCGAGTACACCAATCACAGCCATAACAAAAGTGCTACAGAGCAGCATCGTGACTTCCTGACTCTTATATTCACAAGCAATGAAGGCAAGCCTTCTTTAACACCCTATCTACACGGCTGCCACCTTAAGCGAGCTGAATTTGGACATGAAGATCCCTCGGCACATCAATGCTCTTAAGGGTCTTGCCATGAACTGTATACTTTTCTCTTACATTCAACCTCGCAAAGTGTAACAACTGAAACGTCCTTGGGTTAAACTCCATCTGCCATTCCTCTGCTCATTTGTACATGGATCTGTGCTGGGACCACTGCAACTGCTGAGGGCCTTCCTCTCTGTCTGCAACTCCCCAGATTTTAGTGTTGTCAGCAAACTTACGCAGCCATCCGCAATTATGTTCAATAAGTATAAAAAAATAACTGCAGATGCTGGTACAAATTGAAGGTATTTATTCACAAAATGCTGGAGTAACTCAGCAGGTCAGGCAGCATCTCAGGAGATGCTCTCTTCCCCTCCCCCTTCCCAGATCTCCCACTGTCTTCCTGTCTCCACCAATATCCTTCCTTTGTCCCGCCCCCCTGACATCACTCTGAAGAAGGGTCTCGACACGAAACGTCACCCATTCCTTCTCTCCTGAGATGCTGCCTGACCCGCTGAGTTACTCCAGCATTTTGTGAATAAATACCCTCGCATTTATGTTCAGGTCATTTATTCATATCACAAACAGCAATGGTCCCGGCACAGATCCCTGCGGAACTCCACTAGTCACAGACCTCCAGCCAGAATACCTACTTGCACCGCGTAACATTAAAGTGGGTGGTATTTAGATAGTGACGCCGGTTGTCAAAGATTACAGCGGGATCTTGATCGGTTGGGCAGAGGAATGGGTAATAGAATTTAATACAGAGATATGTGAGGTGTTGCATTTTGAGATGTATAACATTGGGATGTGTCGTGGAGCAGAGGGATCTCGGAGTGCAAGTGCATAGTAACCTGAAAGTGGCGTCACATGTGAATAGGGTGGTGAAGAGGCTTTCATCAGTCAGAGTATTAAATATAGAAATTGAAAGGTCATTTTACAGTAATACAAGGCATTGTTGAGGCCGCATTTAGAGTATTGTGTTCAGTTTTGGTCACCACGTTCCGGGAAAGATGTTGTCAAGCTTGAAAGGGTTCAGAGAAGATTTACCAAGATGTTGCCAGGACTCTAGGGACTGAGCGAAAGGGAGAGGTTGAGCATGGCTAGGATTTATTCCTTGGAGCGCAGGAGGATGAGATGTGATCTTATGGAGGTGTACAAAATCATGAGTGGAATAGATTGGGTTAACACACATCTTTTACCTCGATTAGAGGTAATCGAGGATGATCTCCTTAGAGGATGCCCAGCAAGACCCAGGGCAGTGCGTCCATCCAGTCCGAGCCGGAGAGTCGAGCCTTCAGCGCTGCCTTGAGTTGCCGGTGGAACCTCTCCACCAGGCCGTTTGCCTGCGGGTGATAGGCCGTGGTGTGGTGCAGCCGCACGCCCAACTGGTGAGCCACGGCCGCCCACAGCTCAGAGGTGAACTGTGGCCCCCGGTCCGACGAGATGACCACCGGCACCCCAAAGCGAGCAATCGCGGACAACGCTCGAGCATGTGTAGCTGTCGAAGTATCGGCCAGCGGTATGGCCACCGGCCACCGCGTGAAGCAGTCCACCACCGTGAGGAGGTGAGTGATGCCCCGGGACGGCGGGAGAGGGCCCATAATGTCCACGTGCAGGTGGTCGGAACGCCGGCGTGGTAGACCGAACTCCTGGAGTGGCGCCCGGATGTGGCGTTGGATCTTCGCCGTCTGGCACCGAATCCAGGTGTGCCACATGAAACGCGCAGACGGTGCCACATGAAACGTGCAGCTACAAGTGCGGTCGTCGCCTGGATGGATGGGTGAGCCAGCCCGTGGATTATGTCGAAAGCCCTCTGGCGTCAAGCAGCAGGGACGATGGGGCGCGGCTGACCTGCCGCCACATCGCACAGTATCGTCGCTCCTCCGGGGCCGAAAGGGACATCCTAAAGGACGAGGCCAGAGATGGCAGTCCGGTAGGCGGGCATCTCACCGTCCGTGAGCTGAGCCTCCGCCAGGGAAGAATAGTTAATGCCGGGCGCCACCTCGAAAAAGTCGTTGACGGCGGGGCGAGACAACGCGTCGGCCACCCGGTTCTCCTTCCCCTCGATGAAGCGGATGGAGGTGGTGAACTCCGAGATGTACGCCAATTGCCGCCGCTGCCGTGCGGACCACGGGTCGGAGACCTTTGCCGGGGCGAAAGTGAGCGGCTTGTGGTCCGTTTAAGCGGTGAACGGGCGGCCCTCCAGGAAATAGTGGAACTGGCGCACGGCCAGGTACAGAGCAAGGAGCTGAGGCGTCCACCGTAAGGGCTGTCGGGGCATCCTCCCGTGGGTGAACCAGCAGCACAGCCCTAGCCAGGGCCTCCATCTCGCCGTCGAAAGCTGTTACCGCCTCGTCCACACGACGTTCTTACGCTTCCCCACCAGCAGCTCCATGATGTGGCCCGCGGATGTCAGGAAACGGTGATAAAACGCAACCATGCCGACAAACTCCTGCAGGCCACGCACCGAGGACGGACGGGGAAACCGGCGGATGGCGTCGACTTTGTCCGGCAGGGAAACCGCGCCTTGTGAAGTCACGCAGTGGCCGAGAAAGTCGATGGTCGTCACACCAAACCGCCACTTGGCGAGGTTGACAGCAAACCCGTGCTCGCTGAGCCGCTGAAAGAGCTGCCGGAGGTGGGCACAGTGCACCTGCCGCGAGCGGCTGGCTACCAAGATGTCGTCGAGGTAGACGAAGACGAACTCGAGACCGCGACACACCGCGTCCATTAACCGTTGAAAAGCCTGCGCGGCGTTCTTAAGGCCGAATGGCATCCGCACAAACTCGAACAACCCAAACGGCGTGATGATTGCCGCCTTGGGCACATCCTCCGGGTGGACCGGGATCTGGTTGTAGCCCCGCACCAGATCCCAGAATATCGTGGCCCCGGCCAAATGGGCGTTGAAGTCCTGGATGTGGGGCACGGGGTATCAGTCTGCGGCGGTAGCGACGTTCAGCTGCCGATAATCCCCGCCAGGTCTCCAGCCCCCGCTTGCCTTGGGGACCATGTGGAGTGGGGACGCCCATGGGCTGTTGGAAGGGTGGACGATCCCCAAGGACTCCATCGTGCGGAACTCCTGCCATGCCAGACGTAACTTATCGGGCGGCAGACGGCGTGCTCGTGCGTGGAGGGGTGGGCCGGTAGTTGGTATGTAATGCCCCACCCCGTGCTTGGGGGTCGACGACCGGAACTGTGGGGTCAGGATGTCCTGGAACTCGGCCAAGACCCGAGCAAAACAGGAATCCATGGACGACAGGGGGCGTGCAATCAGCTCACCCAGGCGCAACGCGATGGGCTCCATCGTGGCGGCGTGGACCACGCACTGCCGCCTGGCGTCCACCAGGAGGGAGTGAGCCTGGAGGAAGTCGGCCCCGAGCAACGGCTGGGAGACATCAGCAATGGTGAACCGCCACGAGCCAAAAACGATCGGGACCGTGCGAACCCCATATGTTCGGATAGGGCTGCCATTCGACGCGGTGAGGATGGGCCCCTGCTTACCGGAACGAATGTCCGCCAGCGAAGGGGGCAGGATGTTCAGCTCCGCCCCGGTATCCACGAGGAAACGACCCCTGGAGCGCCGATCCCAGGCGAAGAGGCGGGGAATCTGGCCGGCCGCCGCGGGGACTATTGGCAGCCGGCCCCGGCATTTCCTGGGAACGTGCACGGCTGGCGGCATTGTCAGGCTGCAGCACCCCAGCGCTGGTGGTAATAGCACCACTGCATCCTGCTGGTGCTGGCTGGAGCCTGCTGGTGTGGGACTGCAGGTGCGGGACCCGCAACGGCCACGGAGGGGCGACCTCATAGGCCTCCGGGGCGCAGCTGTCACTCCCTCCACAGCTCCTTCGCCCATCCGGAGGAAATCGGGCGCTGCCGGACTGATGGCCAGTCCGCTTACGTCATCCCGGCGCGCCATCCACAGCACGTCAGCGCACCAGCCGAGGGCCCAGGTGTCGGTGAATGAGGCGTTGGTGAGCTGCAGGCGGATGTCGGCCGGCAGCAGATGCCGGTAAACATATTCAAACATGAGGCACGGCGTGTGCCCATCCAGCAGCACGACCATCTCATTTAGGAGGCTTGATGGTCACCGGTCGCCTAGGCCCTCTATATGAAGGAGCCTGGCCACCCGTTCCATCCGGCTGAGCCCGTAAATCTGGAGCAGAAGCTCCTTTAGGCCGAGGTATTTATCGGCGGCTGGGGGGCCTTCGAGGAACTGAGTGACCTCTCCGGCCATGTCCTGGTCGAGGGCCCCCACCAGGTAGAAGTAGCAAGTGTGGTCCACCGTAATGCCCCGCAGCTCAAATTGGGCCTCCGCCTGCTGAAACCAGACGCGAGGCCGGGCGGTCCAGAAGGTCGGTAGCTTAACGGAAACCGCGTCGAGTGACAGGGCCCGGTCGGCCTGTGAGGCGGACAGACCGGCGGCTCTGCCATTTGCCTCCATCACGACACCAATGGAGCGTCGGGGTCACCAATGTGGCCCTGCGATAGGTCCGAAATGAAGGCGAGGAGCCAGGTGTTTCGGGAGGAATTTTATTTGCTGTCGTTCTCTTGTCCAGACGGGTCTGCAAGAGAACGATCGCGCCTAAACCCCTGCCATTTATCCCTGTCGCTGGAGGCCGCCCCCGTACTAGTCCATTCCCGTGCCGAGGGGTTCGATAGTGGAATGGCCCGACCCTTGGGAGCCGTCACAAGTGGTCACATGACTGCAGGCCGCTGGCGAGGCCACACTTTGAGTATGGTGTTTTAGTTTGGCCAGCCTGCTCTAGGTAAGATGCCACTAAGGTGGAAAGAGTGCGGAGACAATTTCTGAGGATGCAGCTAGGACTCGCGGGGCTGAGGTAATAGGGAGCCTCACTGGCAGTCCCCAATTAGCCCAGTCAAATATCGCGTTGGAATCCTGGACCGCATCAGTCAGGTCAGCTCAGATCAAATAGGTGCACAATTTGTCTCATCTTAAAGGCCATGGGTTAAATATCATAAAATACCTAGGATTTTGCTCACAAATTTCGAAAGAATCACTGAACACTGATCCTGGACAAAATCAGATTAAAACATAGAAAATAGCTGCAGGAGGAGGCCATTTGGCCCTTCGAGCCAGCACCACCATTCATTGTAATCATGGCTGATCGTCCACAATCAGTAACCCGTGCCTGCCTTCTCCCCATATCCCTTGATTCCGCTAGCACCTAGATAGTGTCTATCTAACTCTCTTTTAAATTCATCCAGTGAATTGGCCTCTGCTGCCCTCTGTGGCAGAGAATTCCACAAATTCACAGCTCTCTGGGTGAAAAAGTTTCTTCTCACCTCAGTTTTAAATGGCCTCCCCTTTATGTCTCCTTTGTTAATGGTTGGGAAGAGAACATTTTCTCAGCTCAGTGATTTCAATTATTTATTTATTTACTTAACCACATGTCACTGATGAGTATTCAAACATTTATTTTTTCAAAGTCTCAAAATGCTTTCTAGTTGCTGGTGGGAATAGTCTTTTGAAATTGCGATACGGTCTATATTAGAACTTTAAAAAAAAACTTGCAGGCACTTTGCAGAGACGCCCTCTAAAATGGTGAGACCGACAGACTGTTTGTTATCTTTGGAATTATCAGCCAGCATTGTCAATTCCTTCTCATGTGGGAGGGAAGAACAGATGTGAAAATGTTATTCCGACACAGGGAAAAATTAAAGTCATAAATAACTTTAGATGGATCACATGCAGGCAGAATCGACCACATGCAGGCTGCGGAGATTAGTTTAACAGCACATCACGTTTGGCACAGATATCGTGGGCAAGAGAGCTTGTTTGTGTGTTGCGCTGTTCCATGTTCTATATTAGATCCAATGTTACCAAGAATGTCTGAAGGGTCTCGACCCGAAACGTCATCCATTCCTTCTCTCCCGAGATGCTGCCTGACCTGCTGAGTTACCCCAGCATTTTGTGAAATAAATACCTTCAATGTTACCAAAATGGTGTGGGAGCTTGTATTATAAGGTGTGAGATTCCCAGGATTGTTGTTTCTGACGAGACAAGGGGCTGCAAAAGCTGCTTCTCTGTGAAGTTAGACACAAGATGGAATCAGAATGGGAAGTCGTGTTGCAGCTATCCAAGATGCTGTCAAGGCCACATTTGGCAGACTGTGAACAGTTCCAATTGTTCTGCTATTTGGAAAGGCGCTATTAAAATGGAAAGGGTGCAGAAAAGATTTCCGGGATGTAACTGAGTCTGGAAGGTTTGAGCTGTGTAGATTAGTGTAATGGTGTCATTCATGTTATGTGTCATGCTTTTGTAGTTACGCCCCTTAAGCTTTTGAGTGACCACTGCTGGCGAGATTCGGGTTAGTGCAAGTGAAACGTGCAGGCGTGAGGTCGTGCTTGCTATGTAGTTAATAAAGTCTTTGGATCGTTATCCAGGTGTAAGGCTTCTGTTATTATACGGTCAGCACAACAATCCATGTTCTCTGCCTGTTCCATCTTCGCCTCCATATTCATCGCCTGTTCCACAGTTTCCTGCTTCGCCTCCAGGGACGTTGATTCAGTCTCCCTCACCTGTGGAATCACCTGCTCTCTCCCCGGATAAGAAGGATGGAGATGGTCCCTATCGTACACGTGCTGGTCGTGTTTGCAGGCCGGTTGTGAAGTACCAGATTGATCCCTGGGATGGCAGGACTTTCATATGAAGAAAGACTGGATAGACTAGGCTTACACTCGCTGGAATTTAGAAGACTGAGGGGGGATCTTATAGAAACATATAAAATTCTTAAGGTCTGAAGAAGGGTCTCGACCCGAAACGTCACCCATTCCTTCTCTCCCGAGGTGCTGCCTGACCTGCTGGGTTACTCCAGCATTTTGTGAATAAATACCTTCGATTTGTTCCAGCATCTGCAGTAATTTTCTTATAAAATTCTTAAGGGGTTGGAGAGGCTAGATGCGGGAAGATTGTTCCCAATGTTGAGGAAGTCCAGAACCAGGGGTCACAGCTTAAGGATAAGGGGGAAGTCTTTTAGGACCGAGATGAGAAAACATTTCTTCACACAGAGAGTGGTGAATCTGTGGAATTCTCTGCCACAGAAGGTAGTTGAGGCCAGTTCATTGGCTATATTTAAGAGGGAGTTAGATGTGGCCCTTGTGGCTAAAGAGATCAGGGGGTATGGAAAGAAGGCAGGTACAGGTTACTGAGCTGGATGATTAGCCATGATCATATTGAATAGCGGTGCAGGCTTTCTTCCAGTTTGTCACCGAATGTTATACATGACGTGCTTAAGTTATGGGTCTGTATCGTTGTTGATTCTTTAAGAGGGGGGATGTAAATGAGTGTAATGGTGTCACTCATGTTATGCGTCATGCTTTTGTAGTTACGCCCCTTTAGCTTTTGAGTGACCACTGCTTGCGAGATTTGGGTTAGTGTAAGTGGAACGTGCAGGCGTGAGGTCGTGCTTGCTATGTAGTTAATAAGGTCTGGATCGTTATCCAGGTGTAAGGTTTCTGTTATTATACGGCCAGCACCACAAGCTGTAAGGAGAGGCTGGAAATGCTGTTGTTTTTGCCCCTCTAGTATAGGAGACTGTGGAGTGGCCTTATAGAGGTACATAACATCACGAGGGGCATAGATAAAGCGATAAACCACATTTTGTACCCCAAGGTAGGGGAGTCAACAACAAGTCGGCATAAGTTTAAGATGAGTGGGGAAAGATTTGAAAGGAACCTAATGGGCAACTATTTTTTTTTTACACACATAGTGATGCACAGGTGCAATTAACTGCCAAAGGAAGTGGTGGAGATGGGTAGAACAATGGCATTTAAAATAAATTTGGACAGTAACATGCATAGAAAAGGTTTGGACTGAAATAGGCCAGACAGAGACAGGTGAGGTTAGTTCACTTAAGCCGGTTCATTGGCTTGGGCAAATTTGGCTGAAGCCTCTAATTCCGCGATGTATAACTTGATCAAACTGCTGTATATTCCACAGAATCAGCCAGCATTAAGAGTTGTGAATTTGTGGAATTTGTGGAATTCTCTGCCACAGAAGGCAGTAGAGGCCAATTCACTGGATGAAGAATTTAAAAGAGAGTTGGATAGAGCTCTCGGGGCTAGCGGAATCAAGGGATATGGGGAGAAGGCTGGCACGGGTTACTGATTGTGGATGATCAGCCATGATCACAATGAATGGCGGTGCTGGCTGGAAGGGCCGGATGGCATCCTCCTGCACCGATTTTCTATGTTTCTAGAATCAACTTTTCCACGGTCTATATATCAGAAACTCTACCTTGAAAACCAAATGGATCATCATTTGGAGACCACTCTTGCCTGGATATTTTCCTGCAATATTATGTGATGACAAGTTGAAAAGATTGGCTCCAGTTTCTGTGCAGAGAGCATGAACCAACATTTCTTTTCCAACTCCAGAAGGTCCGGCCAGCATCAAAGACTTCACCAAAGGGGCTTTCTCATGGACAGCTTGGGAACCTGCAATAGAATTCAGGATGTTAACTGGGAAACTGTCCTCAGTAGAAATACAAAGGTATTTATTCACAAAATGCTGGAGTAACTCAGCGGGTCAGGCAGCATCTCAGGAGAGAAGGAATGGGTGACGTTTCGGGTCGAGACCCTTCTTCAGACTGATGACAGGTGGGCGGGACAAAGGAAGGATATAGGTGGAGACAGGAAGACAGTGGGAGATCTGGGAAGGAGGAGAGGAAGAGAGGGACAGAGGAACTATCTAAAGTTGGAGAAGTCAATGTTCATACCACTGGGCTGCAAGCTGCCCAAGCGAAATATGAGGTGCTGTTCCTCCAATTTGCGGTGGGCCTCACTATGGCACTGGAGGAGGCCCATGACAGAAAGGTCAGACTGGGAATGGGAGGGGGAGTTGAAGTGTTCAGCCACCGGGAGATCAGATTGGTTAAGGCGGACTGAGCGCAGGTGTTGAGCGAACTGGTCGCCAAGCCTGTGTTTGGTTTCGCCAATGCCGTTCCAGCCATTACATTGTACTTACATTGGTTTTTTTCCAACATTAAAGTCAGGACTTAAATGAAGAAATTGTAATCCAATTGAGGCTTTGGAATAATAAAGAAATTGGGTAGATAAATATAATCCATCTCCTCTGGCAGAGGCGCCTAGAACACCATGGCAAATACAAATTCTTCAGACTGAAGGGTCTCGACCCGAAACATCACCCACTCCTCTCCAGAGATGCTGCCTGTCCCGCTGAGTTACTCCGGCATTTTGTGTCCATTTTCAGGTTAATTGGCTTCTGTAAATTGCCCCCAGTGTGTCGGATGCGAAGTGGGATAACATGGAACTAGCATGGGGGTGTCCCATGGCAGGGTTTCCAAAGCTGAACACTCTAAGTGTGTCCTCAGCACCTACTGACCAAGTCCTTCCGTATTTAAGAATTAAACCGCATCAAACTCTCGTTATCAGGCTCTTACCCAAGGGAAGAATCCCGTACAATGTGATTAGTTGTTTCACATCCGAGAGAGAAGGCATTGGTTCGATATCTGTTTGCCGGAGTGTGGTCCCCAGGTAGTTGTATTCACCTGTAGAGGAAACAAGAACTTGGCAATTAATCATGAAAATTGGGTGAAATAAGTCATCTCTTCAACTTGTCCTGAGAGAATCATGCATTCCCTGAGTTGTTATTTGAAAATGCTGTGGGAGCGTTTGACAGCACTGGGCCTGTACTCGCTGTAGTTTAGGAGGTTGAGGGGGGATGATCCCCGCACATTAACACTATCCTACACCCACTAGGGACAATTTTTACATTTGCCCAGCCAATTAACCTACATACCTGTACGTCTTTGGAGGGTCAGACAGCATATCTGCAGAAAAGGAATAGGTGACGTTTTGTGTCGAGACCCTGAAGAAGGTCAGCTTTTTGTGTTTATCTTAGGTTTAAACCAGCATCTGCAGTTCCTTCCAACACACCCAAGCCCCTGAGATGTGTCCTCAAGTAGCAGCCTTATTTCTATGACATTCATGTGTTTACCTAAGCGCTATTTGGCGCAAGAGAAGAAAGGCGGAAGGTAATTTTGACAATTATAAGAGCAGAATCTCTGCAGGAATTTGCAATGATTTAAACTATGAACCTGAGCAGTGTAGTTGAACAGCATAAGCTATATCATCATATCATATCATATATACACAGCCGGAAACAGGCCTTTTCGGCCCTCCAAGTCCGTGCCGCCCAGCGATCCCCGCACATTAACACTATCCTACACCCACTAGGGACAATTTTTACATTTACCCAGCCAATTAACCTACATACCTGTACGTCTTTGGAGTATATTGTGCTTGGTGCATGCAGTTCTAATGGAAAGGTGCCCTTGGTCTTCTAGAGTGTAATACATGCAATTCAATGAACTGACAATATCAGCTACTCAAAATTCAGGCAAAAGTGTGACATCTCATAGAATGGGGTGTTCTGATTTTCTTGCCATAGAAATATTGTGCATATTAATAAAATAAAATGATATATACTTTATTTTTAGAACTTCATTAATGATATTTCTAATTTTCCCTTAAGATGGTGTGTTTTCCTAATCTTTATTTTATCCCTTCATTTCCTGCATATCCAAAAAGTCTGTTAAATGCTGTTATGGTATCTGACTCCTCCACCACCACCCCTGGCAGCACATTCCAGACACTCACATCCTCTGTGTGACAAACGTGCCCCACACATCTCCTTTAAAATTTGCCCCTCTCACTTACAGTTGTGCCCTCTAGTACTTAGTTTAGTTTAGTTCAGAGATACAGCACAGAAACAGGGACTTAAGCCCACCGTGTCCGCGCCAACCAGCGATCCCCACACACCAACACTATCCTACACACACTAGGGCCAAGCCAATTTTGGATCCAATTGCCAGCTTGTCGTGGTTCCCATGCACTCTAATCTTCCAGACTAACCTACCATGAGAATATGTTAAAGGCTTTGCTAATGTCCTTGGCGGCTATTTCCACTGCTTTGTTCATATCAATCCTCTTCGTGACCTCTTAAAAAAATATATACGATTTCCCACACACACAGCCAAGTTGACTATCCCCTGAAGGAGTAGGCACCTATCATAACAAGAGGAGTTGAGTATAAGAGCAAAGAGGTCCTTCTGCAGTTGTACGGGGCCCTAGTGAGACCACACCTGGTGTGCAGTTTTGGTCTCCAAATTTGAGGAAGGATATTCTTGCTATTGAGGGCGTGCAGCGTAGGTTTACTAGGTTAATTCCCGGAATGGCGGGACTGTCATATGTTGAAAGACTGGAGCGACTAGACTTGTATACACTGGAATTTAGATGGATGAGAGGGGATCTTATCGAAACAAGATTATTAAGGGGTTGGACACGTTAGAGGCAGGAAACATGTTCCCAATGTTGGGGGAGTCCAGAACAAGGGGCCACAGTTTAAGAACAAGGGGTAGGCCATTTAGAACGGAGATGAGGAAAAACTTTTTCAGTCAGAGAGTTGTAAATCTGTGGAATTCTCTGCTTCAGAAGGCAGTGGAGGCCAATTCTCTGAATGCATTCAAGAGAGCTAGATAGAGCTCTTAAGGATAGCGGAGTCAGGGGGTATGGGGAGAAGGCAGGAACGGGGTACTGATTGAGAATGATCAGCCATGATCACATTGAATGGTGGTGCTGGCTCGAAGGGCCGAATGGCCTACTCCTGCTATTGTCTATCCAAATGCCTGTTGATCCTGTCCCTCTGAATCCTTTCCAATAAATTTCCCACCACTGACGTTAGGATTACTAAGATAGACACAACTAAGGCAAGTTGAGCCTTGCAACTCAATTTCATTACCTCTTTTTGCCCTGCTAATTTGCATTCTTAATAGACAATAGGTGCAAGAGTAGGCCATTCGGCCCTTCGAGCCAGCACCGCCATTCAATGTGATCATGGCTGATCATTCACAATCAGTACCCTGTTCCTGCCTTCTCCCCATACCCCCTGGCTCCTTACCCCTTATTCTTAAACTGTGGCCCCTGGTTCTGGACTCCCCCAACATTGGGATCATATTTCCTGCCTCTAATGTGTCCAATCCCTTAATAATCTTATATGTTTCAATAAGATCCCCCCTCATCCTTCTAGATTCCAGCATATACAAGCCTAGTCGCTCCAGTCTTTCAACATACGACAGTCCTGCCATTCCAGGAATTAACCTAGTGAACCTACGTTGCACGCCCTCAATAGCAAGAATATCCTTCCTCAAATTTGGAGACCAGAACTGCACACAGTACTCCAGGTGCGGTCTTACTAGGGGGCTGTACAACTGCAGAAGGACCTCTGCTCCTATACTCAACTCCTCTTGTCATAAAGGCCAACATGCCATTAGTTTTCTTCACTGCCTGCTGTACCTGCATGCTAACTTTAAGTGACTCATGAACAAGGACACCCAGATCTCTTTGTACTTCCCCATTTTAGGGGACGTAGGTAGGAAAAGGGGACGTACAACGAGATCTGGGTGTCCTAGTGCATCAGTCTAGGAAACATGTTCCCAATGTTGGGGGAGTCCAGAACCAGTGGCCACAGTTTAAGAATAAGGGGTAGGCCATTTAGAACTGAGATGAGGAAAAGCTCCTTTCAGCCATGTTTCTGTAGGGCTATAATATTCCAGTTGGACGAGGCAATCAAACATGCTGATTTTGTCCGCCTTATTTGTTAAGCTTCTAGCACTGAAATAAATAACTTAAACCACCGATATTCCCTCTCTCTTTGCCTGCCCGTCTGCTAATCTTGCTCTCTTTGAGTGTAGTAATTGCCCCTAATTTCTCATCTGGCACCCGCTTACCAGCCCTCCCCCCCCCCCCACCGGCAATCTAGTTTAAACCCCTCCAGTTCAGGTGCAACCCATCCCTCTTGTGCTGGTCATTCTTAAAATGTTATATGATATAATTATATAATGCCTTCTAAAAGCTGACTTTAACTTACAATGAAAGATTACCTGCTCTCTTTATACTTATCCCTTTTGTAAAAAAAACCTTTTGTAAAAAATAGAAACAATTTCTTCTTACCTTTAAAGTCAGAAAGTTGGACATTATTTGGCTTTATGAGCAGTCCTTCGTTGACTAGTTCTTCAAAGAGGGAATCAATTGTCCTGCAGAAATTGAACATCAACATTAGTGCACGTACACATCTAGATTATAATTCCAATCTCTTTGTTCATTAATTGTCTCTAATTTTATATTCTTTATACTATAATCATTTTGTGCAAGTAAAATAAGCTAACTTAACAGGTGAGAAAGACGTTGCATGACTTTTAATCCAAACTAGACCAAGTCGACCCGTTGGGCCCAAACCTCTCCTGCATTGGTGCAGCACCCTGTCCTCCCCCTTCCCCTCTCTCCTCAACCCCCCACTCTCCTCCCCCTCCCCCACTCCCCCCTTCCCCCTCCCCTCCCCCTCCCTCCTCTCCTTTTAAACTTTAAAATGTGAATAACTTAAAAAATATAACACCGATTTCAATAAAACTACTTGCATTATCACTAAAGTGACAACGGTGAGTAAGGTGGGCCTAAAATTGTCGCGCTATCGTGTACCGTTTTGGCTGAAGTTGTCATAAACAAGATAACAAACGAGAGTTTTAGTATATAGATGACACCCTTAATGTATTGCAGCACCAATGAACCTGCAACCGTCAGAGAAGTTACACCTGTCCCTGTACCTCCTCCCTCACCTCCATTCAGGGACCCCAGCAATCCTTCCAGGTGAGACAGAGGTTCATGTGTACCTTGTCTAGCCTCATCTACTGCATCTGGTGTTCCCAATGTGGCACCCTGTACATCGAGGAGACCAAGGGTAGACTTGGCAAGCGTTTCGCCGAACACTTGCAGGAGTTCTGCCAATGCCCACTGGATCTCTCGGTTGCTAAGCTTTTTAACTCCTCTTTCCATTCCCGCACTCTTCCCATTCCCACCTTTCCGTCCTGGGCCTCCTCCATTGGCGGAGTGAGGCCGCACCCAAACTGGTGGAACAACCCCTCATGTTCCGTTTGGGTAGCTCACAGCCCAAAGGTATGATCATGGAATTCTCCACTTTTAGGTAACTACAAAACCCTCCACCTCTCCCTTCTTCCCTGCCCTTTCCCTCTCCTCCCTCCTCTGCCCAGCTGCCTCGAACCTACTCCTCCCCTCCCCTCTCCTTCCATCTACATTCCTATCTCTAGCTTCACAATTCGCAACTCTTCAATCCTTTTCTCGCACACCTTGTCTTTTCATCTCTGGTGTTTGTCCACCATCTGTCTCTCAAAAGCACCCCTCACCTGTATCAACCTATTACCTGCCACCCTCTATCCTGCTCCTCCTCTTTTCCAGCTTTCCTCTCCCTCCCCCTAAAGATAAATCTAGAAAAGGTTCCCGACCAAAACGTCACTTATCCATGTTCTCCAGAGATGCTGTCTGACAGGCTGAGTTACTCCAGCACTTTGTGTCTTTTTTTATAAACAAGTATCTGCAGTTCTTGGCATCCACATTCACCAGCATGTTATCTGACCTTGCAGGCTTGGCTTACAAGGAGAGATTTTTAGATTTAGCTTTAGAGATACAGCGCGGAAACAGGCCCTTCAACCCACCGAGTCCGCGCCGCCCAGCGATCCCCGCATATTAACACTATCCTACACACACTAGGGACAATTTTTACATTTGCCCAGTCAATTAACCTACATACCTGTACGTCTTTGGAGTGTGGGAGGAAACCGAAGATCTCGGAGAAAACCCACGCAGGTCACGGGGAGAACATACAAACTCCGTACAGACGGCGCCCGTAGTCAGGATCGAACCTGAGTCTCCGGCACTGCATTCGCTGTAAGGCAGCAACTCTACCGCTGCGCCACCGTGCCGCCACCAAGACTGGATAGACTTTTTTTCTTTGGAGCGTAGGAGACTGGGGGATACCCTTATTGAGGGGCATGAGTAAAGTAAATGCTCACAGTCTTTTTTTCAAGGCAGAGGATTCTAAAACTAGAGTGCATTGGCTTAAGATGGGAAGGAAGAGATTTAAGAGGGATCTCAGGAGCAACAATTTCACTCAGTGGATACTCCATATCTGCAACGAGCTGCCAGAGGAATCTATAGAAGCAGATACAACTACATTTTTCAAAAGACATTTGGACAGATATTTGGACAGAAAAATTTAGATGGATATGGGCAAATGCAGGTACAGTAAATGGGACTAGCTCAGAATGCCAACTTGGTCTGTCTGGACAAGGTGGAATAAGGGGCCTGTTTCCATGCTTTATAGCTCCATGACTATGACTGCATTTTTGTATCTGGAATTTTTAAACTTTGAAATTATACGATTGAGATGAAAGTCACTTTTCTGCTTGTGGAATATTTCTTGACGAGGCAAGGTTTTGTTCGATCGATCGCTACCTGTTCGCAGTCAAATCTTTTCCTTTCTTCTTCTTCTTTCCTTTCTTCGATTTTTTCTGCAGGAAACCCAGAAAAAGAGTAAACTCACAGAATTTCAAATTGTTCTCGTCAAATAACCTTGGTTTCAAATAGACGTGCGAAGCGATCTATTCTTGATTAATTTCTTAATTAATTTCATAAATCAATGTAATCAAATTTTTAATTAGTGCGGGTGTCAGGGGTTATGGGGAGAAGGCAGGAGAATGGGGTTAGGAGGGAGAGATAGATCAGCCACGATTGAATGGCGGAGTAGACTCGATGGGGGGAATGGCCTAATTCTGCTCCTATCACATGACCTTATGATCAAAGTGATCACCTCCTGTTTTACATTTCAAAGCACATAGTGTTTATTGACATGGAAATCAATTCCCAAAGTATAACAGTGTGCAATTACAATAATAGCCTGGGCGTATTCAGATACAAATCTACTTTGTGAAATTCCACATTATGACTACATTTAGGTGATAAGTGCCACAACAAATGAAAACATACACCAGAGAACTGTATGGTATAGGAATAGGTCCTTCAAACCAACCAATTTGTTCACACCATGATGCCAATCATAGTTATACATTCATAGTGTCGAAACAGGCCCTTCGGCCCAACTCATCCATGCCGATCAAGATGCCCATCTAAATTAGTCTCATTTGCATGTGTAGGAGGCAACTGCAGATGCTGGTTTACACCGAAGATAGACACAAAATGCTGGAGTAACTCAGCGGGACAGGCAGCATCTCTGGAGAGAAGGAATGGGTCTCGACCCGAAACGTCACCCATTCCTTCTCTCCAGAGATATTGCCTGTCCCGCTGAGTTACTCCAGCATTTTGTGCCCATTTGCCTATGTTTGGTCCATATCCCACTAAACCATTCCTTTCTATGTCCCTGGCCAAATGTCCTTTAAATGCTATTATTTAAATCCCCAACTCAACTACCCCCCCTGGCATCTTGTTCCATATTCCAGAATACTATCTTGCACACACTAGGCACAATTTACATGTATACCAAGTATACAAACCCCAGCCAATTAACCTACAAACCGTAACGTCTTTGGAGTGTGGGAGGAAACCGAAGATCTCATAGAAAACCATGGTCGGTGAAGAGATGCCATGTCAAAGCACATATTCCTGCGCTGAATGTTCTGCACAACAATATTTCAGTCCACTCACCTTCTTCCCATCTTTCTTTCCTTTCTTCTTGGTACTTTTATCCCTATCCACTGCTATCTTTAAGTTCTTCAGCTCCTGCCTCATGAGTTCATCTACCTGCAACATGTGAAATAAATCAAAATCAGTCCAATTGAGCAAATAAACAGTCAAGATTTCATTTTCAGTACATACATGTGCAGATACAATGAAATGGCAAGCGAAAATGTCTCAAATCTTAAAAAAAAAATAATGGTAAAATACTGTATAGTGATAAGAAAAACATTTCATTCAATTTTTAATTAAAATCCTTTATATTGACTGAAGAAATGAAAAAAGGGGAGAGCTAAAATCAAAAATCAATGATCTGCTCACCAGAGTTTATCACTGAGTATTCAGAAACCGCATCCTTACTAATAGACTCTTAAATCTTACCAACCGCTGAAGTCGGGCTACAGATATCAAAGGATTGTCTGAATTGCTTCCATCCATCACCTTGCTTTATTCGGTGTGGTAATACAAAATCTTACATTAAATAATAATAAACTAAATCTTGTGTCTTTTGCCACGCTGGTGGCCAGACGACAAATCTTGATCAGATGGAAAGATTGTAACCCTCCAACATTTGTACAGTGGATTAGGGATATGTTGTATTTTATTAAATTGGAGACGATTAGGTACACTGTTAGGGAATCAGCTGACAAGTTTACACTGATATGGCAACCTTTTCTTAGTTGTATTGATGCTTTAGGCTCTGATAATTTTATGGTTGAGTAGTCTTTGATATGTGTGTATGTAATTAAGAGTGGAATTGTATTGGAATGGTATGACTTAACATTCCGATTTTTCTGCTTCCCTCTTCTCTCTTTTTATGCGTGTTAGTGCCCTAGATAATATGGTGTACTGCTTTAAACCCCTAACAATTTATCTTTTTGTAAAAATTAATTTTTTTTTTTTTTTGGGGGGGGGGGGGGGGGGGGGATTAATTAAAAAAATTTTTTTTTAAACTTTGTCTTTTTTTCATGCTTATGTTTATGTTTACTTATTTACTTATTTTCCGTGCATATCTTAAGTTATATACCCTGAATGGTATTGTGGGTAGGGGGGATATCTATCAGCACTAATGCGTTCATGCATTGAATTGTCAAAGCTGTATTAATAAAAAATCAGAAATAAACTTTGTTCAAAAAAAATCCTTTATATTGACTGAAGAAAATGAAAAATGGGGAGAGCTAAAATCAAAGATCTGCTCACCAGAGTTTATCACCGAGTATTCAGAAACCACATCCTTACTAATAGACTCTTAAATCTTACCAACCGCTGAAGTCAGGCTAACCTCGCTCCCTTTTTGAACAGCAGAGTAACATTTACAATTTTCCAGTCCTCAGGAACCACTCCTGACTCGAGTGATTCTTGAAATGTCACCATTAATGCCTCCACGATCTCTAAAGCCACCTCTTTCGGAACCCTGGGGTGCAGTCCATCTGATCCAGGAGACCTATCCACCTTCAGACCTAACAATCTCCTAAGCACTTTCTCCTTAGTAAGAGAAACTCCACGAGCTTCTGGCCTCTGACTCTCTTGAATTTCTGGCACTTTGCTGGTGTCAATCTTCCACTGTGAAGATTGACGTAAAAAATGTTTTCAATTCGCCATTTCTTTGTTCTCCATTACTAATTCTCAGGCATCATTTTCCAGCGATCTAAATGTTCACTCTTGCCTCTCTTTTACTCTTTATATATCTAAAGAAACTTTTAGTCATAGCGTGATACTGTGTGGAAACAGGCCCTTTGGCCCAACTTGCCCACACCGGCCATCATGTCCCAGCTGCGCTAGTCCCACCTGCCTGCACTTGGTCCATATCCCTCCAAACCTGTCCTATCCATGTACCTGTCTAACTGTTTCTCAAACGTTGGGATAGTTCCTGCCTCAACTACCTCCTCTGGCAGCTCGTTCCAGAACCCCACCACCCTTTGGTAACCCCTTTATATTATTGGCTTGCTTGCCTTCATATTTCATCTTCACCTCCTGATTCCCTTCTTAAGTATGGTCCTCAGTTCCCAAAACTCCTCCAGGGATGCACTTGATCCCAGCTACCTCTACCTGTCCCGTGCGCCATCCTGAGCGATGCCTCATTTTCTCTCATCGTACAAGCTTCTTTAGATGCTTTTAAAACGGCGATGACAATAGTTCAAGGCATGCATCCCACTTTCCAGACATTCCTTCCACTGCAAATAACCTACTCCAATCAAATATAGCAAGCTTCTGCCTCATACTGTCAAAGTTGGTCATGCCCCACTTCAGAAATTTTAACTCTTTGGCCTGCCCTGGTTTTATCCAGAAATATATTAGAGCTAATTGAACAGTGGTCCCGAAAGGCTTGCACATGTACACTTCAGTCACTTTCCCGTCCCAATTTCCTAAGAACAGATCAAGCTTTGCCCCCTCCCCTGTAGGACCCTCTACATATTGCCCGAGGAAACCTTTGGCAAATTCCACCCCTTGGCACTATGACAGTGCCAGACTAGGTTGGGAAAGTTAAAATCTCCTACTTTGACAACTCCGGGAACAGGAGTTCCCAGGAACAGGAGTTCCCGACAACTCCGGGAATACATACCTCATTTAGATGGCTGCTGATGAACATCTGGTCACACTTATTGTTGGTTATATGTCACCAATTTTCCATGAACTGCACCATTTAAAAAGACTCCCAAGGCAGGTCCTAGACTGGCACTGGGAACTGACTTTGATGGGTTTCTTGTAAAATGGACTCGCCTCTAGGTCCCCATCCCTGGAAGGTGCTGACACCATCCTCCCCAGGCCTTTGACTCTCACCCATCAGCGGGATACCAATCTGTTCCTGTTTATGGACCATTCCCACGACACCAGGAGTCCCCACCCACCTATAACTGACGGGGTGGTGTGGCGGGACTTTTGCGGGCTCCGCAGCCCCCGGTCCCGGTCCCAGCCATTGGCAACTCCCCGGGATCGCCCCGCTTGGTCGAGGAGCCGGAGACCGGGAGCCCGAGGAAGGGTGAGGGAAGCGAGCGTCCGGTCTGGTTAGCGGGCGGCGGCGGAGTCGGCCATGGAGTGGGCGCCGCCATCTTACCGCGGGCCTCCGGCGGCCGCCGCCTTCGCCCCGCCGCGCTGCCACAGCCGCCACCCCTCGTACAACGCGGGCGGGCAGGGCCAGGGCCAGGACGACCCTGCCTCCCGGGGGCAGCATGGCCGGGTTGGAGGCGACTGGAGGCCGGGTCTCCCGGGCCGGGACAGAAGCCTCGCCGGCGCCCCGGGGAGACTGGTGCCGGCGGCCTGGGGCCCGTATCCGGGGCCTGAGGAGCAGCAGCAGCCGGCGGACGGCGCTCCCCTCCCCGCCCGTGGGGCTGCGGACCACCGCCCGGAGGGAACCGCCCCGGTCTCCACCGTCCCCCCAAGCCATGGGATCAGCCGCAGGACTACCCCCGCCCCCATGATGTCTCCACTGTCTTGTGTGGAGTCGGCAAGTCGTTGGTTCCAGTGGCTTTAGGGCTTGTCTACCTGGCACGTGAAGCCTGGGTTCGGCGGATTGCGCGGTGGAAACCACCAGAAGGTTCAACGGGCAGAAAGACGATCCCAGCAGAGCGTCGTGGAGCGCAAACAGGGCAGAGTGAGATACGTAGGACACTTCTGACCATCTACTGCATCCTGACCTGTCCCCAGCCGTCCCGACTATGTCTTGCTGCTGGAACCCGTTAGGCCGGGACGAGAGAGTGAGGCCGGCGATCTGCGCAACTACCCCTCACTTAAATCCAAGTCATGACTTCAACCTCGGCCAGCGTACCAAGGCTGGCGGGGATCCCAATCAGCGGCCGAAATAATAAGATTGAAAGTGAAGTCATGGTCATCTTCGAACCCGAAGAACGAACAACAACAACAAACTGAGGATCACAAGCTTAACTCCTAACCTTCTTTACGATCCAAGACTCCCACCTGACCTTTAAGCACTGTGGTCCACATCCACCCGGCTGCTGTCCAAAACCTCATCTAAATTAATTTCCCTGCTTTGCAATTCTGATGTGTGCCACTAATTCAAACGTACCCAATGGCATGTGCACGACTGAACAGTCAGCAGGAGAGTCTGAAGAAGGGTCTCAACCCAAAACGTCACCCGTTCCTTCTCTCCAGAGATGCTGCCTGAGTTATTCCAGCATTTTGTGTCCATGTGCACTACTGAAGTTCTATGACCAAGATGCATGCTGACCAGCTAGTTAATTTGAACCTGTGGGCCCCAAGAAAATTGGGGGCATTTGCTCACTTGTTTATGAATTCAAAATGGACAATCTCATTTGTGTACATTGAAATTCAGTTGTCATAGTTTGCCCATTTCATTTAGTTCAACATGTCTTTGAAACTAAATGCATCAATCAAAACTTAGATATGTGGCCTTCTACCCTGTCATCCAACTCACTTTTTGTTCTATTTAGAGAAACAGGCCCTTCAGCCCACCGAGTCCCCACTGACCAGCTATGCCCGCACATTAACAATATCCTAAACACATTAGGGACAATTTACACTTATACCAAGCCAATTAGCCTACAAACCTACATGTCTTTGGAGTGTGGAAGGAAACCAAAGATCTCGGAGAAAACCCACGCGGTCACGGGGAGAACGTACAAACTTCGTACAGACAGCACCCATAGTCAGGAACGAACCCAGGTCTCTGGCGCTGCAAACACTGTAAGGCAGCAACTCTACCACTGCACCAACGTGCTGCCTATTTACAAAGATGTCAAATAGTTGCAGCCCTGTTCCAGATTTTGTCAGACACTGCTTGTCAAAACTTGTTTATTTGAGGAACCCTGCACTATGACACCTGGTGTTAATCATAAGAACATAAGTAATAAAAGTAGAATTAGGCCATTCGGCCCATCATGTCTACTTCGCCATTCAATCATGGCTGACCTATCTCTCCCTCCTAACCCCATTCTCCTGCCTTCTCCCCATAACCGCTGAGACCTGTACTAATCAAGAGTCTATCTATCTCTGCGTGAAATATATCCACTGACTTTGCCTCCACAGTCTTCTGTGGCAAAGATTCACAGATTCACCACCCTCTGACTAAAGAAATTCCTTCTCATCTCCTGCCTAAAAGAACGTCTTTTAATTCTGAGGCTACAATAGACAATAGACAATAGGTGCAGGAGGAGGCAATTCAGCCTTTCGAGCCAGCACCACCATTCAATGTGATCATGGCTGATCATTCTCAATCAGTACCCCGTTCCTGCCTTCTCCCCATACCCCCTGACTCCGCTATCCTTAAGAGCTCTATCTAGCTCTCTCTTGAATGCATTCAGAGAATTGGCCTCCACTGCCTTCTGAGGCAGAGAATTCCACAGATTCACAACTCTCTGACTGAAAAAGTTTTTCCTCATCTCAGTTCTAAATGGCCTACCCCTTATTCTTAAACTGTGGCCCCTTGTTCTGGACTCCCCCAACATTGGGAACATGTTTCCTGCCTCTAACGTGTCCAACCCCTTAATAATCTTATACGTTTCGAAAAGATCTCCTCTCATCCTTCTAAATTCCAGTGTATACAAGCCTAGTCGCTCCAGTCTTTCAACATATGATAGTCCCGCCATTCCTGGAATTAACCTAGTAGTACGACCTCTAATCCTAGACTCTCCCGAAGGAAACCCATGAGAGATCGAATTTGATGCAGGAATCGGCATGCAAGACCAGGAGTAGGATAGTTTGTGAGTCAGTTTCAGATCCCCCGGAAATAATTAGGCAACCATTATAATTGGTGGAATGCAATCAGATTTTCATGCAAGATTTAAAAAGACTCTTCTACATTTGGTTTGAGTTTCTTCACAAATGCCATTTCAAGCTTGTATAAAGCTTGCGTACAATGACAGCTTACCTGAACAAAAAATCAATCCGGTTTCTCCTATCCTTTAACAGTCTCTGTGATTCATTTGAATTTTTAACGCGTTTATCCACTCTGCTACCTTCCCAACCACATATGTTATGAACAGACAAAATCCTGAATAAATGTTTTTTATCGGGTGTGGTGTTGGTGATGACACCATGCTGGTAGTGACCACGCCGACATTCACAGTAGGGTGAACACATGCAAGGTCGTGTATTTACATTGGTATGAAAGTCCAGGACCACCAGGGGGTGCTGTCCCTCACGGCCAGAGCACATGTTCGATGTTGCTAGCAACCCCAGGGTTGTCCCGGCAGCTCAGTCCTGGAGGTGTGGCAATCTCAGGCTTCTGCCTGCAGTTCACCCTTAGCCTGAGAGGAGGCGCTGGCGGTCTGAGGTTTCTTTTTCCTGGCGGCTCAGGTGTGGGCTTGCAGAGGCACTGCTGCATTATCCTGGCAGCCAGTCTTTGCCTCTGCCTGCATGTGGGTGCAGTCTGTGGGAAGGAAGAAGTTCTGGCATCTCAGGCTTGCCCCAGCCACTCAGTAGAGGCGCTGAGCGTCTAAGGGTCCTAGCGTCTAAGGGTCCCAGTCTTAACCACACAGTGGCACTGGTGGTCTCAGGCAGTGGCTCAATCATTCTCCAACCTGCAACAGGGGAACACAGCTAGCAGGGAGGTTTTGGCCCCTGGCCCTCTGGCCTCTGGCTAGAATGCCTGGATTTTCTGGGGAGTAGGCTGATACGGTTCAAGTGGCCAACCAATATCAACTAATTGGACACAGCTAGACACAAAAAGCTGGAGCAACTCAGCGGGTCAGGCAGCGTCTCTGGAGAGAAGGAATGGGTGACGTTTCGGGTCGAGACCCTTCTTCAGACATTTCTTCAGAAATTGGACGTGGCTGTTGGCAATAATGCTGGGCATTAGCCTCTCCTGGTCAGCCAGCCAGTGATAGGGATCAAAGTGACATCCAAGGGAGTGGGCGCTGTCCCAAGGGTAAAGCAATTGCCAAATAATGCTTCAGAATTTTTTGAGTAATCTGAAAACCAATGCAAATTTTCTTAGAAATATAATTTGCACTGATTGGAGTATGACTTAAAGATTCTGCCTTCAGAGTATTCCAAAAGAGCAGTGCAACTGAGCAAAACAAAAAGTTGAGGCACATGTATCTTATTAGTGATTAAAAGATTCACTTTGAATTGATTGCAAGGCAAATTTAAAAACTGCAGTAGACATGTTAATACAGAGAATGGATTCTGATTTTCTTTCTAGAGTTTGCAGCATGGCAGCTGAAACTGAGTGTGAATACATTTGAAACGTACTCACATTTTAACAGTGAGTACATTACATTAAACAATTTAATTTAGTTTCGAGATACAGCGCGGAAACAGGCCCTTTGGCCCACCGAATCCGCACCGACCAGCGATGTCCGCACGCCGACTTACCCTACACACACTAGGGACAATTCACATTTCTACCAAGCCAATTAGCCTACAATACGTGCAAGTGATCATCCCCATGTGTTGTATGAAAATAACTGCAGATGCTGGTACAAATCGAAGGTATTTATTCACAAAATGCTGGAGTAACTCAGCAGGTGTTGGGTCGGTGCGGGTTTGGCAGGAAACGTATCAGTGCTAAACTCTATTAATAATAATAATAATAATAATGCATTACATTTATATAGCGCTTTTCAAACACTCAAAGACGCTTTACAGGGATTACTAGAACATAGAGAAGAAAATAAATAGATAAATAAGTAAATGAACAGAAAAAGGAGACAGAAGGTGAGGTGACGGTCAGTGGTTGAAGGCAGTGCTGAACAGGTGAGACTTCAGTGATGTTTTGAATGTGGTGAGTGAGGAGGAGTCTCTGACGGTTTGGGGTAGTGAGTTCCAGAGGGTGGGAGCAGCGATGGAGAAAGCCCTGTCCCCCCAGGATCTGAGTTTGGTCCGGATGGGGGGGGACAGGAGGTTGGCAGCAGCAGAGCGGAGGGTGGAGGTGGGAGTGTATCTGTGGAGGAGGTCAGTCAGGTAGGATGGGGCCAGGTTATGGAGGGCTTTGTAGGTCATGAGGAGGATTTTGTACTGGATTCTCTGGGGGATGGGGAGCCAGTGGAGCTTGTAAAGGACAGGGGTGATATGGTCACGGATTGGGGAGTGGTGAGTAGACGGGCAGCGGAGTTTTGAATGTATTGAAGTTTACTGATGATTTTTGAGGGTGAGCCATAGAGGAGGCTGTTGCAGTAGTCCAGACGGGAGGTGATGAAGGCGTGGATGAGGGTTTCTGCAGCTGTGGAGGAGAGGGATGGACGGAGACGGGCGATGTTTTTGAGATGGAAGTAGGCTGTCTTGGTGATGCGTTTGATGTGTTTGTCGAAAGAGAGGGTTTGATCAAAGATGATTCCAAGATTCCGGATGTGAGGGGAGGTGGATACTGGGAGACCATCAATATTGAGGATGAAGTTTTGGGTGGATTTGGTGAGCGTTTTTGGACCAATGATGATGATTTCGGATTTGTTGCAGTTGAGTTTGAGGAAATTTGATTGAAGCCAAGATTTTATTTCAGTGATGCAGTTTGTCAGTGTAGAGTGTGTGGTGGTGGAGATTGACTTGGTGGAGATGAGGAGCTGGATATCATCGGCGAAGCAGTGGAAGTTGAGACCATGACGGCGGATTAATTGACCAAGGGGGAACAGGTAGAGGATGAAGAGGAGGGGGCCAAGGACTGAGCCTTGGGGGACACCTTGGGGGAGGGGAGCGGTGGGGGATTTACAGTTGTTAATGGAGATGAACTGGTGCCTATAATAGCAGTCCGGGAGAAATGACCTGTTAGGAATGTCAGACGCAGGACATGCTTCTGTAATTAGATGGAAAGCAGGTATAAATGCAACTGCGAATCAGCCTTGCATGAAACCTGTCCCAATGCAAACTACAAGCAGCAATGAGTCTACAGAGCACAGCTTATTGGCTGGAGTAGTCGGCCACCCATGGGGTACAGTTTGTAAACTGACATGACCCTGAGATACTCCCCGATGTATCCGTCAATCAGAGGACAACAGCGCTATGTTAAGGGTCCGATATCAAATTAGACATCAGATGCCACCAGCTAAGTTGTTTGGCATTATTGTGAGTGCGATCAAGGAAGGTTCCAGACCAGACTTGTTCTGACACTTGGCACAAGGAGTTTGTTCGTTCTCCCTGTGACTACGTGGGTTTGCCGAAAAAGGAATCTCGGGCGAGCCGCGGCAGCGGCCCCATCCCACGCACCTTAGTTCTATTCTACACACGAGGGACAATTTACAGAAGCTAGTTAACCTACAAAACGGCTTACCTGCAGTCCGTCTGTCTTTGTGTTTTTATGTTGTTTTTTTGTCTTGATTGTGGTGTAAATGTGATGTCGTTTTTTGGGGTTGTGTCCTATGGGGGGGGAACGGGAACTGTAAATGTAAAATTGTCTCTTCCGAGCGGAGACGCAACCCTTTGTTCTGGGTCGTGTCTCCGTTCCCACTGCGGCCTACCACCGGCCATGCACCTGGAGCTGACGGCCTCCACCTGGGACTCGCCTGTGGAGGCTCCGGCCGCGTGAACATCGGAAGCTCGCAGCCCCTGCCCTGGGTGGGGGCCGACATCGGGAGCTCCGGCAGCGGCAGCGTCTTCGCCCGCCCCGAATCGCGGGGCTTGGGTCGGCCCGCTGCGGGCCTTCCACCGTCCAGCACGGCCTGGAACGTGGCAACTACAACAGCCTGACCGCGGGAGAAGACAGCAGGGAAAGAGAAAAGACATTCTGGCCTTCCATCACAGTGAGGAGGTGACTGGAGGACACTCACTGTGATGGATGTTTCTTTTTGTTTGATGTTGGTTTGTGATTATGTGTGTTATTGCTTATTTTTATTGCTCTTATTGTTGGACTGTGGGTAATCTTTCATTTCACTGCACATTTATGGGTATGTGACAAATAAACTTGACTATTGACTATTGATGTGGAAGGAACCAAAGCACCTGGAGAACATTCATTTCAATGATTCAACAATCCAATGATACTTTATTGTCTCATGTACCAAGGCACGGCAAAATTCTTTGCTTTTGCATACAATCCGGTAAAATCATACAGCAGACCTTACCCAGAGAGCACACAGGCCGTGTTACTGATGCCAACAAAGTTACAAAAAGTTCCTCGTGGCAACGAACCAACTCAGCGAGAGGGGGCTGCCATGACTGTTGTGGGACCCGTGTCGCTGAGAGCGAGGTGGTCCATCGAGAGCAACTGTCGCTGAGAGCGAGGTGGGCCATCGACAGCAACCCGGCGAGCAGTTGCTGTGAGGGGGGGGGGGGGGCATGAGAGCCTTGAGACATGATCTACCATGTACAAAACCTTGCTGCCTATCCCTAATCAGCCCTGGGCCATCTAAGTGCATGTATATCTTATCCCTCGGAATACTGTCTGGTAACTTTCCGACCACAAATGTTGGACTCACTGGCCTGACGGTTCCAGGCTTTGCCCTGCAGCCCTTCGTAAATAGAGCACTAGACACGCCACAAACACTTCATCCACTTGCCAAGACTAGATCAAGCGTTGCCCTCTCCCATGTAGTGCCCTCTATATAATGCTGCTTTCTGAACACATTTGACAAACTCTGCCCTGTTTAAACCTTTTGCACTATGACATTCCCAGTCAACATTGGAAAAGTTAAGATCCACAACTATTACTATTACTACTACTACTATTACTACTATTACTATTACTACTATTACTATTACTACTACTATTACTACTACTACTATTACTACTACTATTACTACTACTACTACCACCACTACTACTACGGAGGTGGCGAACGAGAATGATGAGCGTAGGGCGATGGATGTAGTCCACATGGATTTTATTAAAGCTTTTGTTAAGGTCCCTCATGGTAGGCTGATCCAGAAGATTAAAATGAATGGGATTCACAACAACTTGGTCGTATGGATTCAGAACTGGCTTATTCAAAGAAGATAAGTGTGTTGCGGCGGAAGGTAGATATTCTGGCTGGAGGTCGTGTCCAGTGGAGCTCTGCAGGGATCAGTGCCGGGACCTCTTTTGCTTGAGATGTATAGAAATGCCCCAGACCCAAATGTAGATGGGTTGGTGAGTAAGTTTGCTGATGACACCAAAGTTGGAGGAGTTGCAGACAGTGAGACAGGCTGTCAGAAGATACAGTGGAATATAGATCAGCTGCAAAACGGGTGGAGAAATGGCCAATGGAGTTTAACCCGACCAAGTGTAAAGTGTTGCCCTTTTGAGGTTGAATGGATAATAGATAATAGACAATAGGTGCAGGAGGAGGCCATTCGAGCCAGCACCGTCATTCAATGTGATCATGGCTGATCATTCTCAATCAGTACCCCGTTCCTGCCTTCTCCCCATACCCCCTGACTCTGCTATCCTTAAGAGCTCTATCTAGCTCTCTCTTGAATGGAAGGAGAATACAGTTCATAGCAAGACCCTCAACAGCATTGACGTGCAGAGGGATCTTGGAGTTCAAGTTCACTGGTCACTGAAGGTGGCAGCAGGAGACAGGGTGGTTAAGAAGGCGATGGTATAGTTGCCATCATTGAATGTAAGACTCAGGATGTCATGACACAGGTCTAAAGGGCTTTGATCAGGCCGCGTTTGGAGTATAGCATGCAGTTCTGGTCTCCCCATACACAAAATATGTGGAGGCTTTGGAGAGGGTGCAGAGGAGGTTTACCAGAATGCAGACTGGATTAGAGGGTTTCAGCTGCAAGGAGAGGTTGGATAGTCTTGGATTGTCTTCTCTGGAACGCCAGAGGTTGAGGGGAGACATGGTAGAAGTAAATAAAATTATGAGGGGCATAGGTGGGGCAGTCAGAATTTTTTTCCCGGGGTGAAAATGTTCAACACTGGAGGGTATAGCAATTAGGTGAGAGGTGGAAAGTTTAAAGTTTAAAGGCTAGTTTTTTTTTTACTCAGAGGGTGGCGGGGCCTGGATCGCATTGCCTGGGGTGGTGTTGGAGGCAGATGTGATCGTGGTACTTTGGGATAGGCACACAAAAGTGCAGGGAATAGAGGAATATGGATCACGTGCAGGCAGATGATATCAGTTTAACTTGGTATCATGTTCGACACAAACATTGTGGGCCGAAGGGCCTGTGCTGTTCTGTTGTATGTTCTAGTATTGGCCCTCTGCACCCTCTAGTTCTAGTACTGGTTTTCTGCACCCTCTCGGTCCGAATCTCAACCTACCTACTGCAGGGCGACCAACATTTCCCACATTGCAATACTCCAACTGCAGTCTTGTCAACATCCTGTACAGTTGTAACTATGATATCTCAACTTCAGTACTTTTTGCCCCAACCAACGCCATACACATCCTTCACTATCCTGTCTATCTGTGCCGCCATTTTCACAGAATGGCGTACTTGTACCCCGAGGGCTCTCTGTCCTACAACACTCCCCAGGGCCTCACCATTCACTGTGCATGTCTTGCCCTGGTTCAACTTCCCTCAATGCTTTGCTTCGCTCTTGTCCGAGTTAGATTCCACCTGTCATTGGTTTACCCACTCTCCCAGTTTTAGATTTTTTTTTTAGATTTAGAGATACAGCGCGGAAACAGGCCCTTCGGCCCACCGAGTCCGCGCCGACCAGCGATCCCCGCACATTAACACTATCCTACGCACACTAGGGACAATTTTTACATTTGCCCAGCCAATTAACCTACATACCTGTACGTCTTTGGAGTGTGGGAGGAAACCGAAGATCTCGGAGAAAACCCACGTAGGTCACGGGGAGAACGTGCAAACTCCGTACAGACGGCGCCCGTAGTCAGGATGGAACCTGAGTCTTCGGCGCTGCATTCGCTGTAAGGCAGCAACTCTACCGCTGCGCCACCGTGCCGCTGTTGATCTAGATTGTGTTGTAAGCTGAGAGTGTTTTCTACTATCCACAACACCACCAATTTTGACGCACTCTTACTAATTACGCCACCTTTTTTTAAAAATCCAAATCCTTAATGTAGATAAATAACAGGCGACCTAGACAATAGACAATAGGTGCAGGAGGAGGCCATTCGGCCCTTCGAGGCAGCACCGCCATTCAATGTGATCATGGCTGATCATTCTCAATCAGTACCCCGTTCCTGCCTTCTCCCCATACCCTCTGACTCCGCTATCCTTAAGAGGTCTATCTAGCTCTCTCTTGAATGCATTCAGAGAATTGGCCTCCACTGCCTTCTGAGGCAGAGAATTCCACAGATTCACAACTCTCTGACTGAAAACGTTCTAAATGGCCTACCCCTTATTCTTCAACTGTGGCCCCTTGTTCTGCACTCCCCCAATATTGGGAACATGTTTCCTGCCTCTAACGTGTCCAACCCCTTAATAATCTTATACGTTTCGATAAGATCTCCTCTCATCCTTCTAAATTCCAGTGTACACAAGCACTGATCCCTATGGCATATCATTGGTCAGAGGCTTCCAAAGGCCATGCTGGAGGTCTTTGACAAGGATCATCATCGCTCTAATCCATTTAGAGTATTTTGCGGAGACAGCATTAATGGCATTTTATTAGTGCCTTGAGAAGTTTGTCGTGGCTAGTCCGGATCTCCAATAACTCAATCTAATTTGTGAAACATGATCTCCCACGCATAAATCCACACAGATTAATTTGGTGGTGATGGGGAAAGGCAATATATCAAAGTCAACGGCAAGAACAGAAAATAATATGAATCGTGATAAACCTTGGAGATAACAACACAAGCCTGAGTTTTAAAATGTCAACGCACTGCAGAAGGGAATAAAGACTGAAATGGCAAAAGACTCAAAGAATCAAGAAGAAGTATAAGAAAATAACTGCAGATGCTGGTACAAATCGAAGGTATTTATTCACAAAATGCTGGAGTAACTCAGCAGGTCAGGCAGCATCTCGGGAGAGAAGGAATGGGCGACGTTTCGGGTCGAGACCCTTCTTCAGACTGATATTAGGGGGCGGGACAAAGGAAGGATATAGGTGGAGACAGGAAGATAGAGGGAGAACTGGGAAGGGGGAGGGGAAGAGAGGAACAGAGGAACTATCTAAAGTTGGAGAAGTCGATGTTCCTCTGTTCCTCTCTTCCCCTCCCCCTTCCCAGATCTCCCTCTATCTTCCTGTCTCCACCTATATCCTTCCTTTGTCCCGCCCCCCAGACATCAGTCTGAAGAAGGGTCTCGACCCAAAACTTCTCTCCCGAGATGCTGCCTGACCTGCTGAGTTACTCCAGCATTTTGTGAATAAATACCTTCAAGAAGAAGGAGTAAGTTAGAATGGAAAGTGAAAGAATGAATCTGGAATTAACACGGGAAATAGACAAAGGAATATCAAAGGATCAAACTAAGACAATCTATACCTCAAACTTTTCATGGCTTCATCTGTTAGATTCGTGATCTAAATTATTCATATCATCATCATCATCATATATATACAGCCGGAAACAGGCCTTTTCGGCCCTCCAAGTCCGTGCCGCCCAGCGATCCCCGTACATTAACACTATCCTACACCCACTAGGGACAATTTTTCACATTTTACCCAGCCAATTAACCTACAAACCTGTACGTCTTTTGGAGTGTGGGAGGAAACCGAATATCTCGGAGAAAACCCACGCAGGTCACGGGGAGAACGTACAAACTCCTTACAGTACAGCACCCGTAGTCAGGATCGAACCTGAGTCTCCGGCGCTGCATTCGCTGTAAAGCAGCAACTCTACCGCTGCGCTACCGTGCCGCCCGTGTTGCCATATTTGTGTACTGCGCTGTTTAACAGGCCACATAGTTTTACCTGCACTCTGATTTCATCCTCCACCTCTTTGCGTTTATCTTCCTTGATGAGTTCAGCAACATACTTCTGAGTGAGGTTTGCGCGCTCATCTCGGTTCTGCCAAACCCCTGTCGTTCAGAGAGAAGGGAGAAAAAAACTGATGCTTTATTCACAATAAAAGACGCTCGTCGTTGTAATCATCACCACCAGAAATTCAATTTATTTGTGTGTTTTTGAAGCACAAAGCTAGATAAAGTGAGACAAGGATCGTCACCCGTAATATATTGCATACTAAGGGGGTGCAACAGAAGGTCCTGGGGCTCACTGTTTGAGGAGATTCCATATCAGTTCAAGGAATGAAGGAAATGTTAGGCAGCAGGTCACCCTTGCCTCTCGTACATATATTCAACTCTCCTTTGCTCTTTACGTAATTCAGGCCAGTTCTATGGGTTTTGAAATGGCGACTGAGGCCAATGAGGGAACTGCAGACTCATCCGCAGATGTAGAAGGAGGGGTTAACAGAGCAGATGGGTGCGTGGTGAGACAGGATCATGAGAGGAATAGATAGGGTAGATAGTTTAGTTCAGTTTTTGTTTCGTGTAACTTTGAGATACAGCGTGGAAACAGGCCCTTCGGCCCACCGAGTCCCGGCCGACCAGCAATCACCCATACACCAGTTCTATCCTACACACGAGAGACTATTTACAGAAACCAATTAACGTACAAACCTGCACGTCTTTGGAATGAGGGAAGAAACCAGAGCACCAGGAGAAAACCCACGCGGTCACAGGGAGAACGTACAAACTCCTTACAGACAGCAGTCGTAGTCAGGATCGAACCAGGGGACAGAAGTGTCAGCACTCGTCTCTGCAACTGGATCCTCGGCTTCCTGACCAACAGACCCCAATCAGTGAGGATAGAGGATAAATCATCCTCCACGATAATCCTCAACACCGGTGCTCCACAAGGATGTGTTCTCAGCCCCTTCTTTACTCCTTGTACATCCACAACTGTGCTGCCATGTACAAATCTAATTCCATTTACAAATTCGCAGACGACACCACCATTGTGGGCCGGATATCAAATAATGATGAGACGGAGTCTGAGAAGGAGATCAAGAACCTCGTGTCCTGGTGTCAAGACAACAACCTTTCTCTCAATGTCAGCAAGACAAAGGAGATAGTGATGGACTTCAGGAAGTGAAGCTGTATACACACCCCAGTTTGCATTCATGGCCACGAGTGGAGATTTCCGCAAAGTAAATATCACCAACAACTTCTCCTGGACCATGCAAATTGAAGCAAGCATTTTATCAGGATGCATCACAGCTTGGTTTGGGTAAAGTTCCATCCAAGGCCGCTAGAAATTGCAGCGAATTATGGACGCAGCCCAGACCATCACACGAACCAACCTCCCTTCCATTGATTCCATTTATACCTCACGCTGCCTCAGCAGCATAATCAAGGACCAGTCGTAACCTGGCCACTCCCTCTTCTCCCCTCTCCCATCGGGCAAAAGGTACAGAAGTGTGAAAACGCACACCTCCAATTTCAGGGATAGTTTCTTCCCAGCTGTAATCGGGCAACTGAATCATCCTACCACAACCAGAGAGCAGTGCTGTATCTACCTCATTGGTGACCCTTTGACTAGCCTTGATCGGACTTGCTGGCTTTACCTTGCACTAAACGTTATTCCCTTATCATGTATCTATAGTATACATGGACCTGGGTCTAAAGATGATTCATAAATCCCAGTCTACAATTGAGTTCTGGAAACAAGTTCCAGAAATAAAATATCCGGAACTGAAGAAAGCTAGTGTGTGACTCATCTCAATTTTCAGCACAACATACTGCTGTGAATCACTGTACTCTGTAATGAAATTTGTGAAGTTGAAGCATCGTGCAATCCTTACAAACCAATACCTGACGGAGCTAATTCGTACAGCTTTGACAACATATCAGCCAGATTTTCAACGACTCACAGCCAAGATGGAGACCCTTAAGACCACTACTAGCAGTAAATAGCGGCTTTAATAGCCTGATATTTGTAGCAATGTCTGTTTGTCATAAAAATATTAAGATAAGACTGTAATTTTGTAAGGTGGTATCTGATTAAAATATCTCTAATTTTATTGGTTTGCTTTTTTAAAAAACATATTTTCCTCCATGTTTTGACCTGATATTTACTAAGACAAATAAATATCATTAAAAATATAATGTTTTCCTTTTTAGCTTTAGTTTTGGCAGTCTAATTTTATGTTACTGAAATGCAAATTCGCACATTTTTCTTAGAAGTTCCCGTAGTTCATTACCGTATTAAATACGCTCAATATAGTTAAAACAATCATCAGTCAAGATTTTGAAAACATTTGGTATATATGTGTACTTTGTGATTACTGAAACTAATACAAATTAACAGTTTAAAAAACTGCATACATGAATAAATATTATTGCATACATGCATTTCTTAATATTTATATAAAATTTTTGTAACAAAATGTGTATGTAACAATAAAAACGTATGTGTAAATTTTGTTCATGTCTTGCGGCTCTCAAACATCTGAACTTTATCGTATGTGGCTCTTACATTAAGCAAGTTTGGCAACCCCTGATCTATACACTGTAAATGGCTCGATTATAATCATGTATTGTTTTTCTCCTGACTGGATAGCACGCAACAAAAGCCTTTCACTGTACCTCGGTACACTAAACTAAACCCTTTAGCCCAGGCTGACCAAGGTGCCTCATGTACTCTAGTCCCACCTGCCCATGTTTGACCCATATTGCTCTAAACCTTTCCTATCCTAACCTTCCCTATCCATGCATCTGTTCAAATGTCTTTTAAATGTTGTTATAGTGTCTGCCTCAACTACCTCCTCTGGCAGCTCGTTCTATATACCCACCACCCTCTGTGTGAAAAGATTGCCCATCAGGTTCCTATTAAATCTTTCATCTTTCACTTTAAACCTATGTCCTCCGGTTTTTGGTTCCCCTACTCTGAGCATATATCTATTCCCCTCATTTATTCACCAAATGCTGGAGTAACTCAGCAGGTCAGGCAGCATCTCAGGAGAGAAGGAATGGGTGACGTTTCAGGTCGACTGAAGAAGGGTCTCGACCCGAAACGTCACCCATTCCTTCTCTCCTGAGATGCTGCCTGACCTGCTGAGTTACTCCAGCATTTTGTGAATAAATACCTTCGATTTGTACCAGCATCTGCAGTTATTTTCTTACACTACCTGTTGCTCCACTGCGATTTCTATTCCCCTCAGAGTCTTATACACCTGTATAAGATCGGCCCTCAGGCTCCTGCGCTCCAATGATTAACATCCTAGCCTGCCCAACCTCTCCCATTAGCTCAGGCCCTCAAGTCCTGGCAACATCTTTATAAATATTCCCTGCACTCTTTACAGCATCTACAAGAAACAATCAGATTTGTGAGAAACCATCTTCCATGTACAAAACCATGCTGACTATCTCTAATCAGCCTCTGTCTGTCTAAATGCATATATTATCCCTCAGAATACTCTTCATTTCAACTTCCTTACTATTGATTAGGTCTCACACAATGTAAAGGGCTTGGACAGGTTGGAATATGACAAATGTGTCCGAGAAGGCATCCTTAACCAATGTATAAATGAACCTGGTGGACCTGCCAACTGGACCTCCTCTTAGGGGACGAGGTTCAGCAAATGAGATCTCAGGAGGATGTGTGTAGGAAAGAACTGCAGGTGCTGGTTTAAATCGAAGGTAGACACAAAATGCTGGAGTAACTCAGCGGGTCAGGCAGCATCTCGGGAGAGAAGGATGACGTTTCGGGTGGAGACCCTTCTTCAGACGTTGGCGTTCTCTGGCGTTGCAAGGCAGCAACTCCACCGTGCCACCCTTCAGTTCAGGGGACATGGTTTCAGATTTTTACACCATTGCCATCTCTGGTGGGAAACTTTCCCTTTCTCACATTAAGTTTGAAGAAGGGCCTCGACTCGAAACGTCACCCATTCCTTCTCTCCCGAGATGACCCGCTGAGTTACTCCAGCATTTTGTGTGTCTATCTCAGGAGGATGTGTTGCCTCCCTGGTGCCAGGGTCCAGGATACTTTGCAGCGATTGCGGAACATTCTGAAGGAAGAGGGTGAGCAGTCAGGAGCGTTGTACACAGTTACACTAATGGCCCAGGCAGGAAGAGGAATGAGATTGTGAAGTGAACATACGGAGTTAGGCAAAAGATTACAAATCAGGACCTCGAGGATCTCCAGATCACTCCCATTGTTACTTGCTAGAATAGGTAGATAGTACAAATCAATGTGTGGCTCAGGAATTAGTTTAGTTTAGTTTAGAGATACAGCGCGGAAACAGGCCCTTCGGCCCACCGAGTCCACACCTGACCAATGATCCCCGCACACTAACTCTATCCTACACACACTAGGGACAATTTTACAATGCCAATTAACCTACAAACCTGTACATCTTTGGAGTGTGGGAGGAAACCGGATATCCCAGGGAAAACCAACACATGTCACGGGGAGAACGTACAGTACAAACTCGGTACAGACAGCACCCATGGTCAGAATCAAACCCGGGTCTCTGGCGCTGTAAGGCAGCAACTCTACCGCTGCGCCACCGTGCCACCCTTCAGTTCAGGGGACATGGTTTCAGATGTTTAGACCATTGCTATCTATGGTGGGAAACATTCCCTTTCTCACGGTAATGCTAAGGCCTCTAGTATATGATATCTCCATCTTTGGAAAAAGGTTCTGACCGTCTACCCTATCTATGCCTCTCATGATTTTATATTGTTCTGTCACGTCTCCCTGCAAACTCCGGCATTCTGGAGAACACAACCCAGGTGTGAGCAACCTCTCCCTGCAGCTAATATCCCCCCGTTCCAGGCAACATTCTAATAAATCTCGTCTGCACATTTTTCATCGCCTCCACATCCTTCCTATATTTGGGCGACCAGAACTGTATGGAGATAGTGATCACAACTCCATAAGGTTTGGGATTGTTCTGAAGAGGAACAGGTCTGGATGTTGGGGGATTTAGTTTAATTTAGAGATATAGCTCCAAAACAGGCCCTTCGGCCGACAGGGGTCAAACAGCAATCACTCGTACACTCGTTCTATCCTACGCACTAGGGACAATTTACACAAGCCAATTAACCTACAAACCTGCTTGTCTTTGGAATGTGGGAGGACAGTGGAGCGTCTGGAGAAAACCCACGTGGTCACAGAGAGAACGTACAAATTCCGTACAAACAGCACTGCTGTCAGGATTGAACCCGGGTCTCTAGCGATGTAAGGCAGCAGCTCTACCAATGTGCCACTGTGCCAACCGCTGAGCTAAGGCAGATTCTAATGTCATTAGGCAGATGCTAAAGAGAGTGGGAACAGTTGTTATAGGGTAAGTCCGCAGGTTGTTTAAAGGGCAGCTGATGGAAGTGCAGGATCAGCATGTTCCGGTAAGGGGGAGGGATAAGGACAGCAAGGTAAGGGAACTGTGGATGACCAAGGAGGTCGTAAACTTGATCAGGAAGAAAATGGAAGCCATATGTCAGGTCTATGGAGGTAACGTCACACAGAGCTCATGAGTAATATAAAGCAAGTAGTTAAGAACTAAAGCAGGCATTTAGAAAGGCCAAAGGGGGCCGTGAAATGTCATTGGCGAGATGGATTAAGAAGAAGGGTTTCGACCCAAAACGTCACCCATTCCTTCTCTCCAGAGATGCTGCCTGTCCCGCTGAGTTACTCCAGCATTTTGTGTCTATTTATGGATTAAGGAAAATCCCCAGGCTTTTAGATGTAGATTTTTTTCAGATTTAGAGATACAGCACGGAAACAGGCCCTTCGGCCCACCGAGTCCACGCCGCCCAGCGATCCCCGCACATTAACACTATCCGACTTACACTAGGGACAATTTTTACATTTACCCAGTCAATTAACCTACATACCTGTACGTCTTTGGAGTGTGGGAGGAAACCGAAGATCTCGGAGAAAACCCACGCAGGTCACGGGGAGAACGTACAAACTCCGTACAGACGGCGCCCGTAGTCAGGATCGAACCCGAGTCTCCGGCGCTGCATTCGCTGTAAGGCAGCAACTCTACCACTGCATGTTAAAAATGAGAGGATGGCCAAGGACCGCTCAGAGATGAAGGAGACGGAGGACGTAGGTAAGGTACTAAACACATGGATATTCGTAAGGCTTTTGATGAGGTTCTTCGCGGTAGGCTGATCCAGAAGATTAAGATGTACGGGATGATTTGGTCGTATGGGTTCAGAACTGGCTTATTCCCAGAGGACTGAGGGTTGTGGTGGAAGGTAGATATTCTGGCTGGGGGTCTGTGACCAGTGGAGTTCCACGGGGCTCTGTGCAGACAGTGAGGAATGCTGGTAGAAGATACAGCAAGATATAAATCAGCTGCAGAATCAGACAGACAATTTTGCTTTCTGATTTATTCTCCTTCCCCTCTGTAAAACGAAACACAAAACATCTGCTTGATATTAATCGCATGACATGGCTGATATATAGAGTCATAGAGTCATACAGTGTGGAAACAGGCCCTTTGGTCCAACTTGCCCATGCCGAACAAGATGACAATCTATAATAGTCTCATCTGCCTGAGTTTGGCCCATATCCCTTGGAACCGTTCCGTTTTGGCACCACGGTGGCGCAGCGGTAGAGTTGCTGCCTTACAGCGAATGCAGCGCCGGAGACCAGGGTTCGATCCCGACTACGGGTGCTGTCTGTACGGAGTTTGTACGTTCTCCCCGTGACCTGCGTGGGTTTTCTCCGAGATCTTCGGTTTCCACCCACACACCAAAGACGTGCAGGTTTGTAGGTTAATTGGCTTGGTAAATGTAAAAAATGTCCCTTGCTTGTAGGATAGTGTTAATGTGCGGGGATCGCTGGTCGGCGCGGACCCAGTGGACAGAAGGGCCTGTTTCCGCGCTGTATCTCTAAACTAAACCATCCAGAAACCTGTCCAGATGTCTTTTAAATGTTGTTATAATACCAGTCTGAACTACCATCTCTGGCTGTTCATTCCTTATATCCATCATCCTCTGTGCAAAAAAGCTGCACCTCAGGTTCATATTAAATCTTTTACCTCTCATCTTAAACCTATGTCTTCTGGTTCTTGATTCCCCTACACAAAAGACTCTGTACATTTACCCTGTTTATTCCTCTCATGATTTTGTACACATCTATAAAATCATCTCATCCTCCTCCTCCTGTGCTCCAAGGAATAAAGACCTAGTCTGCTCATCCTCCCCCTATTCCCCAGGTACTTGAGTCCTGCCAACATCCTCGTGAATCTTCTCTGCTCCCTTTCCAACTTAACAACATCTTTCCTATAACATGGTGCTCAGAACTGAACACAATACTTCAAAACCTCAGCAATGTCTTGTACAACTGTAACATACTGTAACATCCCAACTTCTATATTCAATACCCTGACTGATGAAGACCACTGTGCCGAAAGCCTTCTTGACCACCCTATCTATCTATCTATCTGTAACGCCACTTTTAAGAAACAACCAGACCAAGTGGACCCGTTGGGCCCAAACCTCTCCTGCGTTGGTGCAGCATCCTGTCCTCCCCCCCCCCTCCCCCTCTACCCCCTCCTCTTCTCCCCCTCCCTTCCCCCTCCCTCCCTCCTCCCCTCCACTTCTCCCCTCCCCTCCCCCCCACTCCACTCCCCTCACCTCCCCCCTTATCCTCCCTCCCTCCCCCTTCCTTCCCTAGGAGATAGATTTAAACTTTAAAATGTGAATAACTTTAAAAATATAACACCGATTTCAATGAAACGTCTTCCATTAACACCAAAGGGACATCGGTGAGTAAGGTGGGCCTAAAATTGTCGCGCTGTCATCTATCATTTTGGCTGTAGTTCAGGAACAAACAAACATACAAGAGTTTTAGTATGTAGATGTACCTGCACTCCTGGATCTCTCTGCTGTACCACACTACCCATAGCCCTGCCATTTACTGTGAAGATCCTTCCCTGATTTGACTTCCCACTAAGCAACATCTCGTACTTATCTGCATTAAACTCCATTAATCATTCCTCAGCCTGCTTGCCCAACTGATCAAGGTATTAATGTAATTTTTGATAACTGCCTTCGCTGTCTTCAAAACCACCCACTTTAATGTAATTTGCAAATTTACTAAACATGCATTGTACATTCTCATCGAAATCATTGATATCAACTACAAACAGCAATGGGCCCAGCACCGATCCCTGAGTCACACGACTAGTCACAGACCTCCAAACAAGTCCGATACTAGTCCGATACTAGTCCGATAAACAACCTTCCACCTTCACCCTCTGCTTCCTTCCATGAAGCCAATTTTGTATTCAGTCAGCTGACTCTTCCTGGATTCCCTGCAATCTAATCTTCCAGAGCAGCCTACCATGCGGAACCTTATCACATGCCTTGCTGAAGTCCATATAGACAATGTCTACTGATTTGTCCTCAGAGCTTTTTGGTTACCTCTTCATACAATAGACAATAGACAATAGGTGCAGGAGGAGGCCATTCGGCCCTTCGAGCCAGCACCACCATTCAATGTGATCATGGCTGATCATTCTCAATCAGTACCCCGTTCCTGCCTTCTCCCCATACCCCCTGACTCCGCTATCCTTAAGAGCTCTATCAAGCTCTTAACTTTACGTGGAGTTTCTACTGGCAAAACTGCAACCTTATAAATCCCCAGAGAAATGTGAATGTGGTACACAGTATTATCACCCAAAAAGGCCTCCCGAGGAAATTGTCAACAGATAGAGTTAGAATCATTTCAGCTGATAAGCAAATTCAAATCTTTAAAGCAGTTGTGTTTACCAACTACAACTTTAAAAGGAAATATTCGTGACTGCATCCTACAAGTTTCACCCTGCAATTTAAAAATGGAAATATTTGTTACTGCATTAGCAAAATGTTAGTTGTGACTAATACCTTCCGAATAGTATCACAAGTTTTCTACCAATCATAAAATCGTCTGGCAAACAGTACAATACAGTCCATTGTGCTCACGCTAGCCAAATAAGAACTATTTAAACTTTTCTTCCAGATCACGATCACTGGCTCCTAAGGCCATGATGCAAATACTTTCTGTTTCCATCATCCTGCCAGGAATCAAGTTCCAGGCTCACACCACTTTTCCATCTACTTCCCTTTAATTTCTCACAATTAACTCAACTTTATATCTCCTAGTTAAGGATCTACTTCTTCAGGAAATGGGTATCTTTCATTCACCCAATCTGGGTCTTCCACACAGTTGATGTACCGTCTAGTGATTTGTACAGTTCACCGTGCTCTTACACATTATGCTCCTGACATTTAAGACAAGATGCCATCTTAACTACTTTAGCATTCAGAGATTTGTAGGCATGCTCTTAAAAAAAAATCGTATTGTTCCTCTCCACGTCTCTGTACAAAATTACACATCTTTCTGCCTTATTTATCATCTTAAATGCATTCCCTCTTACCGAATGAATTCCATTTGGTGCACTTTTTGAAAGATAACTTTATCAATAAATGTACATTAATGGTCGCAGAGATGAGGTCAAATATGACATTAATTCTTATGGTGCTTAGAATTCTTATTTCCTACCTTCATATGTTCTATGACCTTCTTCCACTGTTGAAAGGAATTGACTTGGAGCCATCTTCCAACCTTCCTCTCCTTCCTGCATTAAAAAAAAATGTTTTTATTAGTTTTGAAAGTCAAATATTTTATTTTAAAACGCAATGTCTATTTTACTTTCTAAATTTCATTTCTAGAAATTCTAACTTATAATAAAAATAACATTTTAAATTTGAGGTCAGGATCATTATCACATCAGCAACCTTGGAGTCTGCCAAATGGAATACATACCCAATGTGCTGGCTGGTTTGAGCCCGATGACAGAGACAGCCAACATTTTTTGGAAAGTTCAATGCAGATAATAAATACCAGCTAAGATTTATTTGTTCAGTTTAGTTCAGAGATACAGAGTGGAAACAGGCCCTTCGGCCCACCTAGTCCGTGCTGACCTGCGATCCTCACACACTATCACTATCCTACACACACTAAGGACAATTTACAATTTTACCAAGCCAATTAATCTACAAACCTGCATATCTTTGGAGTGTGGGAGGAAACCGGAGATCCTGGAGAAAACCTACATGGGGAGAATATACATACTCTGTACAGACAGTACCCGTAGTCAGGATTAAACCCAGATCTCTGGCGCTGTTAGGCAGTAACTCTACCACTGTGCCACCGTTAATTTATTTAAAGTTTATGAAAACAAATATTCACTTGCACTTTCTTCTCAGAAATTGGATTTTCATCCGTGTACCAATGACACCACAGAAAAAAAATCATGAAATTGGATATAAAACGTGCTTGAAATGGTGGCGTGGTTTACAGAAAAAAGCATGCATTAAAACAGATTCACGCAGTGCGGATGGAACATCACTCTTGTTACTGCCAGCACTCTATGTGTACCAAACTGAAGGGAACAAGTATAAGGTTAGGAGACATTATCAAAGATTTCTCTGCCATGGCATCATGCCTTGGAGAAGCCAGTGAGCACAGAAACAGGTCCTTCAGCCCAACTTGCCCATGCTGATGGCCCAAGATAGTCCAGTTACACTAGTCCCACCTGCCCCATGCTTGGCCATACGTCTCTAATCCTTTCCTATCCATGTACCTGTCCAAATATCTGTCAAATGTTGTTCTAGTATCCACCTCAACTACTTCCTCTGGCAGCTCGTACCATCAACCCACCACTCCATGTGTGAAAAAGCTGGCCTCCCACAAGACAACCAGTCTGAAGCAGGGTCCCTACCCAAAACACCATCCATCTGTATTCTTTAGAGATGCTGCTTGACCCACCGAGTTATTCCACCACTGCGTCATTTTTATAAACCAGGATCTGCAATTCCCGGTTTCTATTGTATACTTTCCAGTGCATCAGTAGAAGTTTGTAGAGTATTTGGTAAGATGCCAGATCCCTTTAAACTTCAAGGAAAGCAGAGGCTCTGGCACTCCTCGTTTGTTAATATACCCATGCCTGGGCCCATGGCAGGTCATCCAAGATGGTAACACCCATAGATGTGCAGCTGCTACCTCCCTCCACCATCACCCGAGGAGCTTGCTGACTCTGACATCTCCTCATAGTCATAACGTGTTACAGTGTGGAAACAGGCCCTTTGGCCCAACCTGTCCACACCGACCAAGATGTCCCATCCACACTAGTCCCACCTGCCTGTGTTTGGCCCCTATCCCTCTAAACCAGCCCTATCCAAGTACCTCTCCAAATGTTTCTTAAATATTGCGATAGTACAATAGACAATAGGTGTAGGAGGAGGCCATTTGGCCCTTCGAGCCAGCACCGCCATTTAATGTGATCATGGCTGTTCATTCTCAATCAGTACCCCGCTCCTGCCTTCTCCCCATACCCCCTAACTCCACTATCCTTAAGAGCTCTATCTAGCTCTCTCTCAAATGCATTCAGAGAATTGGCCTCCACTGCCTTCTGAGGCAGAGAATTCCACAGATTCACAACTCTCTGACTGAAAAAGTTTTTCCTCATCTCAGTTCTAAATGGCCTACCCCTTATTCTTAAACTGTGGCCCCTTGTTCTGGACTCCCCCAACATTGGGAACATGTTTCCTGCCTCTAATGTGTCCAGCCCCTTAATAATCTTATTAAGATAATCTTATAATCTTATTAAGTTTCGATAAGATCTCCTCTCATCCTTCTAAATTCCAGTGTATACAAGCCTAGTCGCCTCATCTTCCTCCTCCGGCAGCTCGATCCGTACACCCACCACCCTTTGTGTGAAAAAGTTACCCCTCAGATTTCTATTTAATCTTTTCCCCCTCACCTTAAACCTATGTCCTCTGGTTCTCAATTTCCCTACTCTGGACAAGAGACTCTGTGCATCTACCCGATCTATTCCTCTCATGATTTTGCACACCTATATAAGATCACCCTTCATCCTCCTGCACTCCAAGGATTAGAGTCCTAGCCTTCTCAACCTCTCCATATTGCTCAGGGCCTCGAGTCCCGGCAACATCCTCGTAAATCTTCTCTGCACTCTTTCCAGCTTGACAAGATCTTTCCCATTAACATGGTACCCAGAACTGAACACAGCGCTCTAAATGCAGCCTCACCAATGTCTTAAATAACTGCAACATGACCTCCCAACGTCTATACTTAATACTGTCACTGATGAAGGCCAATGTGCCCAAAGCCGTTTTGACCACCCTATCTACCTGTGGTGCCACTTGCAACGAACTATCTACCTGCATTCTTAGATCCCTCTGCTCTACAATATTCCCCAGAGCCCTACCATTCACTGTGTGGGTCCTGGCTATGTTAGTCCTCCCAAAATGCAACACCTCACATTTTTCAGTACTAAATTCCATCAACCATTCCTCAGACTACCTGCCCAACAGATCAAGATCCTGCTGCAATTTTTAACAACCTTTAGTTTAAGGCCCCCATTGGTCTTGGCTGACCAGGGGTGATGCATCCTGGGTGTTGGCTGCTTGCTCCAAGCCTCGGGTAGAGCAGCGTGGATGTGTGGTCGGATGTAAGCCTGGGCGATGTCATATGAAGGACATTTTCTGTGACTTGTGCCACAGTGGACCTTCCGTCGGTTCGGACCAGACGGGATAGCCTTCGTTGCCCTCGCGCATCGATGAGCCTTGGGCGCCCAACACCCTGTCTGTTTCTGGTTTGTGGTTTGTCCCTCCTCGGACCACTGTCGGTAGGTACTCACCACTGCTGACCGGGTGCACCCCACAAGCCTTGCCGTTTCAGAGATGCTCTGACCCAGTCGTCTGGCCATAACAATTTGGCCCTTGTCAAAGTCGCTCAGGTCTTTACTCCTGCCCATTTCTCCTGCATCCAACACATCAACTTCATGAACTGACTGTTCACTTGCTGCCTAATAAATCCCACCCCTTGACAGGTGCCATTGTAACAAGATAATCAATGTTATTCACTTCACCAGTCAGTGGTCATAATGTTTTGGCTCATCGGTGTATTGTTTCAAGAAACTTTCCTGGACATTGTCAATTCCAGCCTAACCAGCCTTAGCAATTAGCAGCCCTATCAATATTAGGAAAGTTATAATCATTAACCATTCCAACCCTATTATTCTTGTCGGTATCTCTCTACATATTTTGCTCCACTAACTCCCACTGCTTATCGGGAGGCCCATAATACACTCCCATCAAAGCGATCCCCTCCTCCTTTCAGAATTCCACTCATGCAGCCTAACTGGATAATCCCCCAGGAATGTTCTGCCTCAGCACTGTCATGATGTTCTCACTGATCTAAAAAGCAATCTCCGCTCTTATCCCATCCTCTACCGTGCCCGTAGTACCTGTACCCCAGGACATTGAGCTGTAAGTCATGTCCATCCATCAACCATGTTTCTGTAATAGAGCATGGATAGGTACATGGGCTTGGGATATAATAGCAGACTTCATCTGCCTTAACCATCAGGGTTCTTGCATTAAAATAAGTATAGTTTAGTTTATAGAACCTTGTACACCCCCCACCCTGCTTCCACCTATCCTGTTTACCGAACTCTGGTCTCGACCTGAAACGCCACCTATTCCGTTTCACCAGAGATGCTGCCTGTCCCGCTGAGTTACTCCAGCTTTTTAAAAAAATCTATCTGCGGTTTAAACCAGCATCTGCAAATCCTTCCCACACATCTTGCTTGTTTTAACTTCTATCTTGGTCAAAACTTTCTCATCAATGAGGTGAACTACAGATATAAATTCACAGCCATATCTCCCATATCTGGAGAGATGATACGCCAACTGACATCAGAGACATAAGAAGAGAGAGCATAAATCCATATTCCATGTGTAGGGAGGAACTGCAGATGTTGGTTTAAATCGAAGGTGGACACAAAATGCTGGAGTAACTCAGCGGGACAGGCAGCACCTCTGGAGAGAAGGAATGGGTGACGTTTCGGGTCGAGACCCTTCTTCAGACTGATTATGTTTCGGGTCGAGACCCTTCTTCAGACTGATCACGTTTCGGGTCGAGATCCTTCTTCAGACTGAACTGAAGAAGGGTCTTGACCTGAAACGTCACCCATTCCTTTTCTCCAGAGATGCTGCCTGTCCCGCTGAGTTACTCCAGCATTTTGTGTCTACAATCTATATTCCATGGTCATCAGAGATTATTTGGGTGCCTGAGGAAAGTCGCTACTTCCCAAAGGAAATATGCTGATATCAGCTGAGGATAGTGTACATACAATATAATGTGATATTTAATATAAACACAAAGTTATACAGCTCTGGTCATGTCCCCCTGCTGTTTCTTAACTTTCTCAATTTTTCCACCATACCTTCGTAACAGTGATCTTCCTGTCTATGAAAAAAGTGTTCTGTTATGTGTTCCAAAATCCCTGACTCTTGAAGACACACGAGACTGCAGATGCTGGAATATGGAGCAACTAAAGGCCCTGTCCCACTTAGGCGATTTTTTAGGCGACTGCCGGCGACTGTCAAAGTCGTAGCAGATCGCCAAAATTTTCTTTTGCCCGACGACAATGACCACGACAATGCCGAGTCAGGTCGAGATTACACCGTCTTCGGAAACATCGCGAAAATTCCCACCCTGTCAATGCTTCTCCGGTGTCCTAATTTTCGCTGAAATCACTGACATGTCGGTACTTACTTGAGAGTTTTGAAATATAGCATCTTGCCCGGGTTACTTGAAAACCAAGCTTCACGGTAACAAGGCATAAACTGGATTGACTTCCAGTTTACTAATAGCTGTATTAAGAAATTTAATTTTAAACGTGGTCAAATGGATTTTTGTGCAGAGTGTGGGCATTCTTTGAAAATGTACGGGAGATGCATATCTGGTTTCTGGGTTGCATATCTGGGTTGGGAGCCTACTTTAAATGAAATCGCTAATGGCCATAAACATCGGGAAAATTCCCATGCTTACTGACCGTCAAGCTGTCGCCTACAAACTACCTGTCAAATGTCCTGACGGTAAATAAATTGGTTAAACAAGCATTTTATGGTATCTTCAAATGACTTTACTTGTTTTAATATTACGTGCTTCTAAATACATCTAAGACAACCTAGCAAACCTGGGGACAGCATGCGACAGCGCCCGCAATAAGCAACGATGCCTGGCGACAAGCCAGCTGTCGCCGAGAAATTTCATACTGGTTTATTTCTCAGCGACGCGCCGAGATCCACTACGATTCTTTGAAGACTCCTCACGATCATGCCCGCGACACCCCGGCGAACTGTCGGCCACAGCCTAGTCACCTTAAAATCGCCTAAGTGGGACAGGCCCTTTACTACTGACTGGAGGAATTCTGCAGATCGAGCAGCATCTGCAGATGGAAAGGAATAGTCAACCTTTTGGGCTGAGGCATGGGGTTTAAGAGTCAGGTTTATGAAATTTTAGTTAAGCTGCATTTGGAGCATTTTGTGCAGTTCTGGTGCACTTTCAAAGTTCTGAAATCTTCTGCCGGAACGGGAACAGGGAGAAGATAGAATAACCAGGGTGGAACAAGGCTTGAAAGCGCACAGCACCAGCCTCTTCCCCTCTGTTAACAGGCTTCTGAACAGTCCTTCCATAAGCTAGGGCACTGTCCCATTCACCTCTACCCCATTGGACTTTGTCTTTGAAGCCGCTGTAAGGCCAAGTGCAAAAGATATAACATCTTGTCACAAATAACATAAAATTAGATATTGAACAGCACTAATCAATCCTGACTGCATGAGAACATTTATGCGGAAAAACAAAAATTGCAACAATACCTCTTTATCTGCTTTTCCTTTCATCTTCTTCTTCTTCTTTTCCTTTTCCTTTTTGCCCTTACCACTCTTTTTTTCCTTCTTTTCCTTATCCTTCTGTTTCTTTTTTTCTTCTTTGGCAGCAAGTTCTTGAAGCACCTGTGGAGAAAGTTAATTTTATTGGCCTGCTCTGATGAACTTCCTCAATCATTTGCGGTATATATTATGGACCTGCCAAAAATTCAGATCCTATTACCCCATATTTGAACTTGGGTATAAAGGTGTTTGAACCAAGTCAAGTTTATTTGTCACATACATATACAAGATGTGCAGTGAAAGGAAAGTGGCAATGCCTGCGGATTGTGCTAAACTACAAAACAGAATAGAAAAAAAATAAATTAACACAAAAAATAAATTAATACAGTAAATTAAATGAGTTCCTGGTGATATGAGAGTTAACAGTCCTGATGGCCTGTGGGAAGAAACGCCGTCTCATCCTCTCTGTTTTCACAGCGTGACAGCAGAGGCGTTTGCCTGACCGTAGCAGCTGGAACAGTCCCTTGCTGGGGTGGTAGGGGTCCCCCATAATGTTGATGCCTCTGGATCTGCACCTCCTGATGTATAGGTCCTGCAGGGGGGGCGAGTGTAGTTCCCATGGTGCGTTCAGCCGAATGCACTACTCTCCGCAGAACCTTCCTGTCCTGGGCAGAGCTGTTCCCAAAACAGATTGTGATGTATTGTAGACAACCAAAATGTATTGTAGACAAATCTCCCCGACCAGATCAGATATATTCGAGGACACTGTGGGAAACTAGAGAGGGAATTGCAGAAGCCCTGGCTGAAATCTACGATTCGTCATTAAATACAGGCGAGGTGTCAGAAAACTGGAACGAGGCAAAAGTTGTGCCTCTATTCAAGAAGGGCTGCAGGGATAAGGCTGCGAACTATAGGCCAGTGAACTTAATATCTGTAGTCAGAAAGTTCCTGGAGAGTATTCTAAGGGATAGGATATACATGCATTTAGATGGGCAAGAGTTGATTAGGGATAGTGAGCATGGTTTTGTACATGGCAGGTCATGTCTCACGAATCTGATTGAGTTTTGTGAAGAGGTGACCAAAAAGGTTGATATGGGCAGAGCAGTGGATGTCAGCAAAGCATTTGACAAGGTTCCACATGGTAGGCTGCTCTGGAAGGTCAGATCGCAAGGATCCAAGGAGAGATTGCTCAATGGTAGAAAATTGGCTTCATGGAAGGAAGGAGAGGGTGATGGTGGAAGATTGCTTCTCAGACTGGAGGGCTGTGAATAGTGGTGTGCCTCACGGTTTGTTTCTGGGCCCCTTACTGTTTGTCATCTACATCAATGATTTGGATGAGAATGTACATGGCAAGATTAGAGATGATACAAAAGTGGGTGGTTTTGCAGATAGTGAAGATGGTTGTGAAAAATTGCAGCAGGATCTTGATCGTTTGGCCAGGTGGGCTGAGGAATGGTTGATGGAATTTAATACAGAGAAATGTGAGGTGTTGCATTTTGGGAAGTCTAACATGGGCAGGACCTACACAATGAATGGTAGGGGTCTGGGGAATGTTGTAGAGCAGTGGGATCTTGGAGTGCAGGTACATAGTTCCTTGAAGGTGGTGTCAGAGGTAAATGGGGGTGGTCAAAAAGACTTTTGGCACATCGGCCTTCATTAGTCAGAATATTGATTGTAGAACTTGGGAGGTCATGGTGCAGTTATACAAGACCTGGTGAAGCCGCATTTAAAGTATTGTGTTCAGTTCTGGGTACCATGTTTTAGGAAATATGCTGTCAAGGAAAAGGTGCAGAGAAAATTTACAAAGATGTTGCAAGGACTCGAGGTTCTTAGCTATAGGAAGATGTTGGGCAGAAGGATGAAGGGTGATCTTATAGAGGTGTATAAAATCATGAGAAGAATGGATTGAGTAGACACACGAGTCTCTTGCCAAGAGTAGGGAAATCCATATCATAGGGCATAGGTTTAAGGTGAAGAGAGAAAGATTTAATAGGCATTTGATGGGTAACTTGTTCACACAAAGGGTGATGGGTGCATGGAACGAGCTGCTAGAGGAGATAGTTGAGGTAGGGGCTATCGCAATATTTAAGAACCAGTTAGACAGGACATGGATGGGACAGGTTTAGATTTTAGATTTAGAGATACAGCGCGGAAACAGGCACTTCGGCCCACCGAGTCCGCGCCGCCCAGCGATCCCCGCACATTAACACTATCCTACACACACTAGGGACAATTTTTACATTTACCCAGTCAATTAACCTACATACCTGTATGTCTTTGGAGTGTGGGAGGAAACCAAAGATCTCGGAGAAAACCCACGCAGGTCACAGGGAGAACGTACAAACTCCGTATAGACGGCACCCGTAATCAAGATCGAACCCGAGTTCTGCATTTGCTGTAAGGCAGCAACTCTACCTTTAGAGGGGTATGGGCCAACACAGGCAAGTGGGACTAGTGTAGAAGGGACATATTGATTGGTGTTAGGCCAAAGGGTCTGTTTCCACGCTGTATGACTCTATGACTTTATAATTGGCCTCTGTAAATTGCACCCAGTGCGTTAGGAATGGATGAGTAAGTGGGATGACATAGAACTAGAATGAATGATTCAATGGGCAGTGGGGCCGTTTCCATGCTATATTTTCAATCAATCAAAATGTTGGCGCCGTACAATGGCTGCCTCGCCAACTGTCTGTCCCGTCCCTTTCTCTCTTTGCTGGTTTTTAGTCAACCGATGCATATCTGAAGAAGGGTCTTCTCTCCTCTCTCCAGACATGCTGCCTGTCCCGCTGAGTTACTCCAGCATATTGTGTCTGTCTTATGCATATCCCCCAGCTGGTTAGATTTTCAAGGTGCAATATCTGGCTTCTGAGATTGATATCATACTTGTCTAATTGAAATTAAAATATTAAAGCAATATCAGAAATAGCAATATTAGAAATAACAATATGAGAAAACAAAGCAGAACAAACAGAACGGCATGGTGGCGCAGCGGTAGAGTTGCTGCCTTACAGCGAATGCAGCGCCGGAGGCTCGGGTTCGATCCTGACTACGGGCGCCGTCTGTACGGAGTTTGTACGTTCTCCCCGTGACCTGCGTGGGTTTTCTCCGAGATCTTCGGTTTCCTCCTACACTCCAAAGACGTACAGGTATGTAGGTTAATTGGCTGGGCAAATGTAAAAATTGTCCCTAGGGTGTGTAGGATAGTGTTAATGTGCGGGGATCGCTGGGCGGCGCGGACCCGGTGGGCCGAAGGGCCTGTTTCTGCGCTGTATCTCTAAATCTTATTCTAAAAAATCTGAAAAGAACAAAGCCCCAGTTATAACAACACAAGGGCACAGGTTCCAACCTACCGTCCACAATTATCAGAGCAAACACAATTTTCACAACAACCTAGATAATTTAATCACTTCCCAAGTTCACTCACTTAAAGAATGCTGCTGCTGCACTTGTTTCACTAGTTCTAAATACATTCAGGTAGTTAGTTACAGAATATATATAATTAACTCGGGATATTTAAAATATGCACTTTAAACAATCTTAAATGGACATTTTGAGAACTGTGTGCCTTAACTAATATTTGAATTTCACAGAGCCCAGGTAACTTTTTTTTTTACCTCTTCTGGAGTCTTTGAAGCAAACACGATTGAAGAGCCTCCACTCTCTGCATCAGGATAGTCAGGGAACTTCCCAGTTATGTTTCTGGATTGGAGAACAAAACAACAGCATTTAAAGTATGCCAGCAAACTATGCCTGCTTAACTGGATTTAATTTTCTGATCAGGTAATGGAAAAGGCCGAACAATGTCTGAAGAAGGGCCTCGACCCGAAACGTCACCCATTCCTTCCCTCCTGAGATGCTGCCTGACCTGCTGAGTTACTCCAGCATTTTGTGAATAAATACCTTCGATTTGTACCAGCATCTGCAGTTATTTTCTTGTAGAACATTGTACTGGATTGGCTAATGCACACGTGCGTTATCAATAAGCATTAAAGGTGTCACAGTATAGCTTTATCAGGATATCAAAATAGAAAATGCTGGAAATACTCAACAAGTCAGGGAATATCTGTGGACATGAAAACATTTTAGGAACATGACCCTTCATCAGGTATTTAGAAGCAAGCGAAGGCATGGCTGTTCCACCAAATGCTCTTTCCCTTACCGACACTCGACAAACCACTGCCTGATCCGTTCCTGCAAGGTTTCTTGGATATCTGGTCCCTCAACTGAATGCAGTTGCTCTTTTATGGTGACCAAGGCTTGCTGGTATTCCACCTCATGTACTTCTTGTACTACGTGTCGCTGTTGATGCATTTCCAAAGTTTGTAGTTGAGTCGCGCTGGGCTTCTGAAAATCAGGAGGAGGTTCCTGAAAAGCAAAGGCCCAAACAAAAAATGTAAACAGGTGAAACTGCTGGGAAAGGAAGGAATAAGCTGAAACCTACCATTTATCACCTACCAGCCTCAGCCTCACAACTTCCTCCTTCATGAGCAGGAAAGAACTGCAGATGCTGGTTTAAATCGAAGGTGGACACAAAATGCTGGAGTAACTCAGCTGGACAGGCAGCATCTCTGGAGAGAAGGAATGGGAGACGTTTCTGGTTTTGATCCTTCAATCAGTCTGAATAAGGGTCTCGACCTGAAACATCACCCATTCCTTCTCTCCAGAGATGCTGCCTGTCCCGCTGAGACACTTCCTCCTTCATTTTTCTTACCTGGCATTTTATGCCCATCACCACACTAGCCCATCACTATATATTTTCCACCTATCACCTACCAACTTTGGTCTAAACCCTCCCTCGTACTTCAACATAAAGGCCATCTTCCCTGTACACACTCAGTTGTAATGAAAATGTTTCCTTCACAAGCCCAGTCCTGATGCAGGGTCTCTGTGCTTGAAACACCAATCCTCTCTTTGCCTCCACAGATGCTTCTTAACCTGCCGAGTTCCCCCAGCAGCTTATTTTTTTGCGTGAAAAATAGGGTTGTATCTAATTGTTGGCTCATCTATCATCTTGCGTTCTTTTGGAATTACAGACGTTCAGTTGAGTTTAAGTTTAGTGTATTGTCATGTGTACTGAGGTACAGTGAAAAGCTTTTATGCTGCGTACTCTCCAGTCAAACATGATTACAATCGAGCCGTCCAAAGCGTACAGGTACAGGACAAAGGGAATAACGTTAAGTGCAAAATAAACACCAGTGAAGTCAGATAAAAGATAGTCCGAAGGTCTCCAATGAGGTAGAGGGGAAGTCAGGACCGCTGTCCAGTTGGAGTTAGGATGGATCAGTTGCCTGATAACAGCTGGGAAGAAACTGTCCCCAACTCTGGAGGTGTGCGTTTGGAGGAAAATATGTAAAACAATTCCAGAATATACAGGCTTATTAGAACAAGGGAAGGGACCTTCAGCCCACAATGTTTGTGCCAAACATGATGCCTAGCTGAACTAATCTCATCTGCCTGCACATGATCCATATCCCTCTATTCCCTGCATATCCATGTGCCTACCCAAAAGCTACTTAAACACCACTATTATATCTGCCTCCACCACCACCCCTGGCAATGCGTTCGAGGCCCCCACCACCCTCTATTTAAAAATAGTCCCACACATCTCCATCACACTTTCTCCCTCTCATCTTATATCTATGCCCTCTGGTGTTGCTAGACATTTCCACCCTTGGAAAAAGGTTCTGACTGTCTACTCTATCTATACTATCTATACTGTCTACTCTATCTATTGTCTTTTTTTGTGAACCAGCATCAGCAGTTCCTTGTTTCTGCATGCTAGTTTTAGAGGCTTGTAACTTGGTCTTATCAAATATCAAATTCCTTTATAATTAATCTATGAGATAGCAATTCATCTCAACAGTAAATCACAAAATTACTGCTCCGATAAAATATTTAGACTCACCATGTCAAGAAATATCATTTCTTCTGTCCGTTCCTTCCTGGTCTTTTTCCTTTGAAGATATCCCTGCCAAACCTGTAAAGTTAAACACAATAGCAGAAAAGGAATGGATTTATGTTGACCTTTATTCGATTGAGTGAATTTAGATATATTTGGGCACCACATGATGAAGCTCGTAGAGCTACAACCTCACAGCATCCAGGATAATCCCGGTATAATCCTGATCTCGGGTGCTGTCTGTGTAGACTTTCAACGTTCTCCTTGTGACCACGTGGGTTTAATCCAGGTGCTCTGGCTTCGTCCCACATCCCAAAGAAGTGCAGGTTTGTACATCAGTTGCCGTCTGCAAATTGACCCTAGTGTGTAGGAGGAGGTGGTTATGAAAGTGGAATAACATAGAACTAGTGTGAACTCTGTGGGCTGAAGGGCCTGTTTTTATGCTGTATATTCCACTTAATAATATAACTTTTCACATATTTCAATTATTGCATTAAAAATTATGCCAATAATGCTGCAATATTTCCAAAACTTGCAAAACTTCAAAGCTGAATGCATGGCAATTTTAAATATATATTTCTAAAGCATACGGGACAGCTAAATTTTAATCTGAGATATGAATAATGGATGGGATTTTATTATCCATTCCTTCTATCCAGAGATGCTACTCCAGCACTTTGTGTCTATCTTCACACGAATAATGGATTTTGTTTGAAACAGAGTGGAAAACAAATGGACATCATAGAATGCCTATCCAGAACCTTGTGCCATTCAAAACAAGTGGAATAGCACTTTTGCAATGATTCTACTCTTGGGTTGGATATATTGCGGATTTGTACTGGCACCTGAAAAAAAATTCCACTGTCACAAACTGCATCTGACTTGGAATAACATTCAGCAACATTATGAACGTTGGCACGGCGGCGCAGCGGTAGAGTTGCTGCCTTACAGCGAATGCAGCGCCGGAGACTCAGGTTCGATCCCGACTACGGGCGTCGTCTGTACGGAGTTTGTACGTTCTCCCCGTGACCTGCATGGGTTTTCTCCGAGATCCTCGGTTTCCTCCCACACTCCAAAGACGTACAGGTATGTAGGTTAATTGGCTGGGCAAATGTAAAAATTGTCCCTCGTGGGTGCAGGATAGTGTTAGTTTGCGGGGATCGCTGGGCGGCGCAGACTCAGTGGGCCGAAGGGCCTGTTTCTGCGCTGTATCTCTAAATCTAAATCTGAAATCTATGGTGAAGTTTGAAGGGGCTTGTTCTTATCCAAGGGATGGCTTCTCAATTTAATTTCATAGACTTCTTTATTCTTTTTTTTTTTTTAAAGAGACAGTAAACCCATCAGTCGGAAAACCATAATTAGTACCCAGAATTTAGTTCTGCAGTCTTCTATGAATTCTCAGTTCTCATTTTATTTTTTCTGAGTCTCATCTGTGAATAGACTTCTATGCTCAACACTTACTGTTGAGGGTCCAGGGACCTGTGTATACAATTTGGGCTGCCACTTTAGTGCATTCGCTCGGATTAAGTTAAATCAATACCTAGTCTTGTTCCAGCACGTCCAGGCATCATTTAAACAAAAGCAGGGAGTTTCCACAGCGTCCTAGTTATATTTATCCCTCAATACCATTTATTTTGTTCTTACTTAGTCATAGTCACAGACATAGTCATAGAGTTAACCAGCATCTGCAGTTCCTTCCTACACATGCTATGATTGCTCTAAGTGCTAACATGCCGAACCACATGCAGCTACGTCCTGTTTGCAGCAGTGACCCAATATGATTGCTTTGTGATTGTTACATACAGGTTCTGTGTTACACACTCTTTCTGATCAAATTATAAGATACCAGTGAAAGCATTGTTGCAAATTCACTTTGAATTACCTCGAAGTTACCCATTTGACATCAATCTCACACATTTGGCACTACTTTCTACTCACCTTTCAAATGATTGCTTAGTGAAGTGGGAACTCTTTGGCATTAATGAATAATAATACATAGGAGCTTTTGCAAAGCACTTCTTAACTTAAAAATCATTTTCCCGGAAGATTTGCCAAGGAAAATAGCAATTATCTTCAAAAGATAGCTATAAAATGCTGGAGTAACTCCGCGGGTCAGGCAGCATCTCAGGAGAGAAGGAATGGGTGACGTTTCGGGTTGAGACCCTTCTTCAGACTGATGTCAGGGGAGGGAGCGGGACAAAGATAGGATGTAGTAGGAGACAGGAAGACTAGTGGGAGAACTGGGAAGGGGGAGGGGAAAGAGAAGGACAGAGGAACTGTCTGAAGTTAGAGAAGTCAATGTTTAGATTTAGATTTAGAGATTCAGCGCGGAAACAGGCCCTTCGGCCCACCGAGTCCGCGCCGCCCAGCGATCCCCGTACATTAACACTATCCTACACATACTAAGGACAATTTTTAAAAACATTTTACCCAGTCAATTAACCTACATACCTGCACGTCTTTGGAGTGTGGGAGAAAACCGAAGATCTCGGAGAAAACCCACGCAGGTCACGGGGAGAATGTACAAACTCCGTACAGACGGTGCCCGTAGTCAGGATCGAACCTGAGTCTCAGGCGCTGCATTCGCTGTAAGGCAGCAACTCTACCGCTGCGCCACCGAAATATGAGGTGCTGTTCCTCCAATTTGCGCTGGTTGATGTGATGGGAAAACTGGATATCAGTGCAATGAGTAGGAAGAAAGGCATGGAAGGTGAGAGAGGACATAGGTCTGAAGAAGGGTCTCGCCCCGAAACATCACCAGTTCCTTCTCTCTAGGGATGCTGCCTGTCTCGCTGAGTTACTCCAGCATTTTGTGTCTATCAGTGGAATGAGTCGGGATAGATTAAATTATCTTTCCTCGTCATTGAATTATTCAAATGCGTTAGGTACAAAGCGAAAATGAAACCTTCTTGATTAATGTGGCAGCCTTGTCAGCAGGCATTGTGCTTGCAGACCGTTGCTTAGCCAAGCTCTCCCTTTCTTCTTCCATTCGGATTTCCAGCATAAATTTAGCCCGTAGTCGCCCCTGCCGAGCACGCTCAGCGATCTGAATGATTTGGGTGGCTTCTTCCAGAGACAATATTTTTTCACTGACTTCCTAAAATAAATAAAATAAAACAAATATTAGAGATTCATTTTTGGGAAGAAGTTTCCAAAAAAAGGGAGTTCAATATTGATTTAAGATCATCAAACATCTTAATTCTACCAGTATATATCCAATTACTTGGAGCTCGATTTCGTCATTCCTCTCACAATCCTATAAAAAAGACTCACTGCAGTAAGTGTATCATATTAACAAGGAAGCAAAAAACCTGAAAGATCTGCAGCTAAGAATGATAAAGCTCCTTAACCCTCACGCTGATTCATTTGTTGTATTCTCGGCACAGTGGATAATAAAGAAACAAATTACGATTACTTGCAAAAAGTAAAACTACGATGGACGTATGAGAGATCGTTTTCAAATCTATCGGAGTCCGTGCTGAAGAAGATCCATCATATTCGATCAGAAGAAACTTCCAAGTCTGCCTGTGTGGGGGAGTGCGCGTGTGCAAAGTGAGAGCGTGCGTGTGCACAGTGGGAGCGCGCGTGTGCACAGTGGGAGCGGGCGTGTGCGCAGTGGGAGTGTGCGTGGTGGGAGCGTGCGTGTGCGCAGTGGGAGCGTGCATGTGCGCAGTGGGAGTGTGCGTGGTGGTAGCGCGCGTGTGCGCAGTGGGAGCGTGCGTGTGTGCAGTGGGAGTGCTTGTGGGTGTATACAAAGTGGGGGTGAGCATGTGAGGTGGGAGTGTGTGTGTACGCAAAGTGGGAGTTTGTGTGTGCATGTGTATAAAATGGGTGATATTGTAGATAGTGAAGATGTTTGTCAGAAATTGCAGCAGGATCTTGATTGATTGAACAGGTGGGCAGAAGAATGGCTGATGGAATTTAATCCAGAGTAATGTGAGGTGTTGCATTTTTGGAAGTCTAATATGGGCGTGACCTACACAGTGAATGGTAGGGCTCTGGGGAGTGTTGTAGAGCAGAAGGATCTACTGTAGGAGTGCAGGTGCATAGCAGTTCCTTGAAAATGGCGTCACAGGTGGACAGGGGAGTCAAGAAGGCTTTTTCACATTGAGCTGTAGGGAGACGTTGAGCAGGCTAGGGCTTTGTTCCTTGGAGCACAGGAGGATGAGGAGTGATCTTGTACAGGTGTACAAAATCATGAGAGGAATAGATTGGGTAGGCACACGTGGTCAGAGTAGGGGAATCAAGAATCAGAGGACAAAGGTTTAAGGTGAGGGTGGTGAAGATTTCATGTAAACCTAACGGTTAACATTTTTTTTTAAACACAAAGGGTAGTGGGTGTATGGAACAAGCGGCCAGAGGAGGTAGTTAAGGCAGGTACTATTACAACGTTTAAGAAACATTTAGACAGACTCTGATTCTGAGGCTTGTATACACTGGAATTTACAAGGATGAGAGGAGATCTTATCGAAACGTATAAGATTATTAAGGGGTTGGACACGTTAGAGGCAGAAAACATGTTCCCAATGTTGGGGGAGTCCAGAACAAGGGGCCACAGTTTAAGAATAAGGGGTAGGCCATTTAGAACTGAGATGAGGAAAAACATTTTCAGTCAGAGAGTTGTGAATCTGTGGAATTCTCTGCCTCAGAAGGCAGTGGAGGCCAATTCCCTGAATGCATTCAAGAGAGAGCTAGATAGAGCTCTTAAGGATAGCGGAGTCAGGGGGTATGGGGAGAAGGCAGGAACGGGGTACTGATTGAGAATGATCAGCCATGATCACATTGAATGGCGGTGCTGGCTCGAAGGGCCGAATGGCCTCCTCCTGCGCCTATTGTCTATTGTCTATTTCCGAGTCATCTGTAAATAGAAATGTCTTGATCCAGAGGTAGTGAACCTGTGAAATTCTCTACATGTGTGGACTATGTAAAATTAGTGGTCAGATACATAAAAGAGAAAGATCGATCGAATTCTGGATGTGGAAAAATAAGCCTGGACACTGGAAGAGTGAAGTGGCGTTGAGGCAAAAGATTTACCATTATCTTATTGAACAGTAGTGCAGGTGAACCAGATCATCGATTATGGTGCTCCATATTTTGTGCTATTAAATATCATTTTGTGATATGAAAAGCTAGTTGTGTTGCAACATTTTTATTAAACAACTTGCAGGATTTAATTTCTCGAGAAGAAATTAATTTTTATATTAAAAGGTTTTAGCATTCTAGATAGATTTCGTTTGCACAACTAACCTTTTCCTCTTGAATTGAACTTTTGGATAATATTCGAGACAGAATGTTCTCTCTGTCCTTCATAACTTTTACCTTATCCTTCATGAAGTATCTGGGAATAGGAATCTCCAAGGCTTCCTGGGAAATGTAATTTAAAATTTAATAAAGATTCTCAAAATTAAAACAGATCAATAAATATATTGTACATTTACATGGATATCTTGTGAGGAATGAAGGCCGAAACCATAAATGATAAATACATCATACTATAACTGGCAAGCAGTTTTAATTACAGCGGTTCATTAAGGCAGCTCACAACCGCTTTCTCAGGGATGTTCGGGATTTAAAAAAAAAATTAAAATCGATGAAAACATTAGCGACGCAGCGGTGCTGGTTTCAGACGGGCACAGTGACGGACGCCCCACACATCTCTGTCCTCCAATACAGCTGTATTTGTCTCTACATATGCGTCTTCCATCAACGTCTTCAGCATCGTCGTGTTTGGTGGTCCCGGGTTCCGTCTTCCATGGGTGGGTTCCCACAGCACAACCTTGTTTGCTGGTGTTTCTGGACGGCGGTGGCAGTGACCAGCCAGCCTCATCCTTCTCCACCTGATCTTCTCGGTCAGAGGTGGAATCTCCCCGTAGAGCTGGGCGTTGGTGATGCGGTCCCTCCAACTGACATTTTGATCTTTTCTGAGCATTCGGATGTCAGCCTGTCAAGCCCACATGAATTAATTAATAATTACTTATATTCTGACAAAGTAGGCAGCACAGTGGTGTAGTGGCAGAGTTGCTGCCTTCCTGTTAATTCCCGGAATGGCGGGACTGTCGTATGTTGAAAGACTGGAGCGACTAGGCTTGTATACACTGAAATTTAGAAGGATGAGAGGGGATCTTATCGAAACATATAAGATTATTAAGGGGTTGGACACGTTAGAGGCAGGAAACATGTTCCCAATGTTGGGGGAGTCCAGAACAAGGGGCCACAGTTTAAGAATAAGGGGTAGGCCATTTAGAACGGAGATGAGGAAAAACTTTTTCAGTCAGAGAGTTGTGAATCTGTGGAATTCTCTGCCTCAGAAGGCAGTGGAGGCCAATTCTCTGAATGCATTCGAGAAAGGCCCGCCACGGACCTTTCACCATCCGGCGCGGCCTGAAATAGGCCGCGGGATTTTTCACCGCCCAGCGGGGGCTTCAATATCGGGAGCCCCGACCGGCACGACGTGGCAACTCCAACAGCCTGACCGTGGGACAAGACGGCAGGGAAGAGAAAAAGACATTCTGGCCTTCCATCACAGTGAGGAGGGACTGGAGGAGACTCACTGTGATGGATGTTTCTTTTTGTTTGGTGTTAGTTGTGATTGTATGTGTTATTGCATTTTTATTGATTAATCTTATTGGTCTTATTGTTCAACTGCGGGTAATGTTTCATTTCACTACACATTTATGTGTATGTGACAAATAAACGACTATTGACTATTGATTGATTGAGAGAGCTAGATAGAGCTCTTAAGGATAGCGGAGTCAGGGGGTATGGGGAGAAGGCAGGAACGGGGTACTGATTGAGAATGATCAGCCATGATCACATTGAATGGTGGTGCTGGCTCGAAGGGGGGAATGGCCTCCTCCTGCACCTTTTGTCTATTGTCTATTCCCACACCAGAGACCCAGGTTCAATCCTAACTACGGGTGCTGTTTGTATGGAGTTTGTACGTTCTCCCCGTGACCGCCTGCATTTTTCCTGGGTGCTCCAGTTTCCTCCCACCATCCAAAGACGTCCAGGTTTGGTAGATTCATTGGCTTTGGTAAAAAAAAATTAAATCGTGTCCAATATGTAAGATGTTGCTAGTGTGCAGGGATTGCTGGTCTGTGTGGACTCGGTGGGCCAAAGGGCCTGCTGTATCTGAACAAAACTAAAAATGTAGCTAGATCATGACAGCAATTATAAATAAATCAACAGTAAACCCATTAAAATCTACGTAGGAGGAGTAATGGCTTATGTCGTTATTTTGAATGCTGACCACCAAATAACATTTTATTCTGTGATATTTTATTGATAGTGGAGGAAGCGTTGAGCTATGTACACAGATGGTGACACAAGTGTGAAGCAAGGCTGGCTGACACAGACCCGGTGGGCTGTTGAGTTGAGTTTTAACATCATTGAAATCAGTAATGGTTCAGCAGAAAATATAAATGCAATAACTGCAATTGATTTGAAATGAGGGTGAAATGCAAAATCACTTCAGGGTGTGCAAAAACAAAATACAGCTGATGTCGGGAGCCTGAAATAAAGAAGGCTGGAGACAGTTCTGGCAGCATCTGTGGAGACAGAAACAGAGTTTATGCTTGGAGTCAGAGGACATCAGCAAGCTACTAAAAGTCTATGTTGAATCTTTATTCACCAAGGAATAACACGGAAGATAGTGAGATCAGTGCAAGGTGTACTAATATGCAAGGACAGGTTGAGATCAAGGAGGTGGTGGTATTGGTCTCTTGAAAAAATAATAAAACAATAGGGTGGCACGGTGGTAGAGTTGCTGCCTTACAGCTCATGCAGCTCCAGAGATCTGGGTCAACCCTGTTGCTTTGGCATCTGTCATTAATCTATCTACACTTGTTCTATGTTCTTACACCTCAGGTAAAACAGCACTGGCACTGATGTGAGTGTGTTAAAACCTAATGGATAACAAGAAGTATTTCTGAGGCGATTAGAGGAAGAAAAGAATGGGACTGTGGCGCGTCGAAAGAGGCCCGAAATAAAGGCGAGGAGCCGGGTATTTCGGGACGTTCGGTTTTATTTCACAGTTATTAGACCGGTCAAGTCTGCTGGAATGACTTTGCGCCCAAAACCTCGTCCTTATATACGTAGCAAAGGACCGCCCCCCTGCACTGATCCATTCCCGTGTGGCGGCTCCCAAGGGTCGGGCCATACCCCTACCGACCCCTCGGCACGGGCATCGACCAACCGGTGCGGGTTGCCCAGCCTCGCCCACGAGGTCGCCCCCCTTTGCGGGTCCCACCACCTGTCTCACCACCTGTCCCACCACCTGTCCCTCCAACTGTGCCTCCGCCGGCCCCTCTGTCGACCGATTTTCGCACGCGGTCCGGTCGGGTTGTGCGACCACCAGTGCGTTTCGTGCCTCCGGTTCTGGGGGGGTTCCTGTGGCGGCTCCCAAGAGTCGGGCCATACCACTACCGACCCCTCGGCACGGGAATGGACCAGTCCAGGGGGGCGGTCCTTTGCTACGGATATAAGGACGAGGTTTTGGGCGAGAAGTCATTCCAGCAGACTTGACCGCACTGTGAAATAAAAACCGAAAGTCCCGAAATACCCGGCTCCTCGCCTTTATTTCGGGCCTCTTTCGACGCGCCACATGACTTTAAATTTCACGAAGAAAAATAAATGCTGGAAATGTGAAACACAAGATTGGAATAGCTAATTATCTGAAATTGTTAAATTCAATATTGAATCTGCAGGGTTAGAATGTTCCTGATCGGAAGATACGGTATTGCTCCTCAAGCTCATTGGAAGGGAGTCAGGCAGATGAAGACAGTATGGTCCAAGTTGCAGGGCGATGGGAAATTAAAATGACTGGCAACTTGAAGATCACTGTTGCATTTGGTGTCACCTGATTCTCATTTGATTTCTGTAGAAACATTGAAAAATAGGTGCAGGAGTCATAGCTGATCATCTAAAATCAGTACCCCATCCCTGCTTTTCCCCCCATTCCCCTTGATTCCTTTAGCCCCAAGAGCTGAATCTAACTTTCTCTTGAAAACATTGTGTGGAATATATCAAATACAATACATTAAATTAGAAGAAATATAAGTAAATCACAACTTCACCTGGAAAGAAAAATATTATTGCTGGTTGGAGAGAATAGAATAAAAGAAAGAGATGATGTATTTCCTGTAGTTGCATGGGAAAGTGCCACATGAAGAGGTGTGGGAATTAGTGGAGACTAGACCAAGTGGACCCGTTGGGCCGAAATCTTTCCTGCATTGGTGCAGCATCCTCTCCCCTCCCACCCCCCCTCCCTCCCACCCCCCCCTCCCGTCCCCCACCTCCCCCACCACCCCCCTCCCTCCACCCCCCTCCCCCTCCCCCACCACCCCCCTACCCCCTTCCCCCCACTCTATCCCCCTCAACCCCCCTTGTCCTCCCTCATCCCCCCTCCCTCCATCCCCCTTCCTCCCTAGGAGATAGATTTAAACTTTAAAATGTGAATAACTTGAAAAATATAACACCGATTTCTTCCATTAGCACCAAAGGGACGACGGTGAGCAAGGTGGGCCTAAAATTGTTGCGCTATCGTGTACCGTTTTGGCTGTAGTTCAGGAACAAAAAAACAGACGAGAGTTTTAGTATATGGATGAAAGGTGAAGTACAGAGTTTCTCTTCACAGTTCTGAGCGTGGAGGGGAAATTTGTGATGGCAACATCAAACTGGAGATGACAGAAATTAAGAATTTGATGAGGTGCACTTATTTCCTCCACAGAATGTATTTGGCAATTTCAATGGCAAAAATGTGTCAAGAAAGGAAGGAAAACCAGAACACAATGCATCATCATATGGGCTGCATAAGATACAGAACAGTGCAGCACAATGTTTGTGCCACATCTGATGCCAAGTTAAACTAACCTCATCTACCTGAACATGAGCCATATCCCTCTAATCCTTGCACTTCCATGGGCCTATCTAGAAGCCTCTTAAACGCAACTCTCATATCCACCTCCACCACCACCTCTGGCAATGCGTTCCAGGCCCCCACCGTCTGCTTTTAAACCACGCGCAGGCCTACTTCATTTCCCTTCCTTTGTCTTTAAATCAATGATGGAACCACACTCACTGGGGTTAGCTTGAGATCCTGCAGTATATCATCGTAGTAGTGAAACTCCGAGAACTCCAACTTCACCATTTCATTCTTCAGCTCAAGGATTCTGCCCATGACACCCTCCAGCACATGGTGGATAATCCTTCTCTTCTGAGGATGCACAACCTGTTCATAGAGGTCTTCCATATTGCGGAAAATCTTTACATACTTAATGTAGAAGGCCGTCAGCATCTGGAAGATCATCATGCGGTCTGCAAGTGGCTTGGTTTCATGAGCAGAGAGCTCCTCCTTGAGAAGATGGTGTAGTACCTCATGGGAGTCAGCCCACATCTTGTTGTAGGTTCTGCAATGCAATAGTGTTGGACAACAACATGAATACCTACCAAGAGCTTAAACTATAGCTGCTTTCCATAATGAATGCGTTAAGTACATATTATAGAGTCGCTAGAGCAAGTGGACCCGTTGGGCCCAAACCTCTCCTGCATTGATGCAGCACCCACTTCCCCTCTCCCCCTCTCCCTCCCCCTCCCTTCCCTCCTCCCTCCACCCCCTCCCCCCATCCCCCCTTATCCTCCCTCCTCCAACCCCCCTCCCTCCCTAGGAGATAGATTTAAACTTTAAAATGTGAATAACTTAAAAAATATAACACCGATTTCAATGAAACTTCTTCCATTAGCACCAAAGTGACGACGGTGGGCCTAAAATTGTCGCGCTTTTGTGTACCGTTTTGGCTGTAGTTCAGGAACAAACAAATGAGAATTTTAGTATATAGATTGAATAGTAGAGACAATGCAATTCATGCGTTTCATTCGTGCTGCCTCAATCACAGCGCAACCTAATTGATCATAGTCTCTTCCTCGCCTTCCTCAATCTGCAGCTATTTCTCATTCAATTCCCTTACCCAAGATCCAACCCATCTCCAAGACTGATGAGCTTTTCCTCATGTTTTCTCTTATTCTAATGCCAGAGACAGTCACCTTGAATCAGTATCCTCCAGTTACAGATCCTTGAACGACTTCAAACATGTTTTTCTTTATTAACTTGGTCTTAACATTTTAAGCCAAAATTAAAATGGCCAACATTTCCAATCCATTTTAACCATTCTCTATTTTTACATTAATTTAGATACATGTTTACTACTGTCACGTGATGATTTTCTTTCTCCTGGTTTCTTATTTACACCCTATTAATCATCTTGCATCGTGAACCATTTTCTGCCTGTTTCGTAGTATACTAAATGGGAGCCAGTTACAAACTTCTGCTCAATAGTCATTGCAGAATGAGAAATCCAACCATACCCCTTCCCTCAACACTTGTCCGCACCTGTAATTTAATATAATTTGGTATGGAAGCAAGTATTTAGTATGAAATTTAGTATGAAAACATGTATATATATAACTTGGATGTAAATGTTGGTGGGTTGGTGAGTAAGTTTGTTAATGACACCAAAATTGACTGAGTGGCAGAATGTGAGGAAGGCTGTCAGAAGCTACAGCAGGATATAAATCAGCAGCAGAAATGGGCAGAGAAACGGCAGGAGTTTAATCCGAGCAAGTGTGAGGCGTTGCACTTCAGGAGGTTGAATCTAAGGAGGGAGTATACAGTTAATAGAAATACCCTTAACAACATTGATGTGCAGAGGGATCTTGCAGTGCAAGTTCATAGTTCGCTGAAAGTGGCAGCAGAAGTAGATAGGGTAGTAAAGAAGGCATGACGCTGGTCGGCAAAACGATCGAGCGGGATGACTCGGGACAAGTTCCCCTGATACCGGAAGAGGCAGAGGACATGTGGCATATGTACAACCTGTCAATGACAGTCTCAGAGCGTCTACCATCAGGATGGTGCAGACGGAGTTGGCCACGGGCAGTGTGGGCAGCAACCGGGTACGAACCACCCTCACCATCTGTGTGGAGACCATCGACTTCGATGTCCAGGCCTGTCTGCTGAGGGTGTAGGGGACCAATATCCAGGAGAACGAGCAAGTGAAGGATGCCTAACATCATCAGGCTAGGGGACTGTCGATGAAAACTAGCCTCTCGGCTAACTCAAGTACATTTACATTTGTTTGAATGTCAATTAATGTACACTGTCCCTTTTTCAAATAAATTATTATTATTATTATTATATGGTATGCCTACTTTCATTGTTTGGGACATTGAGTACAAGAGTCGGGCAGCTCTTAAGAGGCAGCTCGAAAAGAAGCCGCATTTGGAGTATTGTTTGCAGATCTGGTCAAGGAAGATGTGGAGGCTTTGGAGAGGGTGCAGAACGCTAGAGAGACACAAAATGTTGGAGTAACTCAGCATGTCAGGCAGCTGCCCTGGGGTAGGACAGAGCATAACAGTTAATAGGTGAACACAGGTGAGGGGGTTAGTTGACAGGCATATTGTTGCACAATATGACGAGACGGGTGTGAGCCAAAATGATAAGAGTGGGGAATTGTTAAGATGGGGGAATCGCAAAGTTGTGAATTGGGTATCCATTGTAAATGGTTAGTAACCGGAGCGAGGTCAGCCAGGTTTTTGGGGGAGTAAGGGGTCATGAGCTCATAAGAGCTGCCCGACTCTTGTACTCAATGTCCCAAACAATGAAAGTAGGCATACCATATAATAATAATAATAATTTATTTGAAAAAGGGACAGTGTACATTAATTGACGTTCAAACAAATGTAAAGTGCGTTTATTACTTAAAATTGGAGAATTCAATTTTCATTGGGTTGTAAGCTAGCCAATGAGGCGCTATTCTTCCGGTTTACGTGTGGCCTCACTCTGGCAATTGAGGAGTTCCCAGTACTCAATGTGAATGGGAAGGGGAGTTAAAAAGGTTTGTAGCTGGAAGATCTGGTAGGCCTTGGTAGATCAAGCGCAAGTGTTTGGCAAAGCAGTCGCCGAATGTGTGTTTTGTCTTGACAATGTACAGGAGCCCTTAGCGGGAACAACGGCTGCAGTAGGTGAGGCTAGAGGAACTCGAGCATGTGAACCTCTGTCTCACCTAGAAGGACAGTCAGGGTCTGTGGATGGAGTCGAGGGACAGCTATTATAACTCCTGCAGTTGCAGGGGTCAGTACCTGGGGAGGGGGTGGTTTGGGGGAAGGAATGAGTGAGCCAAGGAGCGGTCTCTAAGGAAGGCAGAAAGGGGTGGAGATGGGAAGATGTGATTAGTGGTGGGATCACATGGGAGGTGACAGAGATGTCAGAGGATAATGTGTTGGATGCGGAGGCTGGTGGGGTGAAAGGTGAGGACTCTATTCTTGTTGCGTCTAGGAGAAGGGGGAGTGAGAGCAGCATTATGAGACACAGAAGAGACACGGCTGAGGGATCTATCTATGATTTGGAGTAGGGTGTGCAGTTCTGGTCGTCCCATTACAGGAAAGATGTGGAGGCTTTGGAGAGAGTGCAGAGGGAGGTTCACCAGAGTGAAGCCTGGATTCGTGCCTTTCAGCTGCACGGAGAGGCTGGAGAGACTTAAATAGTTTGCCTTGGAACGATGGAGGTTGAGAGAAGTATATAAAATGATGAGAGGCATAGATAGGCTAGACAGTCACAACCTTTTCCCCCCCAGGGTGAAAATGTCCACCACTAAAGGGCATAGGTACAAGGTGAGATGGGGAAAGTTTAATGGAGACTAGACAAAGTGGACCCGTTGGGCCCAAACCTCTCCTGCATTGGTGCAGCACCCTGTCCTCCCCCCCCAATCCCTCCTAATCCCCCCTCACTTCTCCCCCACTCCCCCCTCCCCCCTCCCTCCTTCCCTCCCCCTCCCTCCTCCCCTCCCCCTCCCCTCCTTTTAAACTTTCAAATGTGAATAACTTTAAAAATATAACACCGATTTCAATAAAAACTACTTGCATTATCACTAAAGTGACGATGGTGAGTAAGGTGGGCCTAAAATTGTCGCGCTATCATGTACCGTTTTGGCTGAAGTTCAGTCACAAACAAGATAACAAACGAGAGTTTTAGTATATAGATGTGCAGGAGCATGGGTTTTTTTACACACAGAAAGTGGTGGGGGTGTCGAATGCTTTGCCAGAGGTGGTGATGGAGGCAGATATGATAGAGGCGTTTAAGAGGCTTTTAGAAAGGCACATGGAAGTGCAGGGAATAGAATGATATGGATCATGTACAGGTGGATGAGATCAGTTTAACTGGTGCAAACATTGGGGGCCGATGAGCCCGTTCCTGTGCTGTACTGCTCCATGTTCTAAATTGTTCTACGAGCTCATATTTACATCCAGTAATTATGTGTACAGGTGCTCCTCAACTTACGATGGGGTTACGTCGCAAACCGAAAATATCATCCATCGAAATGCATTCAATACACCTGATCACGTGGCCGGAAGCGAGCTGCAGGTCGCTGCCGATGCCCAGCGTTTGCACCATTGTAAAGTCGAAATATCGTGCGTCGAAGCATCGTTAGTCGGGGAGCACCTTAATGCAAATTCCAAGTCGCAGAATCGCCAGGAATTTTTTAAAAGCCGAGGTCAACGTCGAAAATGGACGAGCTCTGCCATAGTTTGCAATGGGGACACAGACTCAAATGATGGTGGTGTCAAAGAGGCGAGTAATTGTTTGCACTGATCAAAAGATGGAGAAGCATTCTGACGAAAGGAGAGTGGAACACTTGATGGTTGGGAACTTGATATTGCAGAGAGAGGCCATTTCATTTTCAATGGTGGACAAACTAGGAAGTGTACTGGAGGCTCAGGCAACTATAAGCTCAGGATCATTCCTATGCACTGTTGCTCCTTCTCCTGCAGCGCTTACAAAGAATCAGAGAGAGACCAAGTGCCAAGGACATTGCTCCCAACTTTAAGATAAATTTGAATTCATAATATTGTACTCACAGTCAGACACTGTGGTTTATAAAAACAAGAGACAGCAAATGCTGGAATCTGTAGCAGCAAAGAATCGGCTGGAGGATCTCAACAGGTCAAGCAACATCAATGGATGGAAAGGAATAGTCAATGTCTTGGTCCAAAATCCTCCGTCAGCTTTCAACATGAATCTTTAACCGTTCCTGTTCACCCACCGATGCTGCTTGATCTGCTAAGTTCATCGAGCAGAAACTTGTTGCCCCATGGTTTATAAAGTGGCCAAGTGTTTCATCGCACTTGACAGTGTAAGAAAATAACTGCAGATGCTGGTACAAATCAAAGGTATTTATTCACAAAATGCTGGAGTAACTCAGTAGGTCAGGCAGCATCTCAGGAGAGACGGAATGGGTGACGTTTCGGGTCGAGACTCTTCTTCAGACTTGACACATCGGTTAAGTAGAAGTTTAAGTTCAGATTAATAGTCCATCCAAAGGAATTTCATGGGAAATTATATTCACTGTAATTCCATCTTCTCCCTGATCAGTAGTCCAACTTCCCTACCTCTTTTATATCTCTCTCCATTGTGTCTGAAATATCTAAATCCTGGACTGTAGAGCAGCTAGTTTTGACTCTGGCAATTGCTGGATCATTGTAGCTCCACGCACTAATCCAATGAATACGTACTCTATTATGAAATAAAAGATGAATGCCAAAAGAGATCAAAGAAAGTTGAGGGAAAGATTATGTTGGCATAAACAGAAGCTCACATGATGATTTGGAGAATTTTAGAAGCTTATAAAATATCACGTAAAAGCAATATATGGGGAAAATATGCAAATAAGTGACAAGGAAATACAAAACACCTTACAAGAGCTTCTTAGAGAATGGAAAATAGTAGTGTGGAATTCTGTGCCTCAGAAGGCAGTGGAGGCCAAGTCTCTGAATGCATTCAAGAGAGAGCTAGATAGAGCTCTTAAGGATAGCGGAGTCAGGGGGTATGGGGAGAAGGCAGGAACGGGGTACTGATTGAGAATGATCAGCCATGATCACATTGAATGGTGGTGCTGGCTCGAAGGACCGAATGGCCTACTCCTGCACCTATTGTCTATAGTGCTCCAACAGTAAATGACAACATTTCCAAGAGACAAAATGGGAAACAGGAAAAAGCTGGGAGGTTGGACAGTTATTTGTAACCGTCTTCACAGGAGAGAGCAAAAAAAAAAGCAGGAAAGGCAAAGGTAACCAAGGAATTAATGAGAGTGGAAACACACACACACACCAACCACTGCTGTGCAAGCCTTAACAGTAAAGGCAGCGGAGAATTCTGGAGTGATTCGTGCTCAGTGGCAAATGTAATATGGAAATTAAGAACGCTAAGCCAGATAGTTTTAATTCAGACAGTGGAAAAACATTAGAATCCATTGTTAAGGAATTTGGAATAGGCTATTGGAAATTATTGCGTGATTTGGCAGAGCCGACTTGGAAATTGTTAAAGAAAAAATGAATTAGACACAGTACATTGGATGAAAACCCAGGTTCAATCCAGACCTCTGGCGCTAATGGTGTGTAGTCTGCACGTTCTCCCATATCCCGAAGACATGTCGGTTGGTAGAGTAATTGGCCTCTGTAAATTGGCCTTAGTGTGGAGGGAGTGGATGTGAAGGAGCAACCGGTGAACCAGTGTGAATAGTAGCCAAATGCTCGATGCACCAAAGGGCCCGTTTCCATGTCGTATCTTTAAATGAAACTAAACTTTGGTATTCACTGCCCCAACTGATGAAGGCAAGAAGGCTATATGTCCTCTTCACCGCCCTGTGTTGCCAATTTCAGGGAACTACAGACTTGCATCCAATGATCTCTCTGTGCATCTTTGCTCCTACAGGTCCTGCCTTCTATTGTACATTTTGCTCTTACATTTGACCTCCCAAAGTGCATACCACAACTTGGCCAGGTTAAACTCCATCTGCCATTTCTCTGCCCATATTTCCAACTGATCTATTTATACTGTAGCCTTCGCCAGCCTTCCTCACTAGTCAGTCATAGAGTGATACAGAGTGGAAACAGGCCCTTCGAACTTGTCCACACCAGCCAACATGTCCCAGCTTCACTAGTCCCACCTGCCTGCGCTTGGCCCAGAGCCACAACTCTGTCCACACCTCAGCCAATATTTGTGTAATCTGCAAACCTAAGAATAAGACCGTCTACATTTTCGTACAAAAACCTGTAATCCAGAGCAACAAAAAAAAAACTGCTGGAGGAACTCTGCATGTCAGGCAACACCTGTGGAGGTAAGGGGATAATTAACATTTTGGGTCGAGACCCTGCATCAGAATTAGACTGGAGGCGAGATAACCAGTTTCAAGAGGTGAAAGAGAGGGTTGAGGCAAGAACTGGCAGGTGATGAGTGGAACCAGGTGAGCAGGGAGATGATAGACATGACAAAACCAGGTGGGGTAGGGTGATGGGTGAATGACGATGATTGATGAGAGGAGGGCAGTAGGTGTTGTCTACACAGACTTCACTGAAGTATTTGCAAGAACCCTCTGGTGGGCTGGTACAGAGAATTATGTCAAATGGAATCCAGACCGTGTTGGTAAACTGGATTCAAAATTGACGTGTTCATAGAAGAAATACTTTAGCGGTGGAAGGGTGGTTTGCCGACTGAAGGTCTGTGAGCAGTGGTGTTCAACAAGGATCAATGCTGGGCAATTGCTTGTACCACACATTAATGATTTGGATGAAAATGAAGTCGAGCCGGTTGGCAAGTGGACCGCCAACACAAAAATTGGCGGAGTTGTGAATAGTGAGGAAGTTGTCAAAGGATACACCAGGATATAGATCAGTTAGAAATATGGCCTGAGAAACAGCAGATGGAGATTTATCTGGACAACTGAAGAAAACATGCAGTGAAAGAGAGGGTGCTAATCAGCATTGAAGTACAGTTTATTGGTGATATGCAAAGTAAAGTTTGCAAAATATTATATAGGTTAGTAGATGCCTGAACTGCCATGTCAGGGAAGAACCATATTTGCTTCTACCAGCTCTCATATTTGCTGGTAGAAGCAAATATGATAGCAATGTTTAAGAGAAATGTAAACGAACATGTGAATAGGGGAGAATGGAGGGAGACAGACCATGTTCTCGTATGGGGTCAGTTTAATTTGGTAGAGAGGCAGAGAGACCTGTTCCTATGTAGAAACAAGGAATACAGATACTGGGTTATAGACAATAGACAATAGACAATAGGTGCAGGAGGAGGCCATTTGGCCCTTCGAGCCAGCACCGCCATTCAATGTGATCATGGCTGATCATTCTCAATCAGTACCCCGTTCCTGCCTTCTCCCCATACCCCCTGACTCCGCTATCCTTAAGAGCTCTATCTAGCTCTCTCTTGAATGCATTCAGAGAATTGGCCTCCACTGTCTTCTGAGGCAGAGAATTCCACAAATTCACAACTCTCTGAGTGAAAAAGTTTTTCCTCATCTCCGTTCTAAATGGCCTACCCCTTATTCTTAAACCGTGGCCCCTTGTTCTGGACTCCCCCAACATTGGGAACATGTTTCCTGCCTCTAACGTGCCCAACCCCTTAATAATCTTATACGTTTCGATAAGATCCCCTCTTATAAAAAAAGGACTAACTCAGCAGGTCAGACAGCATTCACAAAGCATTGGAGTGTTTTCAATATCAAAATTTAAAATCATAAGTAAACAAAGTCTGAAAAATTCATAACAAGAGGATGAAGTCAACATTTGTGCCAGTCTTTGTAATGCGAGGGTTAAACAGACTATGTCAGCTAAAATTGAGTTGTCAGCTAAATTGACAACACAGCATTTCAAACCCTGCTTCAGAAAACAAATAGATGTTTTTGAAGAATGCTTAGGCTAATTCAAAGGGACCAGGAGATCATGAGGACACCTTCGAGGTCACTGAGATAAGCTTTACTTTCCCAGAGACATCCGAAACTAGCTCCGACAGGACACATAACTCACGCCAGTATGGTACCAAGGAGGATAGCTAGTCTGACACATAATCACATGTTGTTCTTAGAGATAAAATTATTATGTAAATATATCCTTCTACCATGAAAGCATGAATTTCATCTTCGGGGAGGGAAAAGAGCCTCATCGAAGAGAGAGAGAGTGAGCTTAGTGACATCCTTGAATCCTGCATATATTTTGACTAGGCTTGTATACACTGGAATTTAGACGGATGAGAGGAGATCTTATCGAAACGTATAAGATTATTAAGGGGTTGGACACGTTAGAGGCAGGAAACATGTTCCCAATGTTGGGGGAGTCCAGAACAAGGGGCCACAGTTTAAGAGTAAGAGGTAGGCCATTTAGAACGGAGATGAGGAAAAACTTTTTCAGTCAGAGAGTTGTAAATCTGTGGAATTCTCTGCCTCAGAAGGCAGTGGAGGCCAATTCTCTGAATGCATTCAAGAGCTAGATAGAGCTCTTAAAGATTGTGGAGTCAGGGGGTATGGGGAGAAGGCAGGAACGGGGTACTGATTGTGAATGATCAGCCATGATCACATTGAATGGTGGTGCTGGCTCGAAGGGCCGAATGGCCTACTCCTGCACCTATTGTCTATAACAGAGGCTGGTTTGACAGATTCCAACAATGCTGTAACCTGCACAGCACCCGTATCTCTGGTGAAGCTGCAAGTGCAAACATGCAGGCAGCCAAAGCAATCATTGGCAACCACCCTCCTCCGCTTGATGTCAATGTTGACGAAGCAGGCCTTTTCGGGGAAAACCCACACTTCTAATTCACAGGGGAAAAAAAAGTGCTTGTGGGTTCAATGGTTGTTTAACAATCCTACTTGGTGGTAGCACTTCAGGAAACTTCAAGTTGAAGCCGATCCTTGTTTAACACTCAGAATCACGAGTCTTGAATCATACAGCACAGATTTAGACTTTAGAGATACAGTGTGGAAACAGGCCCTTTGGCCCACCAAGTCCATACCGATCAGCGATCACCCCTTGCACGAACACTATCCTGCACATTAGGGACAATTTTACCAAAGCCAATTAACCTACAAGCCTGTATGTCTTTGGAGTGTGGGAGGAAACAGTACAGTGCATTAAGGTCCATTAATCATTTCTCAGCCCACAATAACTATATTTGCTAGCGATGATACCACCCACTTTAGTTTAGAGATAAAGCGCGGAAACAGGCACTTCGGCCAACCGGGTCCGCACCAACCAGCGATCCCCGCACATTAACACCATCCTACACCCACTAGGGACAAGTTTTATATTTACCAAGTCAATTAACCTACAAACCTGTACGTCTTTGGAGTGTGGGAGGAAACCGAAGATCTCGGAGAAAACCCGCGCAGGCCATGGGGAGAACGTACAAACTCCGTACAGACAGTGCCCTTAGTCGGGATCAAACCCGGGTCTCCGGCGCTGCATTTGCTGTAAGGCAGCAACTCTACCGCTGCACCACCCAAGTGTCGTCTACAAACTTGCCAATCATGCCTTGTACATTCTCATCTAAATCGTTGACAAAAAAACAAACAGCAACAGACCCAGTGCCGATCCCAGAGGCACAGGCCTCCAATCCGAAAAACAACCTTCCAATAATGGCAATGGCCGTGAACAGCAGGGCACGAGGGAGTGTTGTAGAGCAGGACAATCTAGGAGTGCAGATGCACAGTTCGGTTGTGAAGAAAGCCAGGGTTGGCAGGAGCTAATTAAAATGGAAGTTAAGTAAAATCGGAGTCAGGAAAGAAGACCTAGAATCCACTCCTCAGCCTCGGTAAAAGAACAATCTCTTCCCAGAGCCTTCTTTCTGTGAAGGGGGCCTTGTTGCTCTGCAACTCACTAGAATGTTTTACTAAATTGTAAGAATTGTACTTGTGCTTTGGAAATCCTTTGTCAACAATGATTGCTGTTAAAATTACTCCTCAGATTTAAGCGTGCTCCATTTTAAAATATAATTGTGTTTAATCTGCTTCGATAGCTGGAAGCAATTGCCTCTTGGTTTGGAGGGTGAATCCATCGCTCGAAATAGTGATTATTGACAGATGGACCACTACAGCAGAGATTAGAGTCGTAAAGTAAGTGGTCTTTGACATTTCAGTTGATACAGTATAATCTTCCTAAAGTGAGGGTAATTGCAGATACTTATAACAGATAAGACTTAAAGTCTTGACTTAAGTTTGGGGGTCTCAGACAGGTAAACTCAATATCATCACAATAATTTGTCTACAATCTAAAACATCACAATGCGTATGCTCCAATTGCTCAGCTTCCATGATCTTCACCTCAGTAAAAATGAATGAGAAATATTCCTTTAATATCTCCCCCGTCTTTTGTGGCTTTACACAATTATGCCAATGCTGATCAATAAGGGTAGGAAAGAAAACTGCAGATGCTGGTTTAATCGAAGGTTGACACAAAATGCTGGAGTAACTCAGCGGGTCAGGCAACATCTCTGGAGAGAAGGAATGGGTGACGTTTCGGGTCGAGACCCTTCATCAGACTGAAGAAGGGTCTCGACCCGAAACGTCACCCATTCCTTCTCTCCAGAGATGCAGCCTGACCCGCTGAGTTACTCCAGCATTTTGTGTCTACCTGATCAATAAGGGGACCTACTCATTTCCTAGCTACCTTTTTGCACTTAATATACCAGTAGAATCTCTTGGGTTTTTCCTTTACCTTGCCTGTCCACTCATTTCTTGTCTTCCTTTTGTCATTCTGATTGCCATTTTACATGTACTTCTATATTTCTAGTATCTGCAGAGGGATTTGCTCGATTCCAACTGCCTAAATCTGACAAATGCCTCCTTTTTCCTGACCAGAGCTTCAATATCTTGTCATGAGAGTTCCCGAAACCAGGGCCCGTCTTACCCTCACTCCAACATCGACCTCGGCAAGTTCTCACCTACTCCTCCACCAAGCCTTGCACCAGTTTAGAGCCTTAAACTTAGAGTATTATGGTCATTGGTCTCAACACGATTCATGCTGCTGTATAATACGACAGAAGCTGTGAGGCATTAACTTATTTACGTAACCCAATCTCCTTTTGGCAATGCCTATTGAAAGACTTTTTGTAACCATTGGAATGCAATACTCATTTATGCTACTGCATCCTCATGCAAGGTCCACCTGTACACTGGACTTTAGAAGGATGAGAGGAGATCTTATCGAAACGTATAAGATTATTAAGGGGTTGGACACGTTAGAGTCAGGAAACATGTTCCCAATGTTGGGGGAGTCCAGAACAAGGGGCCCAGTTTAAGAATAAGGGGTAGGCCATTTAGAACTGAGATGAGGAAAAACTTTTTCAGTCAGAGAGCTGTGAATCTGTGGAATTCTCTGCCTCAGAAGGCAGTGGAGGCCAATTCTCTGAATGCATTCAAGAGAGAGCTAGATAGAGCTCTTAAGGCTAGCGGAGTCAGGGGGGTATGGGGAGAAGGCAGGAACGGGGTACTGATTGAGAATGATCAGCCATGATCACATTGAATGGCGGTGCTGGCACGAAGGGCCGAATGGCCTCCTCCTGCACCTATTGTCTATTGTTTTCAAATCATAAAGTCATAAAAATACATTGCATGGGAACAAAGGGCAGTGGCCCATCCATTCCATACCATCCACAATTGTCCCAATAGGTCTCATATTCAAATATATTAACTTTCTCTAGCAGCAACATTGCACTATCTTCTATCTTCTATCCCAAATGCCAACTCACCCGAGATCAGATGTGACCTTCACAATCATATGCACTTCAGCTTAACATGAGATGACCTGTCCATATTTCTTGACAGAACAGAATCCCGCCAATTGCCCCACTAATTTTCCAAAAACCTATTTTCTCATGCTACCTGGATTCTATCGCTCACCCACACATCAGAGCCAATTCTACAGTGGCCATGTTAGCATTTTAGGATGTGCGAGGAACCAAAGCACCCCAGTGGAAATTCACACTCGTGGAGGGAACATGCAACCTCAAATCAGACAATTCTGCATTGCTTCATTATAAAGATGCACTTTATATATATTTTTTTAATTTTCAAGCAGGAATGTTGCTGGAGACTGAAGCGATTAACAGTTAATCCACAGACAAAGCTACACAACGATTTGCCCCAAACCATACCAAACATTCGATTCATTACTTACAAGCATGAAACCATTATGCAAAAACACATCATAAAGATTTTTTAAAACCATTTTGCCATATTTTGCTCAAAAACACCACTTTTGCTGTTACAAATAATGAACATAAAAAGGCACAGGACAGGAACATAACCTGCGGCCCACAATATCTGTGCCAAACATAATACCAAGATAAGCTAATTGAACATATATGGAACGTAAAACAGGAACAGGCTCTTTGTACGTGCAGACACGATGCCAATGTGCGTGCAGACACGATGCCAATGTGCGTGCAGACACGATGCCAATGTGCGTGCAGACACGATGCCAATGTGCGTGCAGACACGATGCCAATGTGCGTGCAGACACGATGCCAATGTGCGTGCAGACACGATGCCAATGTGCGTGCAGACACGATGCCAATGTGCGTGCAGACACGATGCCAAGACAAACGTTTATCTGCCTGCACACAATTCATATCCATATTGGGTGCGGCACAGTGGAGCAGCGGTAGTGTTGCTGCCTTACAGCAAATAGTGCCGGAGATCCCGACTACGGGCGCTGTCTGTACGGAGATTGTACCTTCTCCACGTGACCTTCGTGGGTTTTCTCCGAGATCTTCGGTTTCCTCCCACTTTCCAAAGAGTGTGTAGGTTAATTAGCTTGGCAAATGTAAAAATTGTCCCTAGTGGGTATAGGATAGTGTTAATGTGCGGGGATCGCTGGCCGGCGCGGACCTGATGGGCCAAAAGGGCCTGTTTCCATGCTGTATCTCTCGAAACATATCCCTCCATTCCCTGTACATCCATGTTTGCATCTCAAAGCCTCTGAGACACCACTATTGTATCTGCCATCCTGGCAGCACTTTAAATGCATCACCATCCTCTGTAAAAAGAACTTGCCTCACACAACTTTAAAATTTGCCCCTGTAACATTAAAGTGATGCCCTTTAGAGTTTGATTCTTCCACCCTGGGAAAATGGTTCTGACTGTCTACCCTCTCTATGCCTCTCATAATTATATCTTGTATCTTGTATCTTGTGGTCATCACTTCCAAAGAGTCCACCAGGGACTATACTGGAAGTATCCTATGCCCACTAGGGACAATTTTTAACACTATCCTACACCCACTCGGGACAATTTTTGCATTTTACCAAGCCAATTAACCTACAAACCTTTACGTCTTTGGAGTGTGGGAGGAAACTGAAGATCTCGGAGAAAACCCACGCAGGTCACGGGGAGAACGTACAAACTCCATACAGACGGCGCCCGTAGTCAGGATCGCACCTGGGTCTCCGGCGCTGCATTCGCTGTAAGGCAGCAACTCTACCGCTGCAAAGTTATATACTTCAATCAGGTCTCCCCTCAACTTCCAGCGTTCCAGAGAAAACAATCCAAGTTGGTCCAACCATTTCCTGCAGTTAATACCATCTAATCCAGGCAGATGCCTGGCAAACCTTTACTGCAACCTCTCCATTGTCTTCACATTCCTTTTGGTAATGGGGTGGCCAGATTGCATTCTACGCTCCAAAATGCAGCCTAACTAATGTCTTATGAAGCCATATCATAACTTCCTGACTTTTTTTACACAATGCCCTGATCAATGAAGGCGAGCATACCATCAGCCTTCTTAACCACTCTATTGACTTGCATTGCGGCTTTCAGGGAGCAATGAATCTGGACCCCAATTCCCACTGCACGTCAATACTGTCAAGGGTCTTGCGATCAACCATATAGTCCTTGCCCTTCAATTTGACCTCCAGAAGTTCAACACCTCATAGCTGTAAGAAAATAACTGCAGATGCTGGTACAAATCGAAGGTATTTATTCACAAAATGCTGGAGTAACTCAGCAGGTCAGGTAGCATCTCAGGAGAGAAGGATTGGGCGACGTTTCGGGTCGAGACCCTTCTTCAGACTGATGTCAGGGGGTGGGACAAAGGAAGGATATAGGTGGAGACAGGAAGATAGAGGAAGATTTGGGAAGGGGGAGGGGAAGAGAGGGACAGAGGAACTATCTAGACTTGGAGAAGTCAATGTTCATACCACTGAGCGATCACTTCGCTCGACACGTTCCCTCAGTCCACGTTAACCAATCTGATCTCCCGGTGGCTGAACACTTCAACTCCCCCTCCCACTCCCAGTCTGACCTTTCTGTCATGGGCCTCCTCCAGTGCCATAGTGAGTCCCACTGGGAATTGGAGGAACAGCACCTCATATTTCGCCTGGGCAGCTTGCAGCCCAGTGGAACATTGACTTCTCCAACTTTAGATAGTTCCTCTGTCCCTCTTTTCCCCTCCCCCTTCCCAGATCTCCCACTGTCTTTCTGTCTCCACTTATATCCTTCCTTTGTCCCGCCCCCCTGACATCAGTCTGAAGAAGGGTCTCGACCCGAAACGTCGCCCATTCCTTCTCTCCTGAGATGCTGCCTGACCTGCTGAGTTACTCCAGCATTTTGTGAATAAACACCTCATAGCTGCTCGGATTAATCTCCATCTGCCATTTTTATGGCCATTAATGCATTTATGATAAATCCCACTACATGATTTGATAGTCTTCCTCGCCGTCAAGACCTCTAGCAATCTTGGTGTCATTTGCAGAGTTACTAATGGGTATGGGAGAGGTGTACTGAGCATATACAGGGAGCATACTTAACAAGGAAATTAGCGGGACAAAAAGGGGCAGGAGATGCAGCTCTGGCAGATAATATTAAGAAAAATCCAGATATTTTATATGTATGTTAAGCGAAAGAGAGTAACTAGAGAGAGAATAACCCCACCCCCTCCCCCCCAGAAACTCAAGCTGTCACATCTTTGTGGAGGTGGACAAGGTCCTCAATGACTATTTCTTCTGATTTTACCATTAAAAATTACGTCAAGACTGGGGAACTTGGGATCATTATTGGAAGTGTCTTGAGGACAGTCCATGTTACGGTTGAGGAGGTGCTGAACATTATATGGCCTGTGAAGGTGGACAAATCTCCCGGGCCTTGGATACATCAGAGGACACCTTGGAAAGCTAGAGAAGAAATTGCTGGCACCCTGGCTGAGAGATACAAATCTTCACGGGTGATGGACGCGGATGTGGTACCGGACGACTGGAGGTTGTCCAACGTTGTGGCTCAATTTAAAACGGGCTGCAAGAAAAAGCCTGGGAACTATAGACCGTCTATGGTAGGCAGGTTACTGGAAAGGATTCTGAGATAAGTTATAGATATGCATTTAGACAAACAGGGGATGACTAAGGATAGTCAGTATGGTATCTGGATACAAAATGCTGGAGCAACTCAGCGGGACAGGCAGCATCTCTGGAGAGAAGGAATGGGTGATGTTTCGGGTCGAGACCCCTCTTCAGACTTAAGAAGGGTCTCGACCCGAAGCGTCACCCATTCCTTCTCTCCAGAGATGCTGTCTGTCCCGCTGAGTTACTCCAGTATTTTGCGTCCATCTTCGATTTAAACCAGCATCTGCAGTCTTCCCTACACACACAGTCAGTATGGTGTTGTACATGGGAGATCTTGCCTTATGAATCTGATGGAGTCTTTTGAAGTAACCGAAACGTTTAATGAGGACAAATGAAGAGGAATGGCTAATGGAGTTTAATGTAGATAGATGTGAGGTGTTGCATTTTGGGAAGTCAAACCAGGGTAGGACCTGGACAGTGAATGTCAGGGCCCTGGGGTGTGTTGCAGAGCAGAGGGATCTAGACAATAGACAATAGGTGCAGGAGTAGGCCATTCGGCCCTTCGATCCAGCACCACCATTCAATGTGATCATGGCTGATCATTCTCAATCAGTACCCCGTTCCTGCCTTCTCCCCATACCCCCCGACTCCGCTATCCTTAAGAGCTCTATCTAGCTCTCTCTTGAATGCATTCAGAGAATTGGCCTCCACTGCCTTCTGAGGCAGAGAATTCCACAGATTTACAACTCTCTGACTGAAAAAGTTTTTCCTCATCTCCGTTCTAAATGGCCTACCCCTTATTCTTAAACTGTGGCCCCTTGTTCTAGACTCCCCCAACATTGGGAACATGTTTCCGGCCTCTAACGTGTCCAACCCCTTAATAATCTTATATGTTTCGATAAGATCCCCTCTCATCCTTCTAAATTCCAGTGTATACAAGCCTAGTCGCTCCAGTCTTTCAACATATGACAGTCCCGCCATTCCGGGAATTAACCTAGTAAACCTACGCTGCACGCCGTCAATAGCAAGAATATCCTTCCTCAAATTTGGAGACCAAAACTGCACACAGTACTCCAGGTGCGGTCTCACTAGGGCCCTGTACAACTGCAGAAGGGCCTCTTTGCTCCTATACTCCTCGGCGGCGCACACAGTTGCAGCGGCCTCGATGTCCTCCCGGTCAGTGCTCGTGTATGTGTATGTGTGCGTGTTGTTTTGTGCCCTGTGTACTTACTGTCGGGCGAACAACGTCTACGGCCGGCAGGATCTTCTTAGGATTGGAGCCGGTCGCGAATGGGGGGTTACCGCCGAGTTTGTCCGCTCATACAAGATCCCGGCGGACATAGCGAGGAGCCCCGACTCTCCGTGGATCACCATCCCCGCGGGGAGGAGGCGAAGGCGGCGCAGAGAGAGAAGGCAAAAGCGAGGCGGCAGGGCCGGCGCTCTGGTCAGGCTACGGAGGCAGCCACTGAAACCACCGCTTCCCAGCCTGTTTCTAACGAACGCCAGATCCCTCGCTAACAAGATGGATGAACTTAGGCTGCAGACTGCAGCTAACAACGCCGTGAAGGACAGCTGTATCCTGTTGATCACGGAGACCTGGCTTCATTCTTTCATTCCGGACTCTGCTATCGAGCTAGCAGGCTACACAGCACAGCGTCATGACAGGACAAGAGACTCTGGTAAGAGCAGAGGTGGAGGGCTCTGTGTGTACGTGAACAACACCTGGTGTACAAACACAGTGATTGTAGACAGTCACTGCTCCCCGGACCTGGAGTATGTGACTGTTAAATGCAGGCCCATTTATCTCCCTAGAGAGTTTACTGTTGTCATGATAACTGCTGTGTACATACCACCGGATGCTAATGCTAACTCGGCTATCGGATATTTGTATGGTAGCACTAGCAGTCAACAGAGCATATATCCTGACGGTGTTCACATCATAGCAGGGGACTTTAACCACGCGGACTTGAAGAAAATGCTCCCCAAATTCTATCAGCATGTTAAATGTGCTACAAGAGGAGCTAACACACTGGACAAGGTCTACTCCAACATCAAGCTGGGCTACAGGGCTAGACAACTACCACACCTGGGTCAGTCGGACCATATGTCCCTGTTTTTAATTCCTGCATATGCCCCCCTCAGGAAAACCGCTCCTACCATTACAAAGACCATCACAACTTGGCCTGATGGTGCATCTCAGCAGCTGCAGGACTGCTTCGACAGGACCAACTGGGATGTGTTTGAACACCGGGACCTGGAGGTGTTCACAGACAGTGTACTATGTTACATTAAAAACTGCATGGACACTGTCACAGTGGACAAACGCATCCGGGTCTACCCCAACCAGAAGCCCTGGATGACCCGGGAGGTCCAGCGGCTGTTAAAAGAGAGGAACACTGCTTTTAGGTCTGGCGATAGGGCTTTATACAGCATGGCCCGAGCTAACCTGAAGAGAGGCATCAGAGAGGCCAAATTAGACTACAGGAGGAAGATAGAGGACCACCTGGACAGTAACAACAGCAGGCAGGTGTGGCAGGGGATCCAGTATCTAACCAACTATAAGACCAACCTTGGAGCTGCTGAAGGTGACGCCTCGTTGGCAGAGGAGCTGAACCTCTTCTTTGCTCGCTTTGAAGTGGAGCCACCCGAGACAGCCATATCACACCACATGGTCCACAGCAGCCTAACCCTCAAGATAGAGGAGCATGAGGTGAGGCGCACGCTGCGGGCCATCAATCCAAGGAAGGCTACTGGACCCGACGGCGTCTCTGGACGCGTGCTGAAGGACTGCGCTGACCAGCTGGCTGGAGTCTGTACGAGGATTTTCAACCAGTCTCTGGCCCAGTCCACTGTTCCATCCTGTCTGAAGTCCGCAATCATAGTCCCCTTGCCCAAAAAACCCCACATTTCCAGCCTCAACGACTACCGGCCAGTCGCACTCACACCAGTGGTGATGAAGTGTTTTGAAAAACTGGTCCGGGGTCATATCACATCACTCCTGCCCCGAAGCTTTGACCCCCACCAGTTTGCGTACAGAGCGAATAGATCCACAGAGGACGCTATAGCCACAGCCCTCCATGCTGCACTGTCCCACCTGGAGCAGCCGGGGAGCTACGTGCGGATGCTCTTTGTGGACTACAGCTCTGCCTTTAATACAATCCTTCCCCATAAACTGGTGGACAAACTGGGGGACTTGGGACTTCCACACTCCACCTGCATGTGGATAAATAGCTTCCTGTCAGCTCGCAGCCAGAGAGTCAGAGTGGGCCATCACACATCCACGGCCCTCAGCCTCAGTACCGGCTCTCCACAGGGCTGCGTGCTGAGCCCCCTGCTCTACACCATCTATACACATGACTGCACCCCCGCCCACCACAGCAACACCATTGTCAAATTTGCGGATGACACTACGGTGGTGGGACTCATCACCGGGGGGGACGAGTACGCCTACCGGGATGAGGCGGAGCAGCTGACAGTGTGGTGTGGAGAAAATAACCTGCTCCTCAACACCTTAAAGACAAAGGAAATAATAATAGACTTCAGAAAGAATAAAACGGACATGGTACCATTAACTATCAGAGGGGACTGTGTGGAGAGGGTGGCGGATTTCCGCTTCCTGGGAATCCATATTGAGGAGGACCTGACGTGGAGCGTGAACACCTCTGCGCTGCTGAAAAAGGTCCAGCAGAGACTGCACTTCCTGAGGGTGCTCAGGAAGAATAACATCACTCAGAGACTGCTGTTGTCCTTTTATCGGTGCTACATTGAGAGCATCCTAACATACTGTGTATGCGTATGGTACACCAGCTGCACAGCGGCTCAGAGGAAAGCGCTCCAGAGGGCCATTGACAACGCCCAGAGGATTGTCGGCTGCCCTCTACTTACCTTGGAGGACTTACACAGTTCCCGCTGCATCAAAAAATCCCAGAGTATTATAAAGGACATTTCCCACCCCGGACACTCCCTGTTTGAACTGTTACCGTCAGGCAGACGGTACAGATCTACAAGGACAAGGACAAACAGACTTAAAAATAGTTTTTACCCCACTGCTATAAAGGCACTAAATGTAGCCGCCAAGGAACGCAGGGGCGATACATAATAAGAGACTGTGAAATCGACAGAAGGATGTAGGGTTGGGTGTTTATGCGTGCTATTTTCATGATATTTATTTTAGTTGTTTATCTTTTTTAAAATATTTTATCTTGTATGTATCGTTAGCTTTTAGAAATGTTTGAATGGTGCACTGACTGGCTGACATTTTACAATTTCGTTGTACATGGCTCATGTTACAATGACAATAAAGGAACTATTCTATTCTATACTCAACTCCTCTTGTTATGAAGGCCAACATTCCATTGGCTTTCTTCACTGCCTGCTGTACCTGCATGCTTCCTTTCAGTGACTGATGCACTAGGACACCCAGATCTCGTTGTACGTCCACTTTTCCTAAGTTGACACCATTCAGATAATAATCTGCCTTCCTATTCTTACCACCAAAATGGATAACCTCACACTTATCCACATCGAGGTGCAGGTAAATGTGTGGGAAGGAACTGCAGATGCTGGTTTACACCAAAGATAAACCCAAAATGCTGGGGTAACTGGCAGCATCTCTGGATTAGGAATTGGTGACATTTCTCTCAATCCGAAACGTCACTCATTCCTTCTATCCAGAGGTGCTACGTGTCCGCTGAGTTACTCCAGCATTTTGTGTCTATCTTAGAGGTGCAGGTAAATAGTCGATACAATAGCCTTCATCGGTCAGGGTATTAAATATCGAAGTTGCGATGTTATGTTAAAGTTGTTCATAATATTAATTGAGGCTGCAATTAAAGTGTTATGTCCGGTGTAGGCAAACTGCTACAGGATAGATGTTATTTAGCTGTAAATAGTGCAGAGAGGATTTTGAGCATGTTGCCAGGACTCGAGTACCTGGGCTATAGGGAGTGGCTGGGTAGACTAGGACTGCATTCCTCGGAGTGTACGTTGCCAAGGGAAGATTTTATTTTCGTTTAGTGATGCAGCTTAGAAACAGGCCAATTGGCCAATGGAGTCCACACCGACAATCGATCGCCCTAGTTCTATGTTATCCCACTCTCTCATCCACTCCCTACCCTGGGGGTAATTTACAGGGGGCCAATTAACCGACAAACACACACATCTTTCGAATGTGGGAGGAAACTGGAGCACTCGGAGGAATTCTCTGCCACAGAGGGTAGTTGAGGCCAGTTCATTGGCTATATTTAAGAGGGAGTTAGATGTGGTCCTTGTGGCTAAAGGGGTCAGGAGGTATGGAGAGAAGGCAGGTACAGGATACTGAGTTGGATGATCAGCCATGATCATGTTGAATGGCGGTGCAGGCTCGAAGGGCCGAATGGCCTACTCCTGCACCTATTTTCTATGTTTCTATGTTTCTATGAACCCCACACGGTCAAAGGGAGAACATGCAAACGCGAAACCGACAGCACCCAAGGTCAGGATTGAACCCAGGTCTCCGGCACTGTAAGAAAGCAGCTCTACCTGCTGCGCCACTGTGCCGCCCTGATAGAGGTGTAAAAGATCATCAAGTTACAATTTACTCAAGTTCTATACGACCAGCGCTTGTATCCGTTAACAGGTCTATTAACACGCACTTTAAACTACTGCACAATATTTAAAGGTGGCACAGTGATGCAGCTGGTCGAGTGCCAGAAACCCGGGTTTGATCCTGACCTCAGCAGCTGTCTGTGTGAAGTTTGCACATTCTCTCTGTGACTATGTGGGTTTCCTCCGGATGCTCTGGTTTCCTCCCACATTCCTAAGATGTGTCAATTGGCCTCTGTAAAATTGCCCTTAATGTTGGGGAGTGGATGAGAAAGTGGGATGACATAGAACTAAAGAGGTCATCGATGGCCAGCATGGACTTGGTGGGCCAAAAGGCCTGTTTCCATGCTGCATCTTTAAACTAAATCATCTCCAAACTAAATGTACAAGAGTTCAATCAACTTGCCCATTTTACTGCAATTTCAACTGGTCTGAAGAAGGGTCTCGATCCGAAACACCACCCATTCCTTCTCTCCAGAGATACTGCCTGACCCACTGTGTTACTCCAGCTTTTGTGTGTATATTCCATTTTACCAACATATCGATATCACTCTGTGCCTGAATCTTACTTACCCTCTGCACTATTACCAACTAGGTACCTGTCTACTTAATGATGATTACTTCTATAAACTTCTACAGATGCACTGTAGAAAATATCCTGCCATTACATCATGGCCTAGCACATCAATTCCAATACAAAGAAACACAAGAGGTTGCAGGGGTGGTGGACACAGTCCAGTGGATCACAGATGCAGCCCTCCCCACCATCAAAAGCATCGACATGAGGCTTTTCCTCACGAAGGCATCATCAATCATCAAAGATCCCCACGACCAGGGCCATATCCTCATCTCGCTGCTATTGTCAGGCAGGAGATAAAGAAGGCTGAAGTCCCACACCACCACATTCAATAACAATTACTTTCCTACAGCTATCAGGCTCAAGAACATACACAACCTCAATCCCTCAGCAATGGAACATTATGGACCCCTCCTATACAGTCGTTTTGTTATCACTGTCATGTAGAATCTGTGCAATTTGTTTTTGTTTAATATTCAGTCAGAAGAAAGGTCCCAAAACATCATCTGGCCATTTGACCCAGAGTTCCTCCAGCACTGTATTTTGCTCAAGATTGCAGCATCTGTAGATTCTTGTGCTGCCATTATTTTTTGTACATTGTCTGTCTGTGTACCAGTGATGGTCCTGCAAGAAAGATTTCATTGTACCTATACCTCACCGTTCTTTTGCATATCACAATAAACTCGACTAGATTTGAAGTTATTTGTGCGCATCTATATACTTAAACTCTCGTTTGTTATCTTGTTTGTGACTGAACTTCAGCCAAAACGGTACACGATAGCGTGACAACTTTAGGCCCACCTTACTCACCATTGTCACTTTAGTAATAATGCAAGTAGTTTTATTGAACTACTTATATTTTTAAAGTTATTCACATTTTAAAGTTTAAAGGGAGGGGAGGGGGAGGGGGGAGGGAGGAGGGAGTGGGGGAAGAAGGGAGAGGAGAGGAGGGGCTGAGGAGACAGGGGAAGGGGGAGGACAGGGTGGTGCACCAATGCAGGAGAGGTTTGGGCCGAACGGGTCCACTTGGTCTAGTATATTATAATCTTAAGTCGGAAGAAGGGTCACAGCCCAAAACGTCACCCATTCCTTCTCTCCAGAGATGCTGCCTGGCCGGCTGAGTCACTCCAGCTTTTTGTGTCTATCTTCTCTATTATAAACAAAGAGCAACCCAGCAACGATCGCTTGGAACACTACAATGGAAAACCACAAAAATACTCTTTGTTGTGCAACGCAGGCCAACCTCTCCGAGCTTTGAGGAGAGATTGGCCAGCTTTATAGGTTTGGCTGGGTATTTTTCCACTTCAACATTTTATAAACCTCTTTCAGGTGACACCCCCAGCTTCCTAAAATGTTGAGGGGCATAGATAGGACAGTGAAATAGATAAAATGTTATTTTTTCCAGGTCAGGAGTCTAGAGCAAAATTTAAGAGAAATCGGAGGAGCAGGTTTATCAATTAGTGTTTAGTTTAGTGTATTGTCACGTGCGCCGAGGTACAGTGAAAACCTTTTGTTGCATTCTAATCAGTCAGCAGAAAGACAATACATGATTACAATCGATCCATTTACAATGCATAGATACAGAGGGTGATGGTTACCTGAAAGAAATCCCCATGAATGCCCAGAGGTGATGGTGGGAGCAGATACAATTACAACATTTAAAGGGCAGTTGGACAGGTAATGCAATAGGAAATGCATAGTAGGATACATGCCTAATGCAGGAAAATTGGATTATGCAAATGGTGAAGGTGAGCGGAAAGGTAGTGTGATTCTATTTGACAAAGGTTCAATCTTTAAAAATAACTTTAAAACATGACCTTAATAATGCATTGTGCTATACTTCTGCTCAGTCACGTTTTACTATCAATTCAGTGGTTATATTTTTAAGAATTCACCAATTCACTGAATTTCCTTTCTTTGCTTCATTTCTCAAACATTATTAGACATGAAGCACAAAAGGAAACATCTTGCCTTCTTGCTTACCTGTTCGACATGATTGCAGAGAAGTGAAAGGGGTGGATATGAATTCCCTTGGACACAGTCAGGTCCCCCACGTTTACAGCTCTGTTGTTGGTTTCTCTGCTGCCTTTCTCAGCCCATGATGCATGTCAGCCCTGCAAAAACAACTTGAGACAGGCTTTCAGTTGCACCTCCTGCACGCATGCATGGTCAGGGGACCAGTTGCTGTGGGGGGTTTGGAAAGTGGGTGTGATTGAGTGAGGGGAATAAATGCTCCCAATGCCCCTCCACAAACTCAGCTCAGACACTGAAACTCAAACTCCAGGGCAACCAGGATGCCCACGCATGCGCAGCGCGCTCCCAGCGGCGCGGCTAGGTGCCGGGCGCATGCGCACTCCACGGCGGGGCTGAGCGCCGTCGCCATGGTGACCGTAGGCCGCGCTGCAGCCTGCAGCCTGAGCCCAGACCTTGGGCCTTGGTCCAACTTAACAACCCAAACGCTTCAGGTCACCTCTGGGGTGAGTCCAGGTCTGCAAGGGGAACCAAATCAATCGGACTTGTCATCATTGTTTGCATCCACTCAACTGCATTTTCAGCATGAACATTGAACACTCTAACTGAGACCTCTCTAACTGAATATTGACTTCTCTAACTGTATATTGGCCTCTAACTGAATATTGACCACTAACTGAATATTGACCACTCTAACTGAATATTGACCACTCTAACTGAATATTGACCACTCTAACTGAATATTGACCACTCTAACTGAATATTGACCACTCTAACTGAATATTGACCACTCTAACTGAATATTGACCACTCTAACTGAATATTGACCACTCTAGCTGGGTGACGAAATCTCGTCCAAAAGGTTTGTTTTTTGGATGACAAATAAAGATATCCTGACTCCTGAATCCTAACTGAATATTGACTTCTCTAACTTAATATTGACCACTCTAACTGTATATTGACCACTCGAACTGAATATTGACTTCTCTAACTGTATATTGGCCTCTAACTGAATATTGACTTCTCTAACTGAATATTGACCTCTCAAACGGAATATTGACCCCTAACTGAATATTGACCACTCTAACTGGATATTGACCTCTCTAACTGAATATTGACCACTCTAACTGAATATTGACCACTCTAGCTGAATATTGACCACTAACTGAATATTGACTTCTCTAAGTGAATATTGACCACTCTAACTGAATATTGACCACTCTAACTGAATATTGACCTCTCTAACTGGATATTGACCACTCTAACTGGATATTGACCTCTCTAACTGAATATTGACCACTCTAACTAAATATTGACCACTCTAACTGAATATTGACCACTCTAACTGAACATTGACCACTCTAACTGAATATTGACTTCTCTAACTGAATATTAACCACACTAACTGAATATTGACCCTCTAACTGAATATTGACCACTCTAACTGGATATTGACCTCTCTAACTGAATATTGACCACTCTAACTAAATATTGACCACTCTAACTGAATATTGACCACTCTAACTGAACATTGACCACTCTAACTGAATATTGACTTCTCTAACTGAATATTAACCACACTAACTGAATATTGACCCTCTAACTGAATATTGACCACTCTAACTGAATATTGACCTCTCAAACTCAATATTGACCACTCTAACTGAATATTGAGCACTAACTGAATATTGACCACTCTAACTGAATATTGACCACTCTAACTGAATATTGACCACTCTAACTGAATATTGACCACTCTAACTGAATATTGACCCCTCTAACTGAATATTGACCACTCTAACTGGATATTGACCTCCCTAACTGAATATTGACCACTCTAACTGAATATTGACCTCTCTAACTGAATATTGGCTTCTGTAACTGTATATTGGCCTCTAACTGAATATTAGTAGGAAAATAGCTGCAGATGCTGGTTCAAATTGAAGGTAGACACAAAATGCTGGAGTAAATCATCCGGTCAGGCAGCATCTCTGGAGAGAAGCAATGGGTGACGTTTTGGGTTAAGACCCTTCTTCAGACTGAAGAAGGGTCTTGCCCCGAAACGTCACCCATTCCTTCTCTCCTGAGATGCTGCCTGGCCCGCTGAGTTACTCCAGCATTTTGTGTCCACCTTCTAACTGAATATTGACTTATCTAACTGAATATTGACTTCTCGAACTGAATATTGACTTCTCTAACTGAATATTGACCTCTCTAACTGAATATTGACCACTCTAACTGAATATTGACCTCTCTAACTGAATATTGACCACTCTAATAATTGAATATTGACTTATCTTACTGAATATTGACTTCTCTAACTGAATATTGCCCCTAACTGAATATTGACTTCTCTAAGTGAATATTTGTCAAAGTCAAAGTCAATTTTATTGTCAATCCTCAGCCAGTTTACACAGTCAGAAAATCGAAATACCGTTTCCCACAATCCCGAGGAACAAAGTGCATAAAACTAAGTTAAAATTAAAAAGGCACAGCAAACAACAATCAACATAAAATATAAAATATAGTCACTTCAAATGCGTTAATTTTTTTTTTTTAAAGTGTCTGGTGCTGGATGTGCGTGTGTGTGGGGTGTTAAAGTCCAGGTCCAATAGGGGCAGGGGAGAGAGGAGGAAGGGAGTGGAGAGAGTTCAGCATCCTGACAGCCTGGTGGAAAAAACTGTTCTTTAGTCGGGTGGTGCTTGACCTCAGGCTGCGAAACCTTCTCCCTGAAGGCAGGAGGGTGAAGAGGCTGTTGGAGGGGTGGGAGGGGTCACCCACAATGCTCAATGCTTTGCGGGTGAGGCGGGTGGTGTAAAGGACCAGGAGTGTTGGGAGTGAGGCGCCAGTGATCCTCTCAGCAGTGTTCACTATGCGCTGCAGGGTCTTGCGGCTGGAGGCTGTGCAGCTGCCGAACCACACAGTGATGCAGCTGCTGAGGATGCTCTCGATGGCGCCTCGGTAAAAAGTGTACATGATGGGTGTGGGGGCTCCCGCTCTCTTCAGTTTGCGGAGGAAGTAGAAGCGCTGCTGGGCTTTCTTGGCGATGGACGTGATGTTGTTGCTCCAGGAGAGATCCTCGGTGATGTTCACCCCCAGGAATTTGGTGCTGCTCACCTGCTCCACAGCAGCACCATTGATGGTCAGTGGGTGGGGGTGTTGGGTGTGCGTTCTCATGAAGTCGACAACAATCTCCTTTGTTTTCTCCACATTCAGGAAGAGATTGTTGTCTGTGCACCACGCGGCCAGCTGGTCCACCTCCTTCCTGTAGTGGGTCTCGTCGTTGTTGCTGATGAGACCCACCACTGTTGTGTCATCCGCATACTTGACGAAGTGGTTGGAGCTGTAGGTGGGTGTGCAGTCGTGGGTCAGCAAGGTGAAGAGCAGGGGGCTTAGCACACATCCTTGTGGGGCACCCGTACTCAGCGTGATGGTGTCCGATGTGTTGCTGCCGACCCGTACGGACTGGGGTCTGGCAGTGAGGAAGTCCAGCAGCCAGTTGCAGAGAAGGGGGCTGAGGCCCAGATTTGTTAGTTTACAAACCAGCTGCTGGGGGATGATGGTGTTGAATGCTGAGCTAAAGTCTATGAACAGCATCCTAACATATGAGTTTTTAGTGTCCAAGTGGGTGAGGGCTGGGTGTAGAGCAGAGGAGATGGCATCCTCAGTGGACCGCTTAGCTCGATATGCAAACTGAAACGGGTCCAGGGAGGGGGGGAGGTTGGATCTGATCTGCTTCATGACCAGCCTCTCGAAGCACTTCATGATGGTTGAAGTCAGCGCTACAGGGCGGTAGTCGTTGAAGCAGGATGGAGAAGACTTCTTGGGCACAGGTATGATGGTGGTTTCTTTGAAGCACAAGGGAACAACAGCCTGGCTCAGGGAGATGTTGAAGATGTCTGTGAGGACATCTGTGAGCTCAGCTGCGCAGTCTTTTAGCACACGACCAGGAATGTTGTCAGGTCCAGAAGCTTTCCGGGTGTTAATCCTTAACAGTGTGCTCCTCACACTGCCTGGAGACAGACAAATAGCCTGGTCGTTGGGGGGGGGGAGTTGTTTTCTGCGCAGGTGTGTTGCTCTGTGCTTCAAAGCGTGCGAAGAAGTCGTTGAGGTCGTTCAAGAGAGAGGTGTCACTGTCACAGGTCTGTGGTAAGGGTTTGTAGTCCGTGATAGTCCTAATACCCTTCCACAGGCTCCGTGTGTCTCTGCTGTCACTGAAGTGGGCTGTGATGCGCCGGGTGTAGTGTTGTTTGGCTTTCCTGATGCCACTGGAAAGGTTGGCCCTGGCTGCCCTGAGACCGGCTGGATTGCCCTCTCTGAAGGCAGCGTTGCGGACCCTCAGCAGCCCATGGACCTCCCCTGTCAGCCATGGCTTCTGGTTAGCCCGGATGGTGATGGCTCTGGTGTGGGTCACATCGTCAATGCATTTGGTGATGTAGCCTGTAACTGTCTCTGTGTATTCCTGAATGTTGGTTGTGTTGTTGTATGTTGCTGCCTGCTTGAACATGTCCCAGTCTGTAGTCTCAAAGCAGTTTTGGAGTGCAGCTGTGCTGTCCTCTGACCACACACGTACCTCTTTTGAAACCGGTTTGGTGACTTTCACCCGGGGTCTGTATGCCGGTTTCAGCAGAACGGTGAGGTGATCAGAGAGGCCGATGTGGGGGAGGGGGGAAGCCTTGTATGCTCCTTTGATGGTCGTGTAGACAAGGTCCAAGGTGTTGTTTTCTCGTGTTGGGAAATCAACATGCTGGTATACTTTGGGCATGACAGTTTTTAGGTTAGCATGGTTGAAGTCCCCAGCTACGATGAGAAAGCCATCTGGGTGTGCTGTCTGCTGCTCAGAGATGGCCCGGTACAGTTCGCAGAGTGCCTCCTCTCTGTCCTTGTTGTTGGAACTGGGAGGGATGTAAACAGCGACTAACAGGATAGCTGTTAGCTCCCTCGGGAGGTAGAAATTGACCACTCTAACTGAATATTGACCACTCTAACTGAATATTGACCACTCTAACTAAATATTGACCACTCTAACTGAATATTGACTTATCTTACTAAATATTGACTTATCTAACTAACTATTGACCCCTAACTGTAGATTGACTTCCCTAACTGAATATTCTCTAACTGAATATTGACTTCTCTAACTGTGTATTGACTTCCCTAACTGAATATTGACTTCTCTAACTGAATATTGACCTCTAACTTCAAGTGACCCTTGCTTTCTGTCTCGCTCCATCCCTCCCCATCCTAGTTCTCCAACCAGCCTGACTGTCACCCTGATTAAATTTTAAACCAGCATCTGCAGTTCCTTCCTTTACATTTTTATCTCTGTTTGCTTTGTTGTCACCTTCTCCTAGCTAACAATGATCTATTCTACATTGTCCTTGAGCCGCATCTCCTTTGATCTCTTGTTTTCACACCTTACACATCCTTATCTCTGTGTCTCCCTCTCTCCTGACTCTCAGTCTGAAGCAGGGTCTCGACCCGAAACATCACCCATTCCTTTTCTCCAGAGATGCTGCCTGTCCCACTAAGTAGCTCCAGCATTTTGTGTCTATCTTCGGTGTAAACCAGCATCTGCAGTTCCTTCCTACACATGGTTTGATTAACATTTTGTATGGCCAGCTTTTTTGTATATTCGCTGAGGATTATTTTCAAGGGTGCTTTATGCAAGGTGACGTCTGCCAAACATTTTTGTCTCACCTGTACACAATCTGTGAAGCTTACCATATCCAAAGGAGGCAGTGCAGTAGAAGTGATTGACATGAACTCCAGTAAGGCATTTGAAACGACCCACAGGAGAAATTGGTACGAAAGATGAAGGCCCAAGGGATCCAGGGCAAGGTGGTAAATCAAAACATTAGTTCCCTGCCAGTTCCGGTGCAACCCGCCCTTCTTGTACAGGCCACCTCTACCCCAGAAGAGATCCCTCTGGTCTAAAACTCTGAATCCCTGCTCGCCACACCAACTCCTCAGCCACGCATTCACCTCTCCTATCTTTCTGTCCTTACCCTCACGAGCATGTAGCAGCAGCAGAAATCTGGAGGTTACTCACCTGAAGATACCGTTTTTTGCCTAATTCCCTGTATTCACTCTACAGGACTGCATCCCTTTTCCTACCCTTGTCATTTGTGCCAACGTACACAATTTCCGGCTGCTCACCGTCCCCATGAGAGTGTTCTGCAGTCACTCAGTGACATCCTGGACCCTGGCACCAGGGAGGCAACACACCATCCTGGAATCTCGTTTGCTGCCACAGAATTTCCTGTCTGTCCCTCTAACTAACAAGTCTCCTATCATGAAGATAGACACAAAACGCTGGAGTAGCTCAGCGGAACAGGCAGGATCTGTGAAAAGAAGGAATGGGTGACATTTCGAGTCAAGACTAGTCTGAAGAAGGGTCTCGACCTGAAATGTCACCCATTCCTTCTCTCCAGAGATGCTTCCTGACTAGCTGAGTTACTCCAGCATTTTGTGTCTATCTTCGGTTTAAACAAGCATCTGCATTTCCTTCCTACAGAAGTCTCCCACCACTCTGCCCGTCTCCATCCTTCCACACTGTGCCTCAGAGACAGGCACAATGCCGCATGGCAAGCTGCACCCTGCGAGAGTCTCCCGGCAATGACAGACGACCAAGGACCAGCCCAGAAGGTCCAGTTTGGACCAGCCCGCACGCTGTGGATGGCGAGCCCACCTGGTAGGCCCGACTCACCCACCAGGGACAGAGGACCCACACCACAGACCGAACCCAACATCAAGGACCCACGGCACATACTGGGAACCCACCTGGAAGGCCCGGTTTGACCGCCTAGAGTGGAAGGAGTTGAAGATAGGCAGACCGTCATAAGTTGGAGTAAGCAGACCGTCTACAGGAGGCAGTGCAGTGCCTCGATGGTGGAGCAGGCCGCTGGAGGCCCTACAACAGCCTGGGGCTTGGCTGAACCGTGTGCCGCTCCACGTGGCCGAGCGTGTAGACCACACGGTGGCACAGCGGCACGGTGGCACAGCGGTAGAGTTGCTGCCTTACAGCGAATGCAGCGCCGGAGACTCCTGACTACGGGTGTTATCTGTGCGGAGTTTGTACGTTCTCCCCATGACCTGCGTGGGTTTCCTCCGAGATCTTCGGTTTCCTCCCACACTCCAAAGACGTACAGGTTTGTAGGTTAATTGGCTGGGCAAATGTAAAAATTGTCCCTAGTGGGTGTAGGATAGTGTTAGTGTGCGGGGATCGCTGGGCAGCGCGGACCCGGTGGGGCCGAAGGGCCTGTTTCCGCGCTGTATCTCTAAATCTAAAAATCTACAGCAGCGGAGGATGACACCATGGCCATGCTTGGCCAGGTCGGCCCAACAACGCTATCCGGACAACTGGCCTTCATAGTCATGACAAGAACCCTGCACTTACAACAAGTGGTACTTACAAATGGCGTCAAACTGGTGACGCTGTATACTGTCTCAGTATACTACTGCTATACACTTGGATGTAGCGGAGATGCTTATCTAAGATATTTCTAAGTGCTTATGTATAGTGATACTTGTAGTGAACTGTATACAAAAATTAATTTCACCGTACCTTGGTACATATGACGAATAAAGTGCCATACCATACCACAATGATTGCTGAGGGGGATGATTTGGATATAGATGGAAGAGGCATGGTCAGTAAGTTGGCAGATGACAGAAAGATTGGTGGAGCATTATGAGAGTAATAAGGCAAATCATTATGAGAGTACTAATAAAGCTCTGGCAAACACTATGAATGTTAGGATCCCAGGGAGTGTTGGCATTGTGACAACATCTCAACGTCTATCTTGTTAAATTTCCTTTGGATTTTCTATATTTGAATAAGGTCACCTATTCTACAGACTTCAAGGCCTCTCTTGATAGTACATCCCTCTCATCCTAGGAATTAGCCTGATGAATTTGCTCGGGTATAATGTCAATGCTACAGTATCCTCCTGTCAATAAGGGGACCTAAACCCTGCACAATGTTCGAGGTGTAGCCTCACCAGGCCAAGTTCAGGATGAGGTTCATTTCAAAAGAAAACATAGCCTAAGGGAGGCTAAAATAAACTGCACCAGATTCGACAGAATGTTGCTTTTTGCTTACACAGTTGGGATAGTTTCACTGCTAATTCCCACAGCAAGCTAAATATAAGAGTTGGGAAACGTTTTGCTGACTTTTCAAAAACCTTGTAAATCTTCCCTGTACTCCAACTTAATGTCATCTTTCCCATAGCAGGGTGACTAAAACTGAACACAACACTCCGACTGCGGCCTCACTGACGACTTGTGTCATTCAGTTTCAGTGGCACTAATGGCCACGATGAACATGGGCTCATAAGCCTGTTGAGACAAAAGCATCCTTTTGTGCTGTCAGTATACTCACTATCAGCTGAGTAATGATAGCTATAATGTATAGAATAATAAAACAGCAGACAAGCACGCGCGGAGATCAAACCAGCAGTGTCAGAGCTCATGCCTGAACCTTGGTTCAAGATTATTGTTTTAAAAGAATCCCCAACTCAGAGTTTCCCACCACATTCCCATGGCAATGATCACTTGTGCAAATAATGCTAAGATAACATCACAGTATCATGTTTCACAACCAAATTTGTCACTGAAAATTCCCAATGGGCAGGGCTTCCAATGGATCAGGACCTTAGCGTGTTAAAACGTGCAGACCAGATTTTTTGCTTACTTTATATCCTTCAGTTACATGTTCAGTTCTCGAGACAATAGTATTTCTTTGTTAATACTGTTGAGGGGAGATGCCAAGAGATTCTTGACAAGCTTCCGTCACGAAGAAACAGGTATAATAATAACAGATTTAGTGTGAGCAATTACATATAAAGCTGTAAGTTTCACAATAAAAAGCAAATGTAACATGCAGAAATAGTTTGTAAGGTCCACAGACAGCAACAATGCAAATAGTTAATTCAGGTGCACTTTATCCACAATTATCTTGCAGAGAGAGGGAGAGGGAGGGAGGGAGGGAGGGAGGGAGGGAGGGAGGGAGAGAGAGAGAGAGAGAGAGGGAGAGAGGGAAAGAGAGAGAAAATTTCACTACGCAGGGTTATAACAGAGGGGTATCCATTATTACCAATTGTGCGCAAGAACCGATTATGATTTTATCATTGTATGTAGGTGAAACAAAGAACTGCAGATGATGCTTAATACACAAAAGGACACAAAGTGCTGGAGCAACTCAGTGGGTAGGGCAGCATTGCAGGAGAACATGGATAGGTGACGTTGGAACCCTTCTACAGACTGATTTAGTATGGTGAGTTACTACAGCAACCCTTGTCGTTTCAATTTAAAACTATGCCTCGATGCCGCTAGTCTGCACCAGCGAGCTCGGTTCCATCAGCTACCCTACTGTCCGGCTGTTAGCACCCACTCAGTCCACCGCCAATACACTCAGCCACTGTGGGGCTCCCTACCCTCCCACGAGCCATCCCCCTCCACTGCCTCGCCCGCCCCACCCCCCCCCCCCTCCATCTTCCCTGCAGCTGCTGACACCCTCCAAGGTGGTGTATTTCAGCGACCGGGGGGGAAAGACAAGGGCGAGGTGGCGGTGGAGCGGGGAAGGAGAGGCCGAGTGGACAGAGCGATGGGAGAAGGAGGAGGAGGCAGCGGGGGGAGGGGAGAGGAGTGGGGATGTGGCCAAATGGACAAAGCGACGACAGAGGGCAGAGGAGGAGAAGGCAGGGGAGCGGCGAGCAAACAAAGTGAAGGAAGAAGTGGCAGCTGGCGAGAGAGGAGGGAGCCCCATGGTGACCGAGTGTGTGCCGCCGGTGGCAGCTGCCTGATAAAGCACTATCCAGGGGCTAAGATGTGAGCACAACAACAGCCGCGCCAACCAGACCAGGGATGGGAGAAGAAGGGATCATTGGTGCACTTAGCAAGCCGGGGCTAGTGTCAGCAACCTGGGGTGGGAACGCCATGCTTGCTGGCAGAGCGTCAGCTATGACCGCAATCCATTACGAAGGGATCCGTTAAAACGAGGGTTTACTGCACTGTGGTCGAGCAGATATGAATGAATTCAGTCAGAGAGTTGTGAATCTGTGGAATTCTCTGCCTCAGAAGGCAGTGGAGGCCAATTCTCTGAATGCATTCAAGAGAGAGCTAGATAGAGCTCTTAAGGATAGCGGAGTCAGGGGGTATGGGGAGAAGGCAGGAACGGGGTACTGATTGAGAATAATCAGCCATGATCACATTGAGTGGCGGTGCTGGCTCGAAGGGCCGAATGGCCTCCTCCTGCACCTATTGCCTATTGTCTATTGTAATTCACTTCAGACATCTGTAGAACCGATTTCAACAGAGTTGTGGAGGTCACTGATAAAATGTTACCATTGTTGGACAAAGGTTAAATTTTCCCAGACATTAGTCAAAAGAAAAGTGATGTACACAAATATATGTAATCTACAGCTGAACTAAAGCGAAACTACTCATAGAAAAGGATGAATTAATTATCGTGTTGCATTAAGTCTTCGAAGAATGGAGGACTCTTAAACGTTCACACAAAAAAAATGATATGAAAGAGAAGTCCATTTAATAAGATTTTTTCATGCAGTTCAACATTTTCTACAACCCCCAGGTGTTACAAGTCTAAATTATAGCATTTTAGATTGATAATTAACAGACAAAAGATAATACATTTTATTGCACTGTGCATGCTTATCCCCACTATTGAGAGGAGATTTATGATCAATAGTATATAAAGTATAATTGCATTTTTTTAAATTGACAAGAGAGGGGAGGACTTTAAGTCAAATCAAGTCAAGTGAAGCTGTTGACTCTATCCACCATCATCCTGTCATTGAAGACAGGTTTATGGATCCTTGACTCTCTCTTCATGAAGTCAACAATCCTTAGGTTTGCCAACCTTGAGAGCAAGATTGTTGTTCTGGTATCACTCAAGCAGATTATCAATCTCCCACATGTACATGGGGTGGCACGGTGGCGCAGCGGTAGAGTTGCTGCCTTACAGCGAATGCAGCGCCAGAGGCTCGGGTTCGATCCTGACTACGGGCGTCGTCTGTATGGAGTTTGTACGTTCTCCCCGTGACCTGCGTGAGTTTTCTCCGAGATCTTCGGTTTCCTCCCACACTCCAAAGACGTACAGGTATGTAGGTTAATTGGCTGGGCAAATGTAAAAAATGTAACATGCAGAAATAGTTTGTAAGGTCCACAGTCAGCAACAATGCAAATTGTAAATTCAGGTGCACTTGAGAGAGAGAGGGGGAGAGGGAGAGGGGGAGGGGAGGGGGGGGAGAGGGGGGAGAGAGGGGGGGGAGAGGGGGAGGGGGGAGAGGGGGAGAGGGGGGGAGGGGGAGGGGGAGGGGGAGAGGGAGAGGGAGAGGGAGAGGGAGAGGGAGAGGGAGAGGGAGAGGGAGAGGGAGAGGGAGAGGGAGAGGGAGAGGGAGAGGGAGAGGGAGAGGGAGAGGGAGAGGGAGAGGGAGAGGGAGAGGGAGAGGGAGAGGGAGAGGGAGAGGGAGAGGGAGAGGGAGAGGGAGAGGGAGAGGGAGAGGGAGAGAGAGCGCACTAGCGCACTATGCAGGGTTATAACAGAGGGATATCCATTATTACCAATTGTGCGCAAGAGCCGATTATGATTTTATCATTGTATGTAGGTGAAACAAAGAACTGCAGATGATGCTTAATACACAAAAGGACACAAAGTGCTGGAGCAACTCAGTGGGTAGGGTAGCATTGCAGGAGAACATGGATAGGTGACGTTGGAACCCTTCTACAGACTGATTTAGTATGGTGAGTTACTACAGCAACCCTTGTTGTTTCAATTTAAAACTATGTGCCGATCACATTAGTCTGCACCAGCGAGCTCGTCTCCATCAGCTACCCTACTGTCCGGCTGTTAGCACCCACTCAGTCCACTGCCAACACACTCAGCCACTGTGGGGCCCCCTACCCTCCCACGAGCCGTCCCCCTCCACCGCCTAGCCCCCCCCTCCATCTCCCCTGCAGCTGCTGACACCCTCCAAGGTGGAGTATTTCAGCGACCGGGGGGGAAGACAAGGGCGAGGTGGTGGTGGAGCGGGGAAGGAGAGTCCGAGTGGACAGAGCGATGGGAGAGGAGGCAGGGAGGGGAGAAAGAGGAGGAGGCAGGGGAGCGGCGGGCAAACAAAGTGAAGGAAGAAGTGACAGCTGGTGAGAGAGGAGGGAGCCCCATGGTGGCCACATGTACATGGAGCGGCACGGTGGCGCAGCGGTAGAGTTGCTGCCTTACATCGAATGCAGCGCCGGAGACTCAGGTTCGATCCTGACTACGGGCGCCGTCTGTATGGAGTTTGTACGTTCTCCCCGTGACCTGCGTGGGTTTTCTCCGAGATCTTCGGTTTCCTCCCACACTCCAAAGACGTATAGGTATGTAGGTTAATTGGCTGGGCAAATGTAAAAAAAATAATATTAAAAAATTGTCCCTAATGTGTGTAGGATAGTGTTAACATGCGGGGATCGCTGGGCGGCGCGGACCCGGTGGGCCGAAGGGCCTGTTTCCGCGCTGTATCTCTACATCTAAAAAAAATCTACTCTGGCTCATCATCACCCACTGTTCATCCAACAAAAATGGTACCTACGGCGAGTTCAAAGATGGAGTTCAAAGAACTATGACTGGACGCACAGTTATGGGTACAGAGAGATGAGAACAGGGGAGCAAGGACAGAGTCTTGAGATGCCTTAGTGTTGACGGGTGGCAAGGAGGGGCTATTGGGAGATTTCAGTATGCAGGTAGACTGGGAAAATCAGATTGGTACTGGACGCCAAGAGAGGGAATTTATAGAGGGCCTACAAGGTGGTGTCTTGGAGCAGCTTGTAGTTGAGTCTACCACGGTAAAGGCAATTCTGGATTTGGTGTTGTGCAATGAACCGGATTTGATTAGGGAGCTTAAGGTGAAGGAACCACTATTAGGTAGTGACCGTAATACGATAAAATTCAACCTGCAATTTGAGAGGGAGAAGATGAAATTGTTTGTGTCGGTACAGTGTTAATGTTAAGCATAGGTGACTACAGAGGCACGAGGAAGGAGCTGGCCAAAGTTGATTGGAAAGGGACTCTAGTAGGAATGACGGTGGAACAGCAATGGCAGGGATTTCTGGGAATAATTCGGAAGATGCAGGATCTTTTCATTCTAAAGAGGAAGAAAGATTCTAGGTGGAGAATGAGGCGACCATGGCTGACAAGGGAAGTCAAAGACTGCATAAAACTAAAAGAGATGGCATATAACCTTGCATGCCTTTCCCTTGACTGTCAAATTAACTGCTTCCTTCAACGTTTGTTGTGCTACCTCCTGCCAGGCACATTGCATTCATGTCCTCTAGGTAAAGCCAAGTTAATTTCATCCAGAAACTCTTCTAGTTAGCTAGCTTTTAAGGAAAAGTGTTTAATATTGCTCCGCTCCATCACAGCTTTTTGGAGTTTATTTACTACCTGTATATTCACCTTATTGGACGTGACTCAGATAAGAAAGCTTAAAATAGAGAATGGAACTTTTTTTTCCCAAGGCACACTTTCTGCTGTAAGTAAGAATTTCATTGTTCCGTTTTGGAACTTATGACAATTAGCCATTCTCGACTCTCTCTCTTGATGTGATCACTTGCAATTATGTACGTTCATTTTTCTAGCAGCTCTCGATATGTGCAATTTCCTGCCCCAATTCCTTTGGCAAGCTCTACACGTTAGGCCCAGTACAGCTAAGAGTTCACTGAGAATATGTAATTAGGGCTAACCCCAGGAAATCCTCAGAGTGAGGCCCCTGTGGAAAGTAGAATGCCTCTGTTCATCACTTGGTTTGCTTCACAATATGAGTACTCTGCGTGATCTCAGGCTCTAAGAGAATCAGTCATTATAACCCGACCTTCCAGAGTTTGTAAATCTTTTTTATCTGACTTGTAATTAACTTAATTCAACGCTAGACTCAAAAGAATCTATTAGAGTCAATACTCTGAATGCAGGGCCTTAGAGAACTCGGTGGATCGTTGAGAAAGTGTGCTTGTGGGTATTGGAGAGGATCAATAATGACGATTCTGCAAATTCCAGTAGGAGGATGTAGCCACACACACTGAAAACATATGTTCTCTCCTTCATTGCAATGAGCAGTGGCTGCAACGTTGCATTTTCGTGTATTGCAATAAGTGAATTTATACAAATGATTTTTGAAGGGTAGATTTGAGTAGTCGACCAGGCGCAGCGGTAGAGCTACTGCCCTACAGCGCCGGAGACCCGGGTTCGATCCTGACTACGGGTGCTTGTCTGTATGGAGTTTGTATGTTCTCCCAGTGACCTGAGTGGGTTTTCTCCGAGATCTTCGGTTTCCTCCCACACTCCAAGGAAGTACAGGTTTGTAGGTTAATTGGCTTGGTATGAATGTAGGATTGTCCCTAGTGTGTGTAAGATAGTGTAAACATGCAGGGATCGCTGGTTGGTGCAGACCCGGTGGGCCGAAGGGCCTGTTTCCACACTGTATCTCTAAACTAAACTAAACTAAACAAAATGACCAATTCTTAATATTGGACATGAGGATAATGAGATAGACACAAAATACTGGAATAACTTAGCGGGACATGCAGCATCTCTGGAGAGAAGGAATGGGTGGGGCACCGTTCTTTTTTTAACCACCGAAAATGGGTGAAATCTAGTTTAGTGCATTAATTCTTGACCTCTTTGTTTGCCTTAAATTGGGTGCCCTAAGAAAAACACAGCATGTCACAGCAATGGAGGATGGAAAGATATGTTTGCTTTCCACATTAAGGTGTTTATTAACGATCTTTATCAACGGGGACAGTATGGAGAGAGTGTCCAGCTTCAAGTTTCTGGGCACTCACATTTCGGACCTAACATGGTCCAATAACACTGCTGCGCTGGTCAAGAAGGCACAGCAACGACTGTTCGACCTAAGAACACTGAGGAAGTCTGGTCTACCCCAACAGCTGCTGACGACATTCTACCGCTGCAACATAGCGAGCATCCTAACACATGGCATCCCTGTGTGGTACCTCAGCTGCACGGAGGCAGAGATGAAAGCTCTTCAGCGGGTAGTCCATAGAGCTCAGAGGGCCATCGGAACACAGCTACCAGACTTAGAGGGCATCTACAACACACGATGCCTCAGAAAAGCCACCAGCATCCACAAAGACTCCTCACACCCCTGCAACAGTCTGTTCGAACTTCTACCATCAGGCAGACGATACAAGGCCTTCTACGCCCGCACCTCCAGACTCAGGAACAGCTTCATCCCCAGGGCCATAGCTGCTATGAACCGGTCCTGCTGAGCCAGATGGTCACATCGCACAGTGAACCGGCACAGATCTACTTGCACTTCATTCTGTTTTAAAACTGTTCTAATTTGTTTCATTGGGTTGTTTAAATTAATACTGACTAGCTAATTAAATTATTGCATCGTATGGGAGGCGCATTCCCAATCTCGTTGTACCCCTGTACAATAACAATAAAGATATATTGTATTGTATTGTATTGTAAAACATTGGCACATAGCAAAATAATACAAATAAAAAATAATACAACAAAATAATTCAAATAAGAAATACCAGTATCTACCTACCGCTTGCCAAGATTTACTCTATCCCCACCTCTACCTCTCTTTTCCAACTTTTTCTCCCCCTACTCCATCAGTCTGAAGAAGGGACTCGACCCAAAACGTCGTCTATTCCGTTTCCTCCACAGATGCTGCGTGACCGACTGAGTTCCTCCAGTTTTTTATTCATGCTTCAAGTATCTGAATTCTCTTGTGTCTCAATTCATTTCCTCCCACTGGTGCACCACGGCTACAAGGTTAATCCTGTCCTAAGTTCAATGTAGTAACTCCTCGGTTCATTAATATCCTTCAGGGAAGGAAATCTGCTGTAAAGGAACCCACAATAACTGAAAGCACTGCAAATCTGAAATAAAAACAGATAATGCTGGAAATATTCAGCCGATCGGGCAGCAGTTTGCAAAGAAAGAGAGTTAATGTTTCACCAGGCTCACCAATATGTCTGTCTCTGAGTTCAAAGGAGTAGGAGATTGACAGTGATCATCATAGTCATAAAGTCATTCAACATGGAAGCAGGCCCTTTGGCTCAACTTGACCATGCCAACCAAGATGCCCCATCTACACTCGTCCCCCCTGCCCATGTTTGGCCCATATCCCTCAAAACGGTTCCTATCCATGTACCTGTCCAAATGTCTCTTAAATGTTGTTATAGTCCTTACTTCAACTACCTTCTCTATTAGCTTGTTCCATATACCACCACCCTCTGTTAAATAAAATTGCCCCTCGGCTTCTTATTAAACTTTTCCTCTCTCACCTTAATGTTCTCTAATTCTTGATTTTCCTACCCTGGGTAAAGGATCCTCTACATCTATCCTATCTATTCCCCTCATCTATATACTAAAACTCTCGTTTGTTTGTTTATTTGTGATCGAACTACAGCCAAAACGGTACACGATGGCTTGACAATTTTAGGCCCACCTTACTCACCGTCATCGCTTTAATGGTAAAGCAAGTAGTTTTATTGAAATCGGGGTTATATTTTTAAAGTTATTCACATTTTAAAGTTTAAATCTATCTCCTAGGGAGGGAGGGAGGGAGGGAGGGAGGGAGGGAGGGAGGGAGGGAGGGAGGGAGGGAGGGAGGGAGGGAGGGAGGGAGGGAGGGTAGGATGGAGAGTAGGAGGGAGGGAGGGGAGTAGGAGGGGGTAGGAGAGGGTGCTGCACCAATGCAGGAGAGGTTTGGGCCCAACGGGTAAACTTGGTCTAGTGATCATATACAACTCTATAAGATCATCCTGTTCTCCAAGAAATAAAGTAGTGTCAAGTCAAGTCAAATTTATTTGTCACATACACATACACGATGTGCAGTGAAATGAAAGTGCCAATGCCTGCGGGTTGTGCACAAAAAGAATTACAGTTACAGCATACTCCAAAGACGTACAGGTATGTAGGTTAATTGGCAGGGTAAATGTAAAAATTGTCCCTAGTGGGTGTAGGATAGTGTTAATGTACGGGGATCACTGGGCGGCACGGACTTGGAGGGCCAAAAAGGCCTGTTTCCGGCTGTATATATATGATATGATATGATATGATATATAAATAAAGTTAATAAGTTACTATTAGCGTCGACAAAAATTTAGTCTCTGGGGTTATAAAAGTTAACAGTCCTGATGGCCTGTGGGAAGAAGCTCCGTCTCATCCTCTCCATTTTCACAGCGTGACAGCGGAGGCGTTTGCCTGATCGTAGCAGCTGGAACAGTCCGTTACTGGGGTGGTAGGGGTCCCTCATGATCTTGCTTGCTCTGGATCTGCACCTTCTGATGTATAGGTCCTGCAGGGGGACGAGTGTAGTTCCCATGGTACGTTCTGCCGAACGCACTACTCTCTGCAGGGCCTTCCTGTCCTGGGCAGAGCTGTTCCCAAACCAGACTGTAATGTTGTTGGACAGGATGCTCTCTACAGCCCCAGAGTAGAAGCAATGAAGGATCCTCAGAGACACTCTGAATTTCCTCAGTTGTCTAAGGTGGTAAAGGCGATGCTTAGCCTTACCCACCAGTGCGGCAATGTGCGTTGCCCATGTCAGATCCTCTGCGATGCGGACTCCCAAGTATTTAAAACTGCTCACCCTATCCACAATAGACCCATTTATCTCCAGTAGCGTGTACGTCCTTGGATGTTTAGCCCTTCTGAAGTCCACAATCAGCTCCTTTGTTTTAGTGACATTCAAGAGGAGGCTATTGTCCTGACACCAGAGTGCCAGATCAGCCATCTCCTCCCGGTAGGCCTTCTCATCGTTGTTGGAGATCCGGCCCACCACCACAGTGTCATCAGCAAACTTGATGATGGAGTTTGAGCTGAACCTGGCCCCACAGTCATGTGTGTACAGGGAGTACAGTAGGGGGCTAAGGACGCAGCCCTGGGGGGATCCTACGTTCAGGGTGATCGAGCTAGATGTGTGTTCCCCCATCCTGACCACTTGGGGCCTGGCAGTGAGAAAGTCCAGGACCCAGGCACACAGAGGGGTGCTAAGCCCCAGTTCCAGCAGCTTCTCAACCAGTCTGCTGGGGACTATTGTGTTGAATGCTGAACTAAAGTCAATGAACAGCATCCTCACATAGCCCCCCTGGCTGTCCAGATGAGAGAGAGCGGTGTGTAGAACCTGGGAGACCCCATCATCCGTGGACCTGTTCGGACGGTATGCGAACTGTAGTGGGTCCATGTTGCGAGGAAGGAGGGCGCAGATGTGCTTCTTGACTAGCCTCTCCAAGCATTTCATGACAACCGAGGTGAGGGCCACCGGTCGGTAGTCATTTAAACACGCTGGAGAGGCATTCTTTGGCACCGGTACAATGATGGATCTTTTGAAGCATGCAGGGACCACGGACTTTGCCAAGGAGAGGTTGAATATTGTGATGAGCACTGGAGCAAGCTGAGTAGCACAAGACTTTAGTACTCGCCCAGATATACCATCTGGGCCTCCAGCTTTCCTCGTGTTCACACGCGTCAGAGCCCACCTCACGTCATGCTCGGACACCGAGAATGTGTGCACATCCCCGGCGGTGGATCCCCCTCCAGCCTCGCTAGCCAGCGCCCCCTCGGTGCTGTTTTTAGACGGCGAGCTGGTGGTGTTACCCGTCTCAAACCGTGCATTAAAAAGAGTTCAGGTCATCAGCTAAGGAGGAGCCGGCACTTCCGGTTGAGGGGGTGCTGGACCTGTAGCTAGTTATAGTCCGTAGCCCCTGCCAAAGGCGCCTGGTGTCCTGCTGCTCCATCTGTGACTCCATCTTGTCCCGGTACCTCCTTTTTGCATCCTTCACTGCCCTTCGCAGTCGGTAGGACTCTCCCTTGTAGTCGTCCATGTTGCCGGATGCCAGGCCGGAGTTGTAAGCAGCGGTGCGAGCATTCAAGGCCACGCGAATAGACCTGTCCACCCAGGGTTTTTGGTTAGGGAAGATACTGACCCTTACCGTGGGGATGATGGTATCGGATATTGTGGCAATGAAGTCCGTAACCGCTTCCGCAAACTCATTTACGTCTCTGGAACTTTCTTGGAACATGTTCCAGTCGACTTCGCTCAGTGCATCCTGCAGCATGGCCTCTGAATGGTCAGCCCACCGCTTTACATCCCTCGTCACTGTCGCTTCCCGTACTATCCGTTGTTGGTACTCCAGCAGCAGGAAAATGGCAGCGTGGTCAGATTTTCCAAAAGGAGGGAGAGAAACGGCCTTGTAGCCTTTCCTGAACGGCGTGTAGCAGTGGTCCAAAGTTCTTTCCCCCCTGGTGACACACGTGATGTGTTGGTAGAAGTTGGGCATGACCTTCAGCGTGCATAACTTCTCGCTGAAGTTCAGGCCCTCAAGCCCTGGCAATATCCTTGTTAATTTGTGTAGAAGGGAACTGCAAATATTAGTTCACACCAAAGATAGACACAAAAGCTGGAGTAACTCAGCGATTCAGTCAGCGTCTCAGGAGAAAGGGAATAGGTGACGTTTCAGACAGAGACCCTCCTTCAGACTGAGAGTCAGGGGAGAGGGAAATGAGAGATATGAAAAGGTACATAGAACAAATAAATGAAAAATATGCCAAATTACAAACCAAAGCCAGAAATGATGACCAAGGAAAGTGGCGCCCACACAGGCCCATTGTGGGCTGTGGAGAAGGTGATAACGGGTGATACAGTGAAAGTCAGCAGGACGACAGTGAAACTATTACGACTAAGGTGGGGATAGGATGGAGGGAGGGGATGAAAGGGTTACGGAGTTTCAGAAATCAATATTAGACAATAGACAATAAACAATAGGTGCAGGAGTGGGCCATTCGGCCCTTCGAGCCAGCACCGCCATTCAATGTGATCATGGCTGATCATTCTCAATCAGTACCCCGTTCCTGCCCTCTCCCCATACCCCCTTATTCATACTGCCCAAGGGAAGTATGAGGTGCTGTTCCTCCAATTTGCGTTTGGCCTCACTCTGACAGTGGAGGAGGCCCAGGACAGGAAGGTCAGTGTGGGAACGGGAGGGGGAGCTAAAGTGCTTGGCAACCAGGAGCTCATGAGGCCATGGCAGACTGAGTGAAACAATAGCCCAGTCTGCGCTTGGTCTCGCCGATATATAGGAATCCTCACCTCGACCAGCGGATACAGTAGATGAGGTTGGAAGATGTGCAAGTGAACCTCTGCCTCATCTGAAAGGACTGTCGGGGTCCCTGGACATAGTCGAGGGAGGAGGTAAAGGGACAGGTGTTGTGTCTCCTGTGGTTGCTGGGGCAGGTACCTGGGGAGAGGGTGGTTTGGGTGGGAAGGGATGAATTAACCAGGGATTGCGGAGAGAACGTGGAAAGGGGTGGAGATGGGAAGATGTGACTAGTGGTGGGATCCCGTTGGAGGTGGTAAAAAATGTTGGAGGATTATATGCTGAATGAGACGGCTGATGCAGTGAAAGGTGAGGATGAGGGGGACTCTGTCTCTGTTACGACTGGGGGGAAAGGGGAGCAAGAGTGGAGCTGCGGGGTACCAAGGATACATATATGAGAGCCTCATCTATGATGGGAGAGGGTTACCCCCATTCCCTAAAGAATGATGACATCTCGAATGTCCTGGCATGGAACACCTCAGCTGGGGTTTAGAAGAATGAGGGGTGGGACCGAATTGAAACATACAGAATAGTGAAAGGCTTGGATAGAGTGGATGTGAAGATGATTTTTCCATTAGTGGGAGAGTCTAGAACTAGAGATCATAGCCTCAGAATTAAAGGACGTTCTTTGAGGAAGGAGATTTAGTCAGAGGAATCTGTGGAATTCTTTGCCAAGTCAGTGGATATTTTTAAGGCAGAGATGGATAGATTCTTGATTGGTACAGGTGTCAGAGGTTATGGAGAAAAGGTAGGACAATGGGGTTAGGAGGGAGAGATAGATCAACCAAGATTGGATGGTGGAGTGGACTTGATGGGCCGAATTACCTAATTCTACTCCTATTCCTTACGACGTTATGACCTTATTTTGCACTGATTTCCAATATACTCCATTAAGCATTCCTGCCCTCTTGTTAATCTAGTTTAAACCCACCCATGAAGGACTGGAAATCCTACTTGCTAGGATATTGATCCCTCTCCAGTTCAGGTGGAACCCATCCCTCATGTACAGGTCACCTCTGCCCCAGAATTTGCTCAACAATTGGCTTTGCCTGAATTTAGCATCTTAACTTGGGGACCAGTCCTATCCTTCTCCACCCATTTGAAGCTAATAGAATTATAGTCACTGATATCAAAGTACTTCGCAACTGACACTTAAGTTACTTGTCCCAACTTCATTCCCTATGGGGTGACCCATGGTTGCACCCTCTCTTGTAGGACCTACTACATAGAGTCATAGAGTGATGCAGTGTGGAAACAGGCACTTCGGCCCAACGTGCCCACACCGGCCAACATGTCCCAGCTACACTAGTCCCATCTGCCAGCATTAGGTCCATATCCCTCCAAACATGTCCTTTCCAAGCACCTGTCTAACTGCTTCTTAAATGTTGGGGTAGTTCCTGCCTCAACTGCCTCCTCTGGCAGCTTGTTCCATACACCCACCGCCCTCTGTATGGAAAAGTTACCCCACAGATTCCTAGTAAATCTTTTCCCCTTCACCTTAAAATATATTGATGAAGGAAGTTTTCTTGGCTATCCTCCCTGAGCATTATAGTTATGTTCTCCCTGGTCTAATTCAATATATAGATTTGCGGCATGGTGGCGCAGCGGTAGAGTTGCTGCCTTACAGCGAATGCAGCGCCGGAGACTCCAGTTCGATCCCAACTACGGAGTTTGTACGTTCTCCCCGTTCTCCCCGTGACCTGCGTGGGTTTTCTCCGAGATCTTCGGTTTCCTCCCACACTCCAAAGACGTACAGGTTCGTAGGTTAATTGGCTGGGCAAATGTAAAAATTGTCCCTCGTGGGTGTAGGATAGTGTTAATGTGCGGGGATCGCTGGGCGGCACGGACCCGGTGGGCCTGTTTCTGCACTGTATCTCTAAATCTAAATCTATAGATTAAAAAAATAACATTAGCCAGAAAGAAAAAAAAATACTGGGAATAAACAGTTCAAGAAGGCCCGTGAGGGAGTTAATGTTTCAATTTGACCGCATTTCAGTAGAACTGTTCCATCGAGTTCATCGGGATCATGATTAAAGCTCATTAATCTGCAACATTAATTCTGTTTCTCTCCCCACTGATGAGGCCAGACTTGAAAGATGTTTCTGGTGTTATCAGTTTTTATTTCAGTTTTGGAGTAAGTAACCTTTTGCTTGGGGCGCGTTAGGCAGTACACATACATCTGCTTTATGACATTATCCAGAACGTAGCCTGTGGGTGATATTATCCAGGGTATACCATTCCGATTATCCATTCGAACCTAGATTAGAAATACTTGCCAGTTCAGATTCATTTGATTTCTAACATTATCCAGCACAACTATTAAAAAACAAGATACTGTAATCACTCACAGTCCCAACATATCAAACAAAAACACCTTTGCATGATCATTTTTTAAGCTTGTGGAAGGAGGAAGAGTCTGTTCAACTGGCCAGTGCAATGCACACTCTCTCCCTGTTTGTACAAAGCAAGACATTTTTACATATATTTAAAGACCAATGTACAGATATTCAATTAACACTTACATAGAAGAGCACAGCCCAGGAACAATCCCTTCAGCCCACAATATTTTTGCCGATCTTGATACCAATCCAAACCAATCTAGTCTACCTGAACATGGTCTATATCTCTCCATGTTGTTCATATGCCTCTCTAAATGCCTCTTAAACATCACTATTTTATCTGCTTCTGCCTCACACCTGGCAGCAAGTTCCAGACCTATTATTCTCATTGTAAAAAAAACTAGCACTGCACATCTATATACTAAACCTCTCGTTCGTTTGTTTGTTTGTTTGTTCCGGAACTACAGCCAGAACGGTACACGATAGCGCAACAATTTTAGGCCCACCTTGCTCACCGTCATCCCTTTGGTGCTAGTGGAAGAAGTTTTATTGAAATCGGTGTTATATTTTTAAAGTTATTCATATTTTAAAGTTTAAATCTATCTCCTAGGGAGGAAGGAGGAGGGAGGGAGGGGGGAGGGAAGGAGGGGGGAGGGAGGAGGAGGGAGGGAGGGGGGAGGGAGGATAAGGGGGGTTGAGGGGGATGGAGTGGGGGGGAAGGGGAAGGGGAGGGGATGGGGGGAGGGGAAGGAGGGAGGGGGAGGGGGGGTGGAGGGGAGGGGGAGGGAGGAGAGAGGTAGGGGAGGGGGAGGGAGGTGGAGAGGGGGGGAGGATAAGGGGGGTTGAGGGGGATGGAGTGGGGGGGAGGGGAAGGGGGGAGGGGAAGGGGAAGGGGGGAAGGGGGAGGGGAGAGGGGAGGGGGGGTGGAGGGGAGAAGGGAGGGGGAGGAGGGTGGTAGGGGAGGGAGAGGGGGGTGGAGAGGGGGGAGGATGCTGCACCAATGCAGGAGTATTTGGCCCAACGAGTCCACTTGGTCTAGTCTCCATTAAACCTCTCGCCTTAAAGCTATGCCCTCTCGTATTTGATATTTCCATGCTGGAAAAAATACTGACTGTATACACTATTTATGACTTTCATAGTTTTATATATTTCTATCAGGTCTCCTCTCAGCCTCTGGGTTCCAGAGGAAGCAATCCAAGTCGCCCACCCTCTTTCTAATGCTAATGCTCTGTTCCAGACAACATCCTGGTGCATACCCTCTCCAAACCCTCCATTTCCTTCCTGCGATGCTGCGACTAAAATAGCACACAACGTTCAAAATGTGGATGAACCAAAGTTGTACAGAGCCGCTACATTATATTTTTCTTCTCATAGTCCCACCAAAAGGAAGCATTTGTGCACCTCACCAACAAGAACTTCGACCCACTACAGTTTGCCCACCGCCACAACAGGTCAACAGAGGATGAGATCTCACTGGCTCTCCACTCTGCTCTTGGACAATAAAAACACATACTTCAGGCTGTTGTTTATAAACTCCAGCTCGACATTCAATACCATTATCCCCTCCAAGCTGGTTACCAAGCTCACGGAACTGGGTCTCTGCGCATCCCTCTGCAACTGGATCCTCGACTTCATCATCCACAGACCACAGTCTGTTCGAATTGGCAGCAATACTTCTTCCTCATTAACCATCAGTACGGGAGCACCTCAAGGCAGCGTGCTCAGCCCCCTGCTCTACTCACTCTATACTCATGACTGTGTAGCTGGACACAGTGCCAACTCCATCTTCAAGTTCGCCGATGACACCACCGTTGTTGGACGAATTACAGATGGTGATGACAGAGTATAGAAGTGAGATCGACCGATTGACCAAATGGTGCCAGCACAACAACCTGGCTCTCAATATCAGTAAGACCAAGCACCTGATTGTGGACTTTGGAAGAGGAGGGATGAGGACCCACAATCCTGTTTATATCGACTGGATGACGGCGGAGAGAGTCAAAAACTTCAAGTTCCTGGGCGTACGTATTTCCAAAGATCTTTCCTGGACCCAGCACACTGATGTAATTAAAAAGAAAGCACATCAACACCTCTGAGAAGATTACGGAGATTTGTGATGTCAGAGAGGACTCTCTTGAACATCTACAGGTAGGTGTACAGTAGAGAGCACATTGACTGTTTGCATCACGGCCTGGTTCGGCAACTTGAACGCCCAGGAGCGAAGGAGACTGCAAAAAGTTGTGAACACTGCCCAGTCCATTATGGGCTCTGACCTCCCCACCATCGAAAGGATTTAACGGAGTCGCTGCCTCAAAAAGGCAGCCAGCATCATCAGAGACCCACACCATCCTGGGCACACACTCATTGCACCACTGCCATCGGGAAGAAGGTACAGGAGCCTGAAAACTATAACGTCCAGGTTCAGGTCCAGCTTCTCCCCTACAGCCATTCGGCTATGAAACACTACAACCTCAAATAAGCTCTGAATTATGTAGACTATTATTGTTATTATTGCATTATTACTGTTTGTTTGTTGTGTGTATGTGTACATATGTGTGTGTGTGTATATATATATATGATCAGTGAGATCAGTCTGAAGAAGAGTCTCGACCCGAAACTTCACCCATTCCTTCTCTCCTGAGATGCTGCCTGACCCGCTGAGTTACTCCAGCATTTTGTGATACCTGTGTATATATATGATCTATATATGTGCATTTGTGAGTATGTGTACATACTGTATACACACTGAACATTTTTATCTTGTTTATTATACTGCTTACAGTGTACTATGTTTACATATTCTGTTGTGCTGCTGCAAGAAAGAATCTCATTGTCCTATCTGCTATTTTTGTTTTCAAACACTTATTGCTGTATTTTGCAAGGAAAATAAGAATGAAGTCTTGTGTATGGGTTTGTCTTTAATTGCAATTTTGCCACAAAAAGTGGGTTATCCCAATTTCAGGATTTGCAGTATCAGAAACTTGAGATACCCTGCAATAATAGACATCTCCTCCTCCCTGCTTCTGAAATAACATGATCCACAAAATCACGTCTTGCGGAAGGACTGCCTACTTTGTTTGTCAGCCTGACTAATCCCCGATCTCCCACTTGGAGAAGTTTCTTGTAACGCCAGAAGAAATATATGCCACAGCTACAGGGACCTTTCAGTGCACAGCTCCAAGAGAACGAGATTGCAGGTAACAGCTTTTACTTGTTTAATGTATGACTGAAGTTAAGATTTTCGCCATTACTTAGTCTCACTGACAGCCTTAACATTCCACTTTCAAAGGAAATGTACACACTCAGATAGGTGGAACCACCCTACTTTTTCTTAGTACATGAATAAGCAGGCAGAAATTAAACCAACTGTGGCTGCTTTATAAGAAGAATGCCTTCCTGATTTTCTGCAGCACACTGCCTATTTGAAGCATATTAAATTTCAGCCGGTCTGAAACTACTACCAATGAACTGCAGGTTAGTTAGTGAGTGGGTAAAGGCAGGGCTTATTTTCTTTCCCTCTCATCTGTGACTTATTTTGAGTCCGATTCTGTAAGTTTTGCCGTCTTATTCAAATGACCCTTTTCTGACGTGAATCTTAAAAGTTGTGTTAGTATGTTATTCAACTGGGGAAGTTTTCATGGTGTTTAAAAAAGTGCTTGCTACTTTCCAACACGGATTAGTTTCTCCACTACCAGGGCAGTCAGCAAATTGTAAGCCTCCACACCTTAATGTTATATATAAACAATGAATAAATTAGGTCAAATCTGAAACACTGGTGGAGAGATTTAACTGTTACATGGTTTTGGCATTTTCGAAGTTTGAATTTGTGTTAATGAAATTTGTTGCAAAAGGGCCTAATCAAAAGCCATATGTCTCTTAAAAGAGGTCATTTGGGTCAGGTTTTCTCACTCAAATACTTAAAACCAGCTGTTACAGAGTCTTTAATTCTCCCTGTTCTCAAGGTGCTGGCACACAGGACTGAAAATCCACAGCCAGTATCTGGTCTTCTAGTTTCTCACTCACATACCTGTACTTCGTGTCAAAGGCTTGCTGTTGAGTGCTGGCAGGTTTTATTTAAACATGGGTGAAGTCAGGAAAAGGGCACTTACAGTGCTGCCTGTGTGAAAGCACAATATTAGTACGGAGATATTTACAAGCAAGACATTTTGGACTTTGATCAGGAGCAGGATTCTGGCCGATTTGCTCCCCTCCACTCCCTCCCTGCCTAGTTCAGTGGTTGCTTGGGACGTGCAGCATTCCAGCCATTTAAACCAACTAAAAGAAGTTTGGAAACTTTATAGTCTCAAAGGGACTGTACCATTCTGGGCACTGCATTTACCAGCTGAGCCACTGGAGCCTTACTTCAGTTTTTACACTGCAAGGAATGGCACTAAATGTGTAGCACAGAAACAGAATGCAGAATTGCATTCTCCTACATTTTCTTCTTTCCCTGTCAGCATATGCCTCCATTTCTTCTTCTGTCACTTGTTTGTCTAGCTGCCCCTTTAATGCATCATTTATTGGTATCGCTATCAAGAGTTTTTTTCTCAACAATTCCATGTTCGTGAGTTGCAATTTACTCTCTGTCAGAGAGTCATGCGGAACGGAAACAGGCCCTTCGGCCCATTTTGTCCATGCTGACCAAGATGCCCCATCTAGGCTGGTCCCATTTGCCTGTGTTTGACCCATATCCCTCTGAACCTTATCTATACATGTACCTGTGAGGGTGTTATTTAAATGCTGTTATAGTACCTGTCTCAACTACCTGCTCTGGCAGCTTGTTCAATGTACCCACCACCTTCTGGATACAGGAGACCAGCCTTAGGTCCAGGTTGGCCTTTGTCCAACCATTTGCCAATCAACACCCCCCCCCCCCCCCGTGCCCCTCATGTGTATCCACCTATCACTTGCCAAGCTTTGTCTTGCCCCTACCTCTTTTCCAGCTTTCTCCCCGCTAGTACAAACAGTTGGAAGAAGGGTCCTGACCTGAAACGTCATCTGTCCATGTTCTCCAGAGATGCTTCCTGACTAGCTGAGTTATTCCAGCGCATCCTGTCATCTTCCGGGTAATTTTGTTTTCTCACGAACAACCTGATGGATTTATTTGTGATAACATTGTATTTATGGTCCTGGGTTTAGTCTGGTTCCTGAGGCAGAGTAACACCTTGGAGCTGCTGGAACTTGGGGTGAAAAAAACATTCAGCTGGAGCAAGTCAGCAGGTCAGGCAGAGGGATCGTCAGCTTTTCAGGTCGAGGCCCTGCACCAGGACAGAAAGTACAGAGGAGATAGACACAAAATGCTGGAGTAACTCAGCGGGACAGGCAGCATCTCTGGAGAGAAGGAATGGGTGACGTTTCGGGTCGAGACCCTTCTTCAGACTGAGATGGCCCGTACAGAAGGCACTCCTCCTCGCCTCTTTGTGCCGATCATCTTCCTTCTGCATTCCTCAGTCCCGGCACTAGGTCTTGACCCAAAACATCAACCATCCTGTTGCCTCCACAGATGCTGCCTGACCCTCTGAATTCCCACAGCAGTTTGTTTTTTTTTTGCCCTGGAATAACACCTTGCTATTTCCAATCACGCTGATGTCAAGCACAGGAAAGGGGAGCCACTGGAGGAACTGAGGCAGTATCTGGGGAGGGAAGTGGACAGCTGATGTTTCAAGTCATGACCCTACAGTTTAAGGATAAGGGGGAAGTCTTTTAGGACCAAGATGAGAACGTTTTTTTTCACACAGAGAGTGGTGAATCTGTGAAATTCTCTGCCACAGAAGGTAGTTGAGGCCAGTTCATTGGCTATATTTAAAAGGGAGTTAGATGTGGCCCTTGTGGCTAAAGGGATCAGAGGGTATGGAGAGAAGGCAGGTACGGGATACTGAGTTAGATGATCAGCCATGATCATATTGAATGGCGGTGCAGGCTCGAAGGGCCGAATGGCCTACTCCTGCACCTATTTTCTATGTTTTTATGTTTCTACATCCGGTCTGAGAGAATACAGGAGAAGTCATCATCATCATGGGCGGTCACTCGAAGCGAGGATGACTGTCCTCTCCATAGGGTCAGGACGCCTGTGCGTGACTTTGTTTAACGTGGGGAGATTGGTGCACAGACAGCTAGCACATAGTGCTTGACAGATCTGGGTCAGGATCCAGTGGCATGGATTCCAAGACGACCGGGGACCCTTTTCTGCTGCAGCCTTCATCCGCCTTTCCAGCCATTGTGAAGCCCCACTAAAGGCAGTCATCATCCTCATCATCATCATCATCATCATCAGCCATCGTTTCGCTCAACAGCTTCGCTCAGTCCGCCTTAGCCAATCTGATCTCCCGGTGGCTCAGCACTTCAATTCCCCCTCCCACTCCCAGTCTGACCTTTCTGTCATGGGCCTCCTCCATTGTCATAAAGAGGCCCACCAGAAATTGGAGGAACAGCACCTCATATTATGCTTGGGCAGCTTACACCCCAGCGGTATGAACATTGAATTCTCTAACTTCAGATAGTTCCTCTATCCCGCTCTCTTTCCCCTCCCCCTTCCCAGTTCTCCCACTGTCTTCCAGTCTCCTACTACATCCTAGCATTGTCCCGCCCCCTCCCTTGACATCAGTCTGAAGAAGGGTCTCAACCCGAAATGTCACCCATTCATTCTCTCCTGAGATGCTGCCTGACCCGCTGAGTTACTCCAGCATTTTGAGTCTCCCTTCGATTTGAACCAGCATCTGTAGTTATTTTCCTACACATCATCCTCCGCCTGTTCCACCGTTGAGGTCTTGGTTGAATTGCTCTTTGTCAGGGACCTCCCCTTCAACCTTACCGCCATGGGTGACCCTACCAGGAGCGTAGCTCCAGACGGCATCGCTCTCAGGATCTCAGGACCACACAAGCTTCTCCACCGCGACAAGGCGACAAGGGAAGTAATCAGCTGAGAGATGCAGGAGAAGCGAGACTAGCAAGCCGTAGATGGATACAGATGAGGAGGAGAAGAGAGGCAGGTAACAGTCAAATGGGGGAGTGAATGGCGGAGGTAGTGACAAAAGTGGAGAACAAAAAGCTGCAGATTCTGAAATCTGTCAGGAAACTAAAGTGAGAGTGGAATCGAGGGAAGGATGGTGGGAGATGGGAGGAACAGAGGGAGGGGAGGAGTGAGCAGTAGGGGGGGGGGGAAGAGGTTCCAGTGGGAGGAGGGATATAAAAGAAAGGGTGCTAGGGACCGGGGGTCGGGTTATGCAAGAAGCATCGGGTGTGAGAGAGGACCGGGGTAGATAGTAAGACAGAGAAAAGGTCAAAAGGATCACGGGTTACCTGAAAGTGGAGAATTCAATATTTATGTCGTTGCGTTGTAGAATATCCAGGCAGAATGTCAGTGTGGGAATTGGAAGGGGAATTGAAATGGCTGGCAACCGGGGAGTCCAGATGAATACCACCAGGGAGAGTGCAGGTGCCATAACCCCCAGCTCCCTATCACCACACTGTGGTTCCCATCTGCCGCCACCATTCAACCCCATCCTTCACTCTCCTTTCCTATCAGATTTTGGAATCTGCATCCATTTGTGTTGGACGGAACCGCAGATTCTGGTTTACACCGAAGATAGACACAAAAATTGCTGGAGTAACTCAGCAGGACAGGCAGCATCCCTGGAGGGAAGCAATGGGTGACGTTTTGGGTTGAGACCAAGAGGGTTGTTTTCCACTTATCACTTCCTGGCCTCGGTTGTAGTTCAGCCCTATCTTCACACTTCTGACTGTTATCTGCAAATCAACCCCTCCTCGCCTGTATCCACCTATCACTTACTAATTCTTGCCCCACCACTCCCCCAACCTTTTTACTGTCTACTTCCCTTCTAAACTTTCAGTTGCAGATTCCAGATATTAAGCACATTGTTTATAACACCGCCATGGGAAAGAAGGTGTGGGCTATCTTTTGTTTAACAACCCAATGCCAGCCTTCACATGCTTGGACAAGGTGAGGAATCAGACCCACACCTACTTCACAGACTGGCACTACACTATTCATCTAGTTTAGTTTAGTTCAGAGATACAGTGCAGAAACAGGCCATTTGGCCCGCTGAGTCCGCACAAACTAACGCTATCCTGCACACATTAGGGACAATTTACATCCATACCAAGCTATTAAACCTACAAACCTGTACGTTTTTGGAGTGTGGGAGGAAACCGAAGATCTCGGAGAAAACCCACGCGGTCACGGGGAGAGCGTACAAACTCCGTACAGACAGCACCCGTAGTCAGGATTGAAGCCGGGTCTCTGGCGCTATAAGCGCTGTAAGGCAGCAACTCTACCACTGCGCCACCATGCCGCCCACTTTTTTAATGTGAAAAACATGCTGCCTGCATTTCCAATACACCCAACAGGATTAAAACAAATCTATCATATTGCACATCAGTTCATAGCACAAATTTCACATTGAAACTTTTGCAATAATACAGTGTAAAAAGGTTTAGCGGAAATCTCCATCTTTCATTGTCTTTAACGTCCAATAGATTTTTCACCTTGAAAGATCAGCTGTCAACATTATGCTGTGAGATCTCTCGGGTCAAATTTCTCTGACGGTTTTCAACATTGCTGACAATGTGTGTGACCGATAGATTTATTTATTCCCCAGAAAACTATTAAAGAGGTAACATATTTATTTACATCACTCAGCTGCATGTATAATGGCAAGCCGCCAAGACTGCAGTATTGTTAATGTATTTCCAGTCTTGCTCCAATTTGTCTCTTTATTATTTTAATCTCTCTTGGATTTTCGCTGTTGCCAGAAAGTTGGACCTATTTATAATTTAGTTTTGCCTAAAGAGTGTGTAGAAAGCTATTCGATGCACCTGTGAAGTTGATACGGAGATCCCTGGTTCTAAACTCTGCAACCAGGGGAAATGTTAGTTTAGTTTAGTCTAGGGTTACAGCGTGGAAACAGGTTCTTTGGCCCACCAAGTCCGCACCGACCAGCGATCCCCGCACATTAACACTATTCTACACACATTAGGGACAATTTACATTTAAAATCGACCTACAAACCTGTACGTCTTTGCAGTGTGGGAGAAAACCAAAGATCTTGGAGAAAACCCACACGTTCACGGGGAGAACGTGCAAACTCCATACAGACAGCGCCTGCAGTCGGGATCAAACCTGGGTCTCTGGCACTGAAAGCACTGTAAGACAGCAACTCTACCGCTGCGCCACCGTGCCGCCCCCATTTCTCCCTATATCTCCCATTTTGTGCCCCCTAATAGTTTTGTACACTTCAATGAAGTCACCTTTCTTTCTGAACTGCCAGAAGGTAGACACCAAGCCCATTCAATGTTGAATAATGTAAAATCCGATTATTCCAGGAACCGGACTAATGAAACTTTTCACAAGTTCACAAGTTATAGTAGTAGAATTAGGCCATTCGGCCCATGGAGTCCACTCCGCCATTCAATCATGGCTGATCTCTGCCTCCTAATCCCATTCTCCTGCCTTCTCTCCCATAACCCTTGACACCCGTACTCATCAAGAATTTGTCTATCTCTGCCTTACAAATATCCACTGACTTGGCCTCCACAGCCCTCTGTGCCAATGAGTTCCCCACTCCCTCTGCAGCAAATATATCTTCACCGTATATCTGTTGTGGAATCACCAATACCTTATCTGATTGTAACAAGACATATTTATTCCTGTACTGAAATCCTTTTCAATAACCCATCTGCCTAAAACATTACCTGCTGCACCTACAAGGCAGCTTTCAGTGACCACAGTGCAAGATCACCCAGGTCCCTTTCAGCACCACCATTTTCCAATTTCTCATCATTTATAAGATGTTAACATTTCAGTTTTTATCAAGTGATTTAGTTTAGTTTAGTTTAGTTTAGAGATACAGCGCGGAAACAGGCCCTTTCGGCCCACCGGGTCCGCGCCGACCAGCGATCCACGCACATTAACACTATCCTACACCCACTAGGGACAATTTTTACATTTACCAAGCCAATTAACCTACAAACCTGTAGGTCTTTGGAGTGTGGGAGGAAACCGAAGATCTCGGAGAAAACCCACGCAGATCACGGGGAGAAGGTACAAACTCTGTACAGACAGCCCCCGTAGTCGGGATCGAACCCGGGTCTCCGGCGCTGCATTCGCTGTAAGGCAGCAACTCTACCGCTGCGCCACCGTGCCTCCCTATTAGTGCGGAGCAAGTTTTTTACACAGAGCTGCCAGGTTCCTGGAGCATGCTGCCAGGTGTGGTGGTGGAGGCAGATACGATAGTGGCGTTTAAAAGGTTTTTAGATAGGTTTTAGATAAGTATAAACAGGTATACAGGCTTTTAGGTTAGATAGATAGGTAGACATGCAGGGAATGGAGCGATATTGATCAGATGCAGGCACATAAGATTAACGTAACTTGGCATCATGTTGGGCACAGACAATAGATAATAGACAATAGGTGCAGGAGGAGGCCATTCGGCCCTTCGAGCCAACACTGCCATTCAATGTGATCATGGCTGATCATTCTCAATCAGTACCCCGTTCCTGCCTTCTCCCCATACCCCCTGACTCCGCTATCCTTAAGAGCTCTATCCAGCTCTCTCTTGAATGCATTCAGAGAATTGGCCTCCACTGCCTTCTGAGGCAGAGAATTCCACAGATTCACAACTCTATGACTGAAAAGGTTTTCCTCATCTCAGTTCTAAATGGCCTACCCCTTATTCTTAAACTGTGGCCCCTGGTTCTGGACTCCCCACATTGGGAACATATTTCCTGCCTCTAACGTGTCCAACCCCTTAATAATCTTATACGTTTCGATAAGATCTCCTCTCATCCTTCTAAATTCCAGTGTATACAAGCCTAGTCGCTCCAGTCTTTCAACATATGATAGTCCCGCCATTCCGGGAATTAACCTAGTAAACCTATGCTGCACGCCCTCAATAGCATTGTGGGCAGAAAGGGCTGTTGCTGTTTTCAGTCCACGGAATAATATCTGAAATTTTACATTCTATGCTTGTTTGATTCCCAAAATGAATTGTCTAGCACCGTGATGCCATCTATATCATTAATTTATTTTGCAAATAACAATGATCTTAACATTACCCTTGCAATACGCCAGTGGTCATTGACTTTCAATCAGAAAAATCAACCTCCCATCACCAACTTCTGTCTCCTTTCACCAAGCCAACTTTGGATTTAACTAGCCAGCCTGCCTTAGGTCATAAGATCATAAGGTCATAAGTGATAGGAGCAGAATAAGGCCATTCGGCCCATCAAGTCTACTCTACCAATCAATCAGGGCTGATCTATCTCTCCCTCCTAACCCCATTCCCCTGCCTTCTCCCCATAACCCCTGACACCCGTACTAATCAAGAAATCAAGAACTAACCAAGAAATCCCATGTCCATTAAACTTAACTTCTACTGAGAAAGATAACAATTCCTTGTTATTCTTAAGTATATGGAAAACTGACCCCAGCAGGCTATGTTTAACTTGGGGTCAATTGTTGAGCATATTTTGGCAGAGAAATGGCAAATGTGAACATAAATGTGAAGAGAGGCATTTTGGAAGGTTAAACATAAGAGCAATAGAGTAGTAATTGGCAGCTCATTTAGAAGCATAGAGAAATCTTAGAGTGTGTCCATTGCTCCCTAAATATGGCAACAGTGGATAGCTGGGTAAAGAAGGCATACAGCATGCTCGCCTTTAACAAAATATGCATGAATTTGGATGGACAAGGGCTGATTAGGGATAGTCAGCAAGGTTTTTAGAAACATAGGAACATAGAAAATAGGTGCAGGAGGAGGCCATTCAGCCCTTCGACCCAGTTCCGCCATTCATTGTGATCATGGCTGATCATCCACAATCAGTAACCTGTGCCCAACTTCTCCCCATATCCCTTGATTCCACTAGCCCCCAGAGCTCTATCTAACTCTCTCTTAAATTCATCAAGTGATTTGCCCTCCACAGCCCTCTATGGCAGAGAATTCCACAAATTCACAACTCTCTGGGTGAAAAAGTTCCTTCTCACCTCAGTTTTAAATGGCCTCCCCTTTATTCCAGGACTGTGGCCCCTGGTTCTGGACTCCCCCAACATTGGGAACATTTTTCCTGCATCTAGCTTGTCCAGTCCTTTTATAATTTTATATGTCTCTATAAGATCCCCTCTCATCCTTCTAAACTCCAGTGACTACAAGCCTAGTCTTTTCAACATTTCCTCATATGACAGTCCCTCCATTCCAGGGATCAATCTCGTGAACCTACGCTGCACTGCCTCAATTACAAGGTTGTCCTTCCTCAAATTAGGAGACCAAAACTGTACACAATACTCCAGATGTGGTCTTACCAGGGCCCTATACAACTGCAGAAGAACCTCTTTACTCCTATACTGAAATCCTCTCGTTATGAAGGCTAACATGCCATTAGCTTTCTTCACTGCCTGCTGTACCTGCATGCCAACTTTCAGTGACTGGTGTACAAGGACACCCAGGTCTCGCTGTACTTCCCCCTTACCTAACCTGACACCATTGAGATAATAATCTGCCTCCTTGTTTTTGCCGCCAAAGTGGATAACCTCACATTTATCTACATTATACTGCATCTGCCATGCATCTGCCCACTCACTCAACCTGTCCAGGTCACCCTGGAAACCTCCTAACATCCTCTTCGCAGTTCGCACTGCCACCCAGCTTTGTGTCATCTGCAAACTTGCTAGTGTTACTTCTAATTCCTTCATCCAAATCATTAATATATATAGTAAATAGTTGCGGCCCCAACACCGAGCCTTGCGGCACTCCACTCGCCATTGCCTGCCATTCTGAAATGGACCCGTTTAATCCTACTCTTTGCTTCCTGTCTGCCAACCAATTCTCTACCCATATCTGAATGGTGTCAAGTTAGGAAAAGGGGACGTACAACGAGATCTGGGTGTCCTAGTTCATCAGTCATTGAAAGTAAGCATGCAGGTACAGCAGGCAGTGAAGAAATCTAATGGCATGTTGGCCTTCATAACGAGAGGAGTTGAGTATAGAAGCAAAGCGGTCCTTCTGCAGTTGTACAGGGCCCTAGCGAAACCACACCTGGAGTATTGTGTACAGTTTTGGTCTCCAAATTTGAGGAAGGACATTCTTACAATTGAGGGTGTGCAGCGTAGGTTTACTAGGTTAATTCCTGGAATGGCGGGACTGTCGTATGTTGAAAGACTGGAGCGACTGGGCTTGTATACTCTGGAATTTAGAAGGATGAGAGGGGATCTTATTGAAACATATAAGATTATTAAGGGATTGGACATGCTAGAGGCAGGAAACATGTTCCCGATGTTGGGGGAGTCCCGAACCAGGGGCCACAGTTTAAGAATAAGGGGTAGGCCGTTTAGAACAGAGATGAGCAAAAACGTTTTCACTCAGAGAGTTGTGAAGCTGTGGAATTCTCTGCCTCAGAAGGCAGTGGAGGCCAATTCCCTGGATGCTTTCAAGAGAGAGCTAGATAGAGCTCTTAAAGATAGCGGAGTCAGGGGGTATGGGGAGAGGGCAGGAACGGGGTACTGATTGTAGATGATCAGCCATGATCACAGTGTATGGCGGTGCTGGCTCGAAGGGCCGAATGCACCTATTGTCTCTTGTTTATTGTCTATTATCTTATTTAAGTTAAAAAAATTAAATTATCAGAAGAATTCACCGATGCTACATGTTCAGCTGTGAATAAAAACAAGCCTTGTCGTCAAGGGGAGACTTCGGATGCGGCTGAAACGACAGGAATCCCAGCTCCTCTCCCTAGCAAACCTAGCTGGTTCAATCACTTTTGAACTGTTTCAAAGGGAGATCAGATACTGTTGTGCCCTTTGTTTCTTCGAAGCATGGCTCACCTCTGACACACCTGTACAGCCCAAGGGTTTCTCCACCTGTCACATCTATGGGTTTCTCCGTCTCTGGGTTCTGAAGGCAAAGGTAAAGTCAAGTCAAGTCAAGTCAATTTATTTGTATAGCACATTTAAAAACAACCCACGTTGACCAAAGTGCTGCACATCTGACTAGGAAAAAAAGAAACATACAGTGGCAGGCAGCCAAACACAACGGCGCGGCCATCTTGAACAAAATGTTAATTCAATCACCCACAGTCCAACAATAAAAGCACTAAACAGGCACCCAAATTACCCAACCCCAAAAACCCCCCAAAACACAGTCCAACAATAGAAGCATTAAATAGGCATTCAAATCACACACCCTAAAACCCCCAAAAACACAGTCCAACAATAAAAACATCAAACAGGCACTCAAACCACCCAACCCCAAAAAAACACACAAAAAAGAAACATCCATCAAAGAAACATCCATCACAGTGAGTCTCCTCCAGTCCTCTCCTCACTGTGATGGAAGGCCACAATGTCTTTCCCTTCTCCCGCTGTCCTCGCCCGCAGTCAGGTTGTTGTGGTTGCAGGCCGCACCGGTGTTGTCGGCTTTTCAGTCAGTGCTTTGCAGTGCACTGATGTGGTGTGATGGTCTGACAAGTCATACGCCATCAGATTCACGAACAGATACTTTCCAACACTTTCGGGTTATGAGACAAGCCCTTCAGCCCACCGAGTCCGCACCGACCAGCGATCCCCACACACTAGCAGTATGCTATACATTCGGGACAATTTACAATTTTTAATCAAAGTTAATTAACCTGCAAACCTGTACGTCTTTGGAATGTGGGAGAAAATTGGAGCACCCAGGGAAAGCCCACATGATCACGGGTAGAACGTACAAATTCTACACAGACAGCACCCATAGTCAGGATTGAATCTGGATTTCTGGTGCTGTAAGGCAGCAACTTTACCGCTGCGCCACCATGCCACCCTAGTTGTATTTGGGAAATGCTGTTCAATAGACAATAGGTGCAGGAGGAGGCCATTCGGCCCTTCGAGCCAGCACCGCCATTCAATGTGATCATGGCTGATCATTCTCAATCAGTACCCCGTTCCTGCCTTCTCCCCATACCCTCTGACTCCACTATCCTTAAGAGCTCTATCTAGCTCTCTCTTGAATGCATTCAGAGAATTGGCCTCCACTGCCTTCTGAGGCAGTGAATTAACTGTTCAATCAGTCAAAGGAAGTAGCAGCTATTTCATTGAGTTTGACGGGCTGAAATCTGTTGATTTCTCTTTGTTTTACAGTGTTGCATCCTTGAAATTTGATTGCCATGGCAGCTGTTGACTTCATATCTTTCTACGACTACTTGAATGAGCAGAACATTACGTCGGCCAATCAAACCTGGATCACTTGCGTAAATGGCTCTGACTGTCTGACCTGGGAGATTTATCATTGCCTGCAAGACATCAGTAAGAACGCCATCCTGCAGGTGATATCGTTCTTTTACATCCTGATTTTTGTCATCGGTTTGGTGGCCAACATCGTTGTGGTCTATGTGAACGTGAAGACGAATCGATCGAGACACGAGACGCACCTCTACATCCTGAACCTGGCCATGGCAGACTTGTGTGTGGTGATCACCCTTCCCATCTGGGTCACCTCTTTCGTTCAACATAGTACTTGGCCCTTTGGAGAGTTCATGTGCAAGTTTGTTCACCTCATCTTCTCTGTCAACCAGTTTGGGGGCATCTTCTTTTTGACCTGCATGAGTGTGGACAGATATGTCTCAGTGATGAGGTTCCAAGATTCCATGGACCGAAAGAAAGCATGGACCCGCAAAGTAATCTGTATGTTTATCTGGGTGTTTGCCTTTCTGGTGTCAGTTCCGGATCTAATTTTCTTGAAAGTGAATAGCCACCACGAGGGTCAACCTTTCTGCCATCTGTCTTACCCTGAGGAAAGCTTCAGAGAATGGATGGCAGGGATGGAAATTTTCTGCATCCTGATAGGATTTATTTTCCCTTTCATCATAATTGCAGTTTTCTATTTCCTCTTAGCCACAGCCATCCCAATCACAAATGACCCAGAGAGGAAAAATAGCCGGAGGATAATATTTGTCTATGTAATCGTTTTCCTTATCTGTTGGTTTCCCTATCACTTTGTCCTGTTCCTTGACGTTTTGTGGTTCCTAAATCTTTTATCTTTCAGTTGTCAACTCGAAAATTTCATAATTGTCTCTCTCTACATCACTCAGTGTCTATCTCTGGTGCATTGCTGTGTCAATCCTGTCCTCTACAGCTTCATCACCAAAAACTATCGATATGACCTTATGAAAGCTTTCATTGTCAAATACTCTGTCAAATCTGGCATCATGAAACTTAAGGACACAACAGAGACAGAGTGCTGCATACTAGAGTGTTCCTAGTGTAACACTCCATTTTTGATCAGATATTTCCTTTCAAAGACTCACTATTATGACAATTCTACTGAATGATTCAATTGTGCAGAAGGATTTGAGATGTTGATTAGATAGTTCCAGGGACCCTGGACAAGTTTCTAATTGAGGGAGTTTATGAATGCCAGTATTTACTCAGCAGATTTTTTATGGAGTCAATTAACCTTCAATTTCACAAATAAACTACATGTATTACTTAGTAAAAACAAGGAACTGCAGATGCTGGTTAATACACTAAAGGACACAAAGTGCTGGAGTAATTCAGCAGATTCGGCCGCATCTCTGGAGAACATGGATAGGTGACGTTTCACAGAGTGCTGGAGTAACTCAGCGGGTCAGGCAGCATCTCTGGAGAACATGGATAGGTGACGTTTCACGGAGTGCTGGAGTAACTCAGCGGGTCAGGCAGCATCTCTGGAGAGCATGGATAGGTGACGTTTCACGGAGTGCTGGAGTAACTCAGCGGGTCAGGCAGCATCTCTGGAGAACATGGATAGGTGACATTTCACAGAGTGCTGGAGTAACTCAGCGGGTCAAGCAGCATCTCTGGAGAACATGGATAGGTGACATTTCACAGAGTGCTGGAGTAACTCAGCGGGTCAGGCAGCATCTCTGGAGAACATGGATAGGTGACATTTCACAGAGTGCTGGAGTAACTCAGCGGGTCAGGCAGCATCTCTGGAGAACATGGATAGGTGACGTTTCACGGAGTGCTGGAGTAACTCAGCAGATTAGGCTGCATCTCTGGAGAACATGGATAGGTGACATTTCGGGTTGAGACTCTTCTTCCTCAAAATGTAGAAACAAGGAATTGCAGATGCTGGTTAAGGCAGAAAAGGAAGAAGGTTCTCAACCTGAAAAGTCACCTATCCATGTTCTCCTGACCTGGTGCCTGCCTGACCTGCTGAGTTACTCCAGGATTTTGTGTCCTACATGAATTACTAATGTATACAAAGTATTAGTGTACATTAATGAGTTATACTAAATACAGAACTACACTAATATATACATAGATTAAAGAGTCCCAGCGATGAGGGCTACTAGCTCCTCCAGAGTTGCATCTGGTATGGATGCAGAATATTTTTTTCAAATAAAATCTAAACTACGTTTGATCCTGCAATATAGCTCATTTTCAGTTACACCTCAACTCATCTTCTGCTAAAATTCCCTTTCAAACTTTTGAAAAATGTTTTGACATAAAATAAATAGAAAGGTGAAGATTTTTTTTTTAAATGGTCAGAGACAAAGATAGTGTTGTTCAGAGAGACCTGGATGTCCTTGTACACAATCATTGCAGGTTTTATGGCATACGATTCCAAAGGCAAGCAGTAAGTTGGCCTTTATTACCCAATAAAGAAGCATCAGGGCAATTGTATAAGGCCCTTGTGTCTTCAGTCTGGTCTCCATGCTCAGGGAAAGATGTTCCGACCATAGAAGGAATACTATGAAGATTCACTAGATTGATTCCTGGCGGAATGGGTAGAAGATATGTGGTTATGCCATGAGGGGAGATTAAGCATATCAGAGTCTTCGAGTCATACAGCATGGAAATAGGCCCTTCGGCCCAACTAGCCCATGCTGACCAAGATCCCCCAGCAGCACCAGTCTCCCACCAGCCTGCATTTGGCCCATATTCCTCCAAAGCTTTCCTGTCCATGTACCTGTCTAGATAATGCTTGTCAATAGACAATAGAATCTATTGAATAGACAATAGGTGCTTGAGGAGGCCATTTGGCCCTTCGAGCCAGCACCGCCATTCAATGTGATCATGGCTGATCATTCTCAATCAGTACCCCATTCCTGCCTTCTCCCCATACCCCCTGACTCCACTATCCTTAAGAGCTCTATCTAGCTCTCTCTTGAATGCATTCAGAGAATTGGCCTCCACTGTCTTCTGAAGCAGAGAATTCCACAAATTCACAACTCTCTGAGTGAAAAAGTTTTTCCTCATCTCCGTTCTAAATGGCCTACCCCTTATTCTTAAACTGTGGCCCCTTGTTCTGGACTCCCCCAACATTGGGAACATATTTCCTGCCTCTAACGTGTCCAACCCCTTAATAATCTTATACGTTTCGATAAGATCTCCTCTCATCCTTCTAAATTCCAGTGTATGTCATTTAAATGTATTTCAAATGTTATTAAAGTTCCAAATATCTTTTACATGTTGTTGGATTGGACCAATACACTCAGGAGTTTAGAAGAATAAAAGGTGATCTGATTGAAACGTGCAAAATTAATTTTCAATCTTGACAGGATAGCTTATCGAACCTAGAACAACATAGAACAGTCCAGCACAAGAACAGGCTGTGTTGAACATGGTGCCAAGACCAATTCTTATCTGCCAGCAAATAATCCATATCCCTCCATATCCACATGCTTATCCAAACATCTCTTACATGCCACTAACATATCTGCCTCAGCCACCACCTCCGGCAGCACGATCCATATGTAAAAACACTTGGCCCGCATATCTCCTTTAAACTTTACCCCTCTTACCTTAAAACTATGCCCTCTAGTATTTCATTTTTCCATTCTGTGAAAAAGGTTCTGGCTGTCTACCCTATCTACGCTTCTAATAATGTTATATACCTCGGTCAGGTCACCCTTCAACCTTGGGCTTTCCAGAGAAAGCTATCCAAGTCTGTCCAACCTCAGATATATCAGTGTGGGAATCCAGAGAGGAAATTGCAGGCTCCCTGGCTGAGATAAATGAATCTTCATTAACCTATTGGCGATGTTCCGGCAGACTGGAGGGTGGCCAATGTTGTGCCTCTATTTAAGTAACCAAAAAGGTTGATGGGGGCAAAGATATCATCAATATAGACTTCAGCAAGGTACTTGATAGGCTGCTCTGGAAGGTTAGATCACATGGGCATGGATGAGTTGGGCCAAAGAGCCTGTTTCCATGCGATGAATGCTCCTTCAAAGAACCAGGACAGGTACAATGGGATCCTGCAGCCGTTGCTGAGACAGAGAGGGGCATTTTGAGGTTGGGAAATCCCATCGCAGGTACTTGAGCAAAAAACTCAGAGAGTTGTGAATTTGTGGAATTCTCTGCCACAGAGGGCAGTGGAGGCCAATTCACTGGATGAATTTAAAAGAGAGTTAGATAGAGCTCTAGGCTGCGGGCTAGCGGAATCAAGGGATATGGGGAGAAGGCAGGCACGGGTTACCAATTGTTGATGATCAGCCATGATCACAATGAATGGTGGTACTGGCTCGAAGGGCCGAATGGCCTCCTACTGCACCTATTTTCTATGGGTCCAGAGAGAGCCAACTGACAGTATTGGGAATTACTGTAGCCTCATGGAGGTAGGTAGAGGGTGATGGTGGAAGGTTGTTTTCCAGGCTGGAGGTCTGTGACTAGTGGTAAGCATCAGGGATCTGTGCTGGGCTCTTTACTGTATGTGGTTTACCATATGCCTTCTTGCGTTGCCACTTTCGGTGAGGTAGATACAGGTGAGGTGCCGGAAGACTGGAAGGTGGCTAATGTTGTGCTTTTATTTAATAAGGGCAGCAAGGAAAAGGCTGGGAACTATAGACCACATCTGTGGTAAGCAAGTCACTGGAGACTATTCTGAGGGATAAAAAGATAAATGCATTTGGATAGACAGGGGCTGATTAGTAATTGTAAGCATGGTCTTGTATTTGAAGATAATGTCTTACGAATCTGGTTGAGCTTTTTGAAGAAGAAACCAAACAGTTGAAGGGGTCAAAACTGAAGATGATGTCTATTTGGACTTCAGCAAGGCATTTGATAAGGTTCTGCGTGGTAGGCTTCTCTAAAAGATTAGATTGCATGGGATCCAGAGAGAGCCAGCCGAATGGATAGAGAATTGGCTTCATCGAAGGAAGCAGAGGGTGAAAGTGGAGGGTTGGTTTTTAGACTGGGGCAAATGACTAGTGGTGTGCCATAATGATCAGTTCTGGGCCCATTGCTATTTGTGGTTTATGTTCACGATGGTTCAGATGAACTTATCGAAGGCATTTATTCACATAATGCTGGAGTAACTCAGCAGGTCAGGCAGCATCTCAGGAGAGAAGGAATGGGTGACGTTTCGGGCCGAGACCCTTCTTCAGACTGATGTCAGGGGGGCGGGACAAAGGAAGGATATAGGTGGAGACAGGAAGATAGAGGGAGATCTGGGAAGGGGGAAGGGAAGAGAGGGACAGAGGAACTATCTAAAGTTGGAGAAGTCAATGTCCATACCACTGGGCTGCAAGCTGCCCAGGTGAAATATGAGGTGCTGTTCCTCCAATTTCCGGTGGGCCTCACTATGGCACTGGAGGAGGCCCAGGACAGAAAGGTCAGACTGGGAATGGGAGGGGGAGTTGAAGTGCTCAGCCACCGGGAGATCAGATTGGTTAACGCGGACCGAGCGCAGGTGTTGAGTGAAGCGATCGCCGAGCCTGCGCTTGGTTTCGCCGATGTAAATAAGTTGACATCTGGAGCAGCGGATGCAATAGATGAGGTTGGAGGATGTGCAGGCGAAGGCGTGATCAGTTAGCTGGAGATGACATTAAAGTGGATGATATTGTAGGTAGCAAAGATGGTGATCAAAAATTACAGCAGGATCTTGATCAGTTGAGCAAGTGGGCTGTGGAATAGTTAGTGGAGTTTAATGCAAATAAGTGTGAGGTGCTGCATTTTATTGAATTGAATTGAGTTGAATACTTTATTGTCACATGTGACAAGTCAGAGTGAAATTTGCTTGCATACCCAGGGTGCACAAATAGTCGCCCGTAAAGCGCGCTTACAAAGTTAGAAATTTAGGATCTCCAACCAGGGCAGGACCTTCACAGTGAATCGCAGAGCTCTGAGGATTGCTGTCGAGCAGAGGGACGTGCGATCTAGAGGGGCTGGTACATAGTTCCTTGAAAGATGCGTCACAGTAGATAGGGTGGTCGATAAGGCTTACATTGGTCTTATTCAATCAGGGTAGAGAAGCTGCTGTGCTGTGCTGTTCAAGACATTGTGAGGCCGCATTTGGAGTATTGCGTCCAGTTTTGGTCACCCTGCTATAGGCATGATGTTGTAGGAAAGAACTGCAGATACTGGTTTCACTCGAAGGTAGACACAAAATGCTGGAGTAACTCAGCGGGACAGGCAGCATCACTGGAGAGAAGGAATCCCTCCAGAGATGCTGCCTGTGCCTCTGAGTTACTCCAGCATTTTGTGTATACCACAGGAAGGATGTTTAGGGAAAAAAACTGCAGACCCTGGTTAAAATCGAAGGTAGACACACAATGCTGGAGTAACTCAGCGGTTCATGCAGCATCTCGGGAGAGAAGGAATGGGTGATGTTTCGGGTTCTTGCTTTATGCTCCAAATTGTGCCACTGGATTAGCGCACAAATATTCCATGTGTTTTCACGAGTAGACTGGGTACGATTGGTGGTACCAGATTTCCCCCCCACAGATGTTGATACAGCAATAACCTTTTCGCTCGACACATATTTACAACATCGAGGAATGCCCTTCCACCCATCAAGAATATATCTTCCAAAAACACTCTCGAACATGTCCATTGACTCCACCCAATTCTCTTCCCACCTAGATCTTCTTGGGACAATTTACAATAGGCAATTAATTAATGGATTGGAGGGGGGTGGGGGGGATATATCTTTAGGATATGGGAGGAAACCAGAGGAAACACAGTCACATGAGAGTGTCCAAACTCCACACAGACAGGACAGAAGTCAATATCAAACCCAGGCCACTATAGACTTGTGGCACCAGCTTTATTGGCTGTGTCACTGTACCATCCGACTTTACACTTAACTGTGCCACTCTACTTTATGAGAGTTTTACATTTAATTAGTGGATTCGGACAACTCAGCTAAGTAATTGTGGATAAATCAGAATAAAGTATCGGCTAGAATCCAGTTGAAGAATTCGTACGATTTAGACAATAAACAATAGACAATAGACAATAGGTGCAGGAGGAGGCCATTCGGCCCTTCGAGCCAGCACCGCCATTCAATGTGATCATGGCTGATCATTCTCAATCAGTACCCATTCCAGATTGACCAGATCTGGAATAATGGATACCTTAGTATGACCTACATGTTGGAATCTCTTGGTTATTTTTTGGGTCATAGAGTCATGGAGCACAGAAAAAGGCCCTTCAACCCAACTCGTCCCTGCCAAACAAGATGCCTCATCTACAATAGTCCCACCTTGTCATTAAGTCATAAAGTGTGGAATCAGGTCCCTCGACCCATCTCGCCCACACCAACCAAATTGTCCCATCTACACTCGTCCCACCTGCTTGCACTTGGCCCATATCCCTCTAAACCTGCCCTATCCATACACCTGTCCAAATGTTTCTTAAACTTTGCAATTCTCACAACGCTGCCACGCCTACCTCCTCCGGCTTGGTCCATACACCCACCACCCTCTGTGTGAAAAGGTTACCCCTCAGGTTCCTATTAAATCTTTTCCCCCTCACCTTAAACCTATGTCCTCTGGTTCTTGATTCACCTAGTTTGGGCAAGAGACTCTGTGCATCTACCCGATCTATTCCTCTCATGATTTTGTACACCTCTATAAGATTACCCCTCATCCTCCTGCGCTTCAAGGAATGGAGTCCCAGCCTGCTTAACCTCTCCCTATAGCCCAGGCCCTCGAGTCCTGGCAACATCCTCATAAATTTTCTCTGCACCCTTTCCAGCTTGACAACACCTTTCCTATAACATGGTGCCCAGAACTGAACACATTACTCTAAATATCGCTTCACATTTCTCTGTATTAAATTCCATCAACCATTCCATAGCTCAACTGCCCAACTGATCAAGATCCTGTTGCATTTTTTGACAACTTCACTATCTATAATACCACCCACTTTTGTATCATCTGCAAACTTGCTAATCTTGCCCTGTGTTTTCTCGTCTAAATCATTGATATAGATGACAGACAGTAATGGGCCCAGCACCGAACCCTGAGCCACACCACTAGTCACAGGCCTCCAGTCTGAACAGCAACCTTCCACCATCACCCTCTTCTTCCTTCCATGAAGCCAATTTTCTATCCATTCAGCTATCTCTCCATGGATCCCTAACCTTCCAGAGCAACCTGACTATGTTTAACCTATATCTCTTTAAACCTCTCCTATACATGTACCTGTCCAAACGTCTGCTTATAGCTCTGGCCCTCAAGTCCTGGAGCCATCCTTGTAAATCTTCTCTGCACTTTTCCCAGTTTAACAACTTGCTGCCTATAGCAGGCTGGCCAAAACTGAACACAGTATTTTAAACGCGGCCTCACCAATGTGTTGTACAACAACCATGACATAACATCTCAACTTCCTTACTCAGTACCCTGACAGATGAAGGCCAATGGACTGAAAGCCTTCACGACCACCTTATTGACCTGTGATGCAACTTTTAGGGAACTCTGTACCTGCACTCCTAGATCCCTCTGCTCTACGACATTCCCCAGAGCACTGCCATTCACTGTGAAGGTTCTGCCCTTGCCTGACCTACAAAGTGATGTTTGGTCTAGGTCTGTAATGCTGATGGTGACACTCATGTTGTGCCAACAACTTGTTGTCTGAAGAAGGGTCTCGACCCAAAACGTCACCCATTCCTTCTATCCAGCGATGCTGCCTGTCCCATTGAGCTACTCCAGCATTTTATATCTATTTTCAGTTTAAACCAGCATCTGCAGTTCCTTCCTACACTTTGTGTCTACCAACTTGTTAATAAAGTTGGTGTGATAATATCTATGCAACAAGATGATAATTAATAATCAATCTTGATTGATGTACAGCAATATAGTAAAGGCAAACAGATTAAAGTTATTGTTTTAGCCTCACCTGCATAAATCATCATGCATAATGTAACCTGCTCAGTTGCGTTGATAATGTATTTATATGTTTAGCTTGCAAGAACTAAAGTTTACGAACTGTACCAATGGCCTGACATGCAATGCAAATATCTTTCAATAAACATGACACTGAACTTGTATGATGTAAATTGTTGTCAAACTTAACAGAGCAAAAACATTTTTGATATATATTACATTTAGTTCTTTCTGACTCAGGTGACAATCTGATGAAAACATTGATTCAACTTTTTATACCACCAGCTCAATGTTTCTTTATTTTGTAATGTGCTGAAATGGCCTAAACCACATTCCAGTGGAGTTCTGTACCTGCCTCAGATTTTCTGCCCTTATATAATTTTAGAGATAGCATTTTTTATTACAAATCATTTTTTAAGAGCAATCACCAACCTGCTGATTAAAAAGTCATTTAACTGACTTGATGAAAAACCTTTCAGAAGCTGAAAGCCACAACTGAACTCTGCATTACATTACATATACCATATAAATGAAACTTCTTAAGTTCATAAGATCCAGGAGCAACATAAAGCCATCCAGTCCATCAAGTCTACTCCGCCATTCAATCATGGCTGATCTATCGTTGCCTCTCCTGCCTTCTCCCCATAACCCCTGACACCCTTACTCATCAAGAATCTGTCAATCTCCATCATAAAAATATCCATTGACTTGGCCTCCACAGCAGTCTGTGGCAATGAGTTCCACAGATTCACCACCCTCTAACTAATTTCATCTTTCTATAGAAATGGCTTATTCTGAGGCTATGGCCTCTGGTCCTAGACCCACTAGTGGAAACATCCTCTCCACATCCTCTGTATCCAGGCATTTCACTATTCAGTAAAGGGTCTGTCCCAATTAGGCGATCTTTTTGGCGACTGCCGGCGACTGTCAAAGTCGTAGCAGATCGCCGAACTTTTCTTTTACCCGACGACAATGACCACGACAATGACCACGACAATGACCACGACAATACCGAGTCAGGTCGAGATTACACCGTCTTCTGAAACATCGTGAAATTCCCATGCTGTCAATGCTTCTCCAGCGTCCTAACCTTCGGTAAGTCGGTAAGTACTTGAGAGTTTTGAACTATAACACCTTGTACGTGTTACTTAAAAACCAAGCTTCATGGTAACAAGGAATAAACTGGATTTACTTCCAGTTTCCTAATAGCTGTATTAAAAAAAAAAATTTTTTTAAGTGGTTCAATGGATTTTTGTGAAAAGTGTGTGGGCATTCTTTGAAAATGTACGGGAGATGCATATCTGGTTTCTGGGTTGCATATCTGGGTTGGGAGCCCACTTTAAATGTAATGGCTGAGGCCATAAACATCGCGAAAATTCCCACGCTTACCTGACCGTCAAACTGTCGCCTCCAATCTACCTGTCAAATGTCCTGACAGTAAATAAATTGGTTAAACACAAGCATTTTATGGTATTTTGAAATGACTTTACTTATTTTAATATTATGTGCTTCTAAATGCATCTAAGACAACCTAGCATGCGACAGCGCCCGCAATAAGCAACGATACCTGGCGACAAGCCAGCTGTCGCCGAGAGATTTCAAACCATTTGATTTCTCGGCGCCGCGCCGAGATCCACTACGATCTTTGGAAGACTCCTCACGATCATGCCCGCGACACCCGGCGAACTGTTCGGCGACAGCCTAGTCACCGGCAGTCGCCTTAAAATCGCCTAAGTGGGACAGGCCCTTAAGTTTCAATGAGTTTCCCCCCCACCCCTTCATCCTTCTAAACTCCAGCAAGTACAGGTCCAATCCCATCAAACACTCATCGTATGTTAACCCAATCATTCCTGGAGTCATTCTCGTAAACCTCCTCTGGACCCTCTCCAGAGCCAGCACATCCTTCCTAAGATAAACAGGGCCCAAAGCTGCTTACAACACAGTCCACCTTAAAGAGATAAATATTATCCTAAGCTATAAAATTCAAAGAGAGCCTCAGTGTCACAAACTGTAGAACTTAGATAACTCTCGGTTCAGCACTTTCATGTGCTGGCGTACAACAGAAACAAGAGAGAAGAAGGCATTCTAGTTAGCAATGATACGCCAGAGGCCTGGACTAAAAGTCTGAAGACAAGAATCCAAACTCCACTACAATATCTGGGAATGTCAATTTACTTAATAAAATAATATGGAATTTTAAAAAAAATACCAGGAAGGGCATGTAACACTCAACAGGACAAATAGCATCTGTGATAAGAGAGACAATATTTCATCGTGAATACCTTAAATTGACACAATCTTGAGTTGAATTGTCCATTGTTATTAGTGAAGTAAAAACTATTGGGTTAGACTAAAAACTACCCAGTCACGAATGTCCTTCATGACTGTTTTTGAACAGATGGGTTTCATTAATGTAATGAAAGCTGCCAAAGCCTTTCATGCACCTTATTCATTTCCTTTGTTTCATTTGCGTTACAAACTCTGACTTGCCGACAAGAAATTGCGATCTTGAATTCGGAAATGGGAGCTTGGTAGTTGCTGGATGTGGCTCAGGCGATGTTGTTCTTACCGAGGAGGTTTAGAAACTCAGGTCCCACTGCGCAGATTTGAGCACAGAAACCCAGCATGACATTCAAAGCAGGACTGAGGCAATTATGTACAGAAGAAATGTTAAACTCACCAAAGCGAAAATAAAAGACCTGCAGCGTAGGTTAGAGAAGATTGCATGTTATTCATCAGTTGACATTTCTAAAACAGATTAGTTATTATTGTGATGGGATCTTGCTGTGCATAAAATGGCCACCGTGTTTTCCCAGTCTACCCAGTGGCCTCGACCCACTGCAGTTCACCCACGAACCACAGCAGGTCCAAGGCTGATGCCATCTCCCTGGTCCTATGCTCATCCCTGGAACACCTGTACAAGATGTACGTCAGACTCCGATACATAGACTACAGCTCTGCTTTCAATACTATTATCCCGTCCAAACTCATCTCCAAACTCGTGCAACTTGGAGTCAGCACTCCCATCTGCAACAGGATCTTCAACTTCCTGACCAACAGTTTAGTTTTAGTTTAGCTAGTTTAATTTAGTTTAATTTATTTTAGTTTAATTTAGTTTTAATTTTTGTTTTAATTTTCGTTTTAGTTTAGTTTAGTTTAGTTTAGTTTAGTTTTAGTTTTAGTTTTAGTTTTAGTTTTAGTTTAGTTTAGTCTAGTTTAGTTTTAGTTTTAGTTTAGTTTAGTTTTAGTTTTAGTTTTAGTTTTAGTTTTAGTTTAGTTTAGTTTAGTTTAGTTTAGTTTAGTTTTAGTTTTAGTTTTAGTTTAGTTTAGTTTAGTTTTAGTTTGGTTTCAGTTTTAGTTTCAGTTTCAGTTTTAGTTTCGTTTAGTTTAGTTTAGTTTAGTTTAGTTTAGATTTAGTTTAGTTTAGTTTAGTTTAGTTTAGTTTAGTTTTATTTTTAGTTTTAGTTTTAGTTTTAGTTTTAGTTTTAGTTTAGTTTAGTTTAGTTTAGTTTAGTTTAGTTTTAGTTTTAGGTTTAGTTTAGTTTTAGTTTAGTTATTTTTAGTTTTAGTTTTAGTTTTAGTTTTTGTTTTAGTTTTAGTTTAAGTTTTAGGTTTAGTTTAGTTTTAGTTTAGTTATTTTTAGTTTTAGTTTTAGTTTAGTTTTAGTTTTAGTTTTAGTTTTAGTTTAGTTTAGTTTAGTTTTAGTTTTAGGTTTAGTTTAGTTTTAGTTTAGTTATTTTTATTTTTAGTTTTAGGTTTAGTTTAGTTTTAGTTTAGTTATTTTTAGTTTTAGTTTTAGTTTAGTTTAGTTTAGTTTAGTCTAATTTTAGTTTTAGTTTTAGTTTTGGTTTGGTTTGGTTTAGTTTTAGTTTTAGTTTTAGTTTTAGTTTTAGTTTTAGTTTTAGTTTAGTTTAGTTTAGTTTAGTTTTAGTTTGGTTTCAGTTTTAGTTTCAGTTTTAGTTTTAGTTTTAGTTTTAGTTTAGTTTAGTTTAGTTTAGTTTAGTTTAGTTTAGTTTTAGTTTTAGTTTAGTTTAGTTTAGTTTAGTTTAGTTTAGTTTTAGTTTGGTTTCAGTTTTAGTTTCAGTTTTAGTTTTAGTTTTAGTTTAGTTTAGTTTAGTTTATCATTGTCACATGTACAATGAAAAGCTTTTTTTTCGTTTCATGCTATCCTAAGAAAAGACTATACATGATTACCATCAAGCTGTCCACAGTGCACAGATAAAGGAAAAAGAGTACAACAATTAATCAAGGACTGGTCTCACCCTGTTCTCCCCTCTCCCATCGGGCAAGAGGTACTGTAGCTTAAAAACACACACCTCCAGATTCAGGGACAGTTTCATCCCAGCTGTTATCAGGCAACTGATCCATCTTCTCACCTGCTAGAGTGTAGCCCTGACCTCCCATTTACCTCATCAGATGCCTTTGAATTACTTTTAATCGGATCCGATCAAACTTTCTCTTGCACTAAATGTTGTCCCCTTAAACTTTAATCTGTACACTGTGGGCAGCTTGATTGTAATCATGTAGAGTCTTCTCGACTGGATAGCACGCAGCAAAAGCTTTTCACTGCACCTCGGTACACGTGATAAATGAAACTAAACTGAACCTTAATGCTCTTCAAGAGCCCCAGCACTACCTCCTTCTTAATCCCAAACTGCCCTAGCATATCTGGACTCTCCATGCTGGTCTCATTGTCCTCCAAATCCTTCCACTTGGTGACTACAGATGCAAAGTACTGTTGAAGAAGATGAAATCAGACAGAGCTTTTGAGGAATGTAAAGGAAAGATGTAAATAATGTAGGCAGGTGATTAGAAGGGCGAAAGGAGCCATGAAATGTCTTTGGTGAATCATTCAGCAGGGAAACGAACCCGTCGGCCCAACTTGCCCATGCCAACCAAGATGCCTCATCTGCACTAATCGCACTTGCCCATGTTTGGCCCATATCCCGCTAAACATTTTCTATCCTTTGTTAAAAATAAATTGCAAAGCTTCAAGTGAGCAGCAGGTATTAGGGGCAGGTAGAGTGCCTAAAAAAAAGCTCAAAGTCCTCTTCGTGTGTCATAATAATTCTGTGCTCAAAGAAGGTTGAAACTGGGCATGTGTAACTGGCACTTACTGCAGTCTACTTTAGTCGGCATCTGTTCTCTATTGCCAAAGGACAAAATGGCAATCGTAAAACAATAAAATGAGGTTGAAAGGGTAACAGGACGTCTGCTTCTCAGTAATAGGGTGGGATTGGGCTGTGTTTACTGATCTGTTTTTCAGAGGTGCTTGATTTATAATAGTTGTTAGACCATGGCAACTGAAATTCCTCGTATGTTGCAAAACATACTTGGCTAATAAAGTATGATTACGATTATGATAATGATGATTATGATTCTAAAATAGGAAAGAATGCTTCAGTGCCTGCTACAGTAGACAGCACATCAAAGGATAACTATGTATATAAAGGGTGGATTAATCTTTGTTCGAGGGAACAATCTGCTAGATTGTTCCCAGCAATCATTGTAGTTGGCGCTCTTAAACAAAGTATTGATTGTCTTCCCCGATCTTTGTGGCGTGTTCTAATGATTTCTTTCACGCCTTGCACCTAATGTTATCCATGTACCAGGTGGGGTTGGATTAAAGAAAATCGCTTGGGTTTTATACCGATGTAGAAACCAGGGGGTTTGCCAGGCAGAGCGTGGCACTTCTCAAGGGATTTGTGCTTGGAGACAGTGGATGAAGACAGGGCACAAAACGAGTACTTAGCACCCGTATTCACCAAGGAGATAGTAAGTTCAGTGTGGAGAATATGCAAGGGTGTGTAAGGGCAGTTTGATGTCAAGAAGAAGGTAATGTTGAGGCTCCTGTAGAGCATTAAGCTGTCTCAATCCCCATGGCCAGATGGGATCTAAGCCAAGTTAATGAGAGGGTGGGAGGAAGACCTATTCGTCTTCCAAACCCAATGTGTAGGAAGCAACTGCAGTTGCGGTTTACACCGTAGATAGTCACAAAATGCCGGAGTAACTCAGCGGGACAGACAGCACCTCTGGATTCCTTCTATCCAGAGATGCTGCCTGTCCCGCTGAGTTGCTCCAGCATTTTGTGTCTGTCTGTCTTTGGGATCTAACCCAAGTTATTGAGCAGGTAAGAGAGAAGATCGCAGCAGGCCTTAATGAAAATCTTTGTCTCTTCTTTAGTGAGGACCCAGAGGACTGGAGAGTAGTCAATGTTGTTCCTTTGTTTAAGAAGAGAAGAATCCAGGGAATTATAACGTGGCGAGCCTCACATCAGAGGTAATGAGGCTATTGGAGAGGAATCTTTGAGATAGAATTTATTCGCATTTGGAAAGAGAATGGACTCATTTGGAACAGTCTAAGTTTAGTTTAGTTTAGTTTAGTTTAGTTTAGTTTAGTTTAGTTTAGTTTAGTCTAGTTTAGTTTAGTTTAGTTTAGTTTAGTCTAGTCTAGTCTAGTCTAGTCTAGTTTAGTTTAGTTTAGAGATACAGCGCGGAAACAGGCCCTTTCGGCCCACCAGGTCCGCGCCGACCAGCGATCCCGGCACATTAACACTATCCTACACCCACTAGGGACAATTTTTACATTTACCAAGCCAATTAACCTACATAACTGTACGTCTTTGGAGTGTGGGAGGAAACCGAAGATCTCGGAAAAAATCCACGCAGGTCACGGGGAGAACGTACAAACTCCGTACAGACAGCACCCGTAGTCGGGATGGAACCCGGGTCTCCGGCGCTGCATTTGCTGTAAGGCAGCAACTCTTCCGTTGCACCACCGTGACTGCCGTAAGCTTTTTGCTTCGAGGTTGTTGAGGAAGTGACAAAGACAAGTGACGAAAGTAGGGGAAGTGGACGTCACCTTCATGGACTTTAGCAAGGCATTTGATAAAGTCTGAAGATAGACACATAAAGCTGGAGTAACTCAGCAGGACAGGCAGCATCTCTGGAGAGAAGGAAAGTCCCCCATGGTAGGCTGACCCAGGCAATTAAGATGCAGGGGTTTCATGCTGACATGATCACATGGATTCATAGCTGATGGAAACCAGAGGGTTTTGAATGGCAGATTGGTGGACAAAGGCCACCTTTGATGAAAAGGAGGCAAAAGGGGAAAACATCAGAGGGTGGTGGTGGAAGTGCATTATTCTGCTTGAGGGTCTGTGACCAGTGGAGTCCTGCAGGGATCCAGATTCGGACCTCTGTTGCCTGTGATATACACTGATCAGCCAAAACATTATGACCCGATCAGCCAGAACATTATGACCACCTGCCTAATATGTTGTTGGTCCTCCGTGTGCAGCCCCATACGCAGCAGGGTGCGATGCACTGTGTATTGTGACACATTCCTCCCGTGACCACCATTAAAGTTTGCTGTGACTTGTGCCACAGTCGACCTTCTGTCGGTTCGGACCAGACGGCATAGCCTTCGTTGCCCTCGCGTATCGATGAGCCTTGGGCGCCCAACACCCTGTCTGTCGCCGGTTTGTGGTTTGTCCCTCCTAGGACCACTGTCGGTAGGTACTCACCACTGCTGACCGGGAGCACCCCACAAGCCTTGCCGTTTCAGAGATGCTCTGACCCAGTCATCTGGCCATAACAATTTGGCCCTTGTCAAAGTCGCTCAGGTCTTTACTCCTGCCTATTTCTCCTGCATCCAACACATCAACTTCAAGAACTGACTGTTCACTTGCTGCCTAATATATCCCACCCCTTCACAGGTGCCATTGTAACAAGATAATCAATGTTATTCACTTCGCCTACCAGTGGTCATAATGTTTCGGCTGTATATAAATGACTGGCAGGGACTGTTGTGTTAAAGAGCCTATGAGATAGGCACGTGCCTATGCAGGAAATGGAGGGATATGGACCATGTGCAAGTAGAGCTGACTAGTTTAACTGGGTACAGACATTGTGGGCTGAAGGGCCTGTTCCTGTGCTGTTTGATGGTCCATGTCATATAATGCAGCAAGATTTTTAAAATATTTCAATATAAATGCAAGATGTATGAGAGGAAGTGGCCTGGTGCTTGACTTATTCCGCCTATTAGTACAACACAGTTGCTTAACCCTGACTGTGGCAGGGGCCAGGCAAGCAGGCAAGGGTGAGGAGGGGAGGGGAGGGGTGGGGGAGGGGAGGGGTGTAGCAGAGAAGGCCCATTTCCAGCTGGAACTGTGCCAGCCACCAGTTTGGAACAGACCTTTCTTGTGGCAGCTGAAACACATTCCCGGCCTACTTCTGAAGATGAAAATAATATCTAAAGCAGAGCTCTGGGCTTGATGCAATTACCTTTCCCCATGCGGTCCAGATCACAGTTTCCTAAACTTCCCCAGGATCATGAGCTTAAAGATATTGTTTCCGAATTAATTGCCAGATTGTCAGTGCAGGCAGCTCCATGACTCTCCGAGTGTTTCCTTGTATGATTTATTACTCTGGGAAGTTCACTTTCGCTGCAGAGAACAATGTTTATGGGGTATCATATCCCACATAAACACCGTGTGTGGTCCCATAGCAACGTTGTCGGGCTGAAGATTAAGGAGGCACAGCCACAAAGGCAACTGAGGGCAGGAACAGCTGTCTCTGGAGAGGATGACTACAGCCAAATTGCACAGGGATCTAAGGAGAGTGCAGTAGAACAGAGAGTACAGGTGCATCTATATACTAAAACTCTCGTTTGTTTGTTTGTTTGTTCCTGAACTACAGCCAAAACGGTACACGATAGCGCGACAATTTTAGGCCCACCTTGCTCACCGTCATCCCTTTGGTTCTAATGGAACAAGTTTAATTGAAATCGGTGTTATATTTTTAAGTTATTCACATTTTAAAGTTTAAATTAATCTCCTAGGGAAGGAGGGGGGAGGGAGGGAGGGAGGGGAGGAGGGAGGGAGGGAGGGGGGAGGATAAGGGGGGTTGAGGGGGATGGAATGGGGATGGAATGGGGGGAGGGGGGGAGGGATGGAGGAGGGAGGGAGAGGAGAGGGTGCTGCACCAATGCAGGAGAGGTCAACTTGGTCGAGTTGTACCTTAAAAGTGACAACACAAGTACCAAGGGTGCTGAAAAAAAGGTGCTTGCCCTTCTTGCCTTCATCGGTCACTTGAGTAGAGGAGTTGGGACATGATGGTTGGAACTGTACACATCGTTGGTGAGAGCACGCTTGGAGTACTGTGTCATGAAAGGCTGGGAAGGTTGTAAAAAACATCCGTGAACATGAGGGGCGTAGATAAAGTGAAAGGTCGTACTCTTTTCCCCAGGGCCACATACCGGTGCACAGTTCCCACTTCGGTCTCACCAGCCACCTCAGTAACCACAAAACCAGACAAAGGGCGGCACGGTGGCGCAGCAGTAGAGCTACTGCCTCACAGCGCCAGAGACCCGGCTTCAATCCCGACTACGGGTGCTCTCCTTACAGAGATTGTACCTTCTCCCCGTGACCTGCGTGGGTTTTCTCCGAGATCTTCGCTCGCCTCCCACACTCCAAAGGCGTAGGGATTTGTAGGTTAATTAGCGTTAACCTGCGGGGGATCGCTGGTCGGAGCGGACTCGGTGGGCCTTTCACTGTCTGGCGCGGCCTGGAATAGGCCGCGGGATTTTCTCCGCCCGGCGGGGGCTTCAATGTCGGGAGCCACGACCGCCCCGACGTGGCAACTTCAACAGCCTGACCTCGGGAGAAGACGGCAGGGGAAGAGAAAAAGACATTCTGGCCTTCCATCACAGTGAGGAGGGACTGGAGGAGACTCACTGTGATGGATGTTCCTTTTGTTTGGTGTTAGTTTATGATTGTATGTGTTATTGCATTTTTTGTTGATTATTCTTATTGGTCTTATTGTTGAACTGCGGGTAATTTTTCATTTCAGCGGCACGGTAGCGCAGCGGTAGAGTTGCTGCTTTACAGCGAATGCAGCGCCGGAGACTCAGGTTCGATCCTGACTACGGGTGCTGCACTGTAAGGAGTTTGTACGTTCTCCCCGTGACCTGCGTGGGTTTTCTCCGAGATCTTCGGTTTCCTCCCACACTCCAAAGACGTACAGGTATGTAGGTTGATTGGCTGGGTAAATGTAAAAATTGTCCCTAGTGGGTGTAGCATAGTGTTAATGTACGGGGATCGCTGGGCGGCACGGACTTGGAGGGCCGAAAAGGCCTGTTTCCGGCTGTATATATATCATATGATATGATGATTTATGTGTATGTGACAAATAAATGACTATTGACTATTGAAGGGCTTGTTTCCACACTGCATCTGTAAACTAAACTAAATCAGAAATAAGTCGCCGTTGATCCAAACGAACGGCCAAAGAACATTATAACAGAGAAACAATGGGGGAGCATAGGATCACCTTCATTAATGGTGTCACAGTTCTCCATTCTGTATCATCTTTACCACATGATTACACTTTTTAAAGTGGATAGCCCAGGAGGCCTGTATATCACTGGAGTTGTTGGACAGACATATTGAACAAATCTTCCTGATTGTTGTTAACCTCTTTATCATTGCCACATTTCTTATCTTAATGTCATTTTCATTTGGGTAAACGTTTTATTCTGTGGAACTAGGAGCACAGAATAACTCATTCAGAGTTTTATGGTTGACCATTAACCTCCAATAAAATCAATTGTCTTTTTATCCTGTTTTTTGCTTGTCTTCCCCCTATATTTTCGTTCAATCCTGCGCTTGATTCTTGACATCCATTACTTTAGTTTAGTTTAGTTCAGTTTAGAGATACAGCGCGGAAACAGGCCCGACCAGCGATCCCCACACATTAACACTATCCTGCACCCACTAATGACAATTTTTACATTTACCAAGCCAATTAACCTACAAACCTGCACGTCTTTGGAGTGTGGGAGGCAACCGAAGATCTCGGAGAAAACCCACGCAGGTCACGGGGAGAACGTACAAACTCCGTACAGACAGCACCCGTAGTCGGGATGGAACCCGGGTCTCCGGCGCTGCATTCGCTGTAAGGCAGCAACTCTACCACTGCGCCACCGTGCAACCCTTCTCATAAAGGAAACCTTGCAAAAATTCTACTGACAACCCAGATAATCGGTAAAACGAATTAAGTTGACAAGTTTTAATACAATTGTTTTCACAAAGAATTCTCGCAAAGCAAACTGATTGTCCATTCAACTCCTTTACTCTCTGCCACCTTAAGCTTTCACCAATTACAGATGGAAACCTTGCTTTGGCTTGTTTTGCTTCTCTTTGTGGTTAACTGTGCAGTTTCCAAGTAATACTTTCCTCTGCAGCCTTGCAGATCATGCCTTTCCATTGCTCATAAAATCTCCAATGAAGCTTTGCCCTGGCAGCTTGATTTGTGCGTGTTGGGTGTGTTCTAACACGCACATCGCAACTTAGCCCAATTTTCATCAACAATCAAATCAAGGAATTTGGAGGCAGTTCAGGACATTTTCAATAAGTATAACATTTAATATGCTTTGCCACTGAGTAGCAAAGAACACTGCAAGTATCAAACATAAAGAAAACTACAACATAGAGTCCAAGCTACAGAGCTCAAGGCTTATATAGTTGCAGATTAGGTTTAAAATAGGTTTAAGGAGAAGGGGAAAAGATTTAATAGGAACCTAAGGGGTGACCTTTTCACACAAAGGGTGGTGGGTGTATGGAAGAAGCTGCCAGAGGAGGTAGTTGAAGCAGGGACTATCCCAACGTTTAAGAAACAGACAGGTACATGGATAGGACAGGTTTGGAGGGATATGGACCAAGTGCAGGCAGGTGGGACTAATGCAGCTGGGACATGTTGGCCGGTGTGGGCAAGTTAGGGCCTGTTTCCACACTGTATAACTCTATGACTCTATGACTATGACTATGTAGTCATAGAGTTATCCAGCATGGAAATAGGCCTGCCAGCCCAACTCACCCATGCTGATCAAGATGCCCCATCTAAACCCCATTTTCTGGCATTTGGCCCATGTCCCTCTAAACCTTTCCTATCTCTTCAAATGTATTTCAAATATTGTTATTGTATCTGCTTTAACTTTTTTCTTGTTCCATATCCCCACCAACTTCCGAGTGAAACTGTCACCCCTCGGGATCCTATTAAATCTTTCCCCTCTCACCATGAACCTGTGCCCTCTTGTTATTGATTACAATACCCAGTGGAAAAACACCCTGTGTATTTGCCTTATCTATTCCACTCATGATTTTATGATCACCCTTCAGCCTTCCTTTTAAATGATCACCCTTCAGCCTTCCTTTGCAGAAATTCCTCACCTGTTCTGGCAACATCCTACTATCCAGGGAACATTCTCTCTCCCTCTCCCCTGACTCTCAGTCTAAAGAAGGGTCTCAACCCGAAACATCACCCATGGTTTCCATCCAGAGATGCTGCCTGTTCCGCTGAGTTGCTCCAGCAATTTTGTGCCTATCCTCGTAAAGCTTCTCTACACTCTTTCCAGCTTAATGTCATCGTTCTGAAAGCAGGGTGACTAAAACTGAACACAATACTCCAAGTGCAGTCTCACCAATGCGTTGTAAAGCCATCGAAGGGATTTATCGGAGTCGCTGCCTCAAAAAGGCAGCCAGCATCATCAGAGACCCACACCACCCTGGGCACACACTCATTGCACCCCTGCCATCGGGAAGAAGGTCCAAGAGCCTGAAAACTGTAACGTCTAGGTTCAGGAACAACTTCTTCCCTGCAGCCATCAGGCTATTAAACACTACAAGCTCTGAACTATAATAGATGATTATTATTATTATTATTATTATTATTATTATTATTATTATTATTATTATTATTATTATTATTATTATTATTATTATTATTATTATTATTATTATTATTATTATTATTATTATTATTATTATTATTATTATTATTGTTGTTGTTGTTGTTGTTGTTGTTGTTGTTTTTTTAAAATGATTTTTTAATGGTTATTATTATTGTTATTGTTATTGTTATTGTTATTGTTATTGTTATTGTTATTGTTATTGTTATTGTTATTGTTATTGTTATTGTTATTGTTATTATTGTTATTATTATTAATATTATTATTGTTATTATTGATATTGTTATTGTTATTATTGTTATTATTGTTATTATTATTATTGTTATTATTATTATTATTATTATTATTATTATTTACAGTGTACTATGTTTACGTATTCCGTTGTGCTGCAGCAAGTATGAATTTCACAGTTCTATCAGGGACATATGACAGTAATACACTCTTGACTCGACTATAATTACAATATCTGTAAATCCCTTCGATGAGATCATCATGCTGACTTCCACTCTTCTATTTTTTCCTCAGACTTGAGGCTTTTAATTTGAGGCTTTTAATCGCCTATTTTCTACAAAATCAGTTTTTTTTGTCCTTTTCTCAATTACCGCAGTACCTCCCTCCTGACTTGCTCTTTGCCGTTCTCTATTTATTATTCCCTAACTCCAGGCTCGTTAATCTTTAATCCGTTGTCTATTTTTCTTATTACTTAAGTATAGTGCTGAAGAAGAATGTTGAAGACCAAAACATTCACTGACAGCCAAGTCAGCACGGGCCCACCCATGGGGAATGCATATACGTATTGCACAACAGCAGAGCAGTTGAGATCATTAGCCGTAATAAATGTAGAGGCATCTCCCAATGAATAATTCACACAGTGACTCTGTGTGCAGGAAGGACCTGCAGGTGCTGGTTTAAACCAAAGATAGACACAAAATGCTGGAGTAACTCAGTGGGACAGGCAGCGTCTCTGGAGAGTAGGAATGGGTGATGTTTCGGGTCGAGACCAGGGTGACGTTTCGGGTCGAGACCCCTCTTCAGTCTGAAGGAGGATCTCGACCCGAAACATCACACCGTTCCTTCTCTCCAGAGATGCTGCCTGTCCCGCTGAGTTACCCCAGCATTTTTGTGTAAATGAAGCATAAATGAAACCGAAGCATCCCAGGGAAACCCATGAAGTCACAGAGAGAACATGCAAACTCCCCACAGGCAGCACTGGTTGCTTCACCTCTCCCATAAACATGGCCATGAACCACAAACAGTGGTTTAGGACAGCACGGTGGCGCAGCGGTAGAGTTGCCGCCTTACAGCGAATGCAGCGCCAGAGACCCGGGTTCGATCCCGACTACGGGCGCCGTCTGTACGGAGTTTGTACGTTCTCCCCATGACCTGCGTGGGTTTTCTCCGAGATCTTCAGTTTCCTCCCACACTCCAAAGACGTACAGGTATGTAGGTTAATTGGCTGGGCAAATGTAAAGATTGTCCCTAGTGTGTGTAGGATAATGTTAGTGTGCGGGGATCGCTGGGCGGCACGGACCCGGTGGGCCGAAGGGCCTGTTTCCGCGCTGTATCTCTAAACTAAACTAAACGAACCATACAGATCCAATTCTGCAAGCCACTTTACCAGGAATCCCAGGAAACTTGGCCTCCAATGTTTAGCTTTAGCTTAGTTTGGAGATACAGCATGGATACAGGACCTTTGGCCCATGGAGTCAATGCTTACCAACAATCACCCATACACTAGTTCTATCCTACACACAAGAGACAATTTGCAGAAGCCAGTTAACCTACAAACCCCCACGTACGTCTTTGGAATGTGGGATGAAACAGGAGCGTCCGGAGAAAACCAACATGGTCACAGGGAGAACGCACAAACTCTGTACAGACAGCACCCATACACAGAGGACGGCTGCCTGCCCCTGTTCCGGGTTTACGTCCGTGCCCGCGTGTCCCTGGAGAGGGAACACGTACACATGGTGTCCACGGGGACTCTGGAGGCCTTCCGGGAACGCTGGTCGCCGCGGGGGGTGAATGTATTGTTGACAGAGATGGCGGGATTTTAATGTGATAATTGTTTAATTTGTAAACTGCCGATACAGGCGGCTTTTGTTTGATCACATTTTGCTGAGTATGTTTGTATGTTTTCCTTTGGAATAAAACTTTTATATCAAAAAAATTTTTTTTTTTAAATTTAAAAAAATAAATTAAAAATAGTCAGGATAATAATAATAATAATGCATTACATTTATATAGCGCTTTTCAAACACTCAACGCTTTACAGGGATTACTAGAACATAGAGAAGAAAATAAATAGATAAATAAGTAAACGAACAGAAAAAGGAGTCAGAAGGTGAGGTGACGGTCAGTGGTTGAAGGCAGTGCTGAACAGGTGAGACTTCAGTGATGTTTTGAATGTGGTGAGTGAGGAGGAGTCTCTGACGGTTTGGGGTAGTGAGTTCCAGAGGGTGGGAGCAGCGATGGAGAAAGCCCTGTCCCCCCAGGATCTGAGTTTGGTCCGGATGGGGGGGGACAGGAGGTTGGCAGCAGCAGAGCGGAGGGTGCAGGTGGGAGTGTGCCTGTGGAGGAGGTCAGTCAGGTAGGATGGGGCCAGGTTATGGAGGGCTTTGTAGGTCATGAGGAGGATATTGTACTGGATTCTCTGGGGGATGGGGAGCCAGTGGAGTTTGTAAAGGACAGGGGTGATATGGTCACGGATTGGGGAGTGGTGAGTAGACGGGCAGCGGAGTTTTGAATGTATTGAAGTTTATTGATGATTTTTGAGGGTGAGCCATAGAGGAGGCTGTTGCAGTAGTCCAGACGGGAGGTGATGAAGGCGTGGATGAGGGTTTCTGCAGCTGTGGAGGAGAGGGATGGACGGAGACGGGCGATGTTTTTGAGGTGGAAGAAGGCTGTCTTGGTGATGCGTTTGATGTGTTTGTCGAAGGAGAGGGTTTGATCAAAGATGATTCCAAGATTCCGGATGTGAGGGGAGGTGGATACTGGGAGACCATCAATATTGAGGATGAAGTTTTGGGTGGATTTGGTGAGCGTTTTTGGACCAATGATGATGATTTCGGATTTGTTGCAGTTGAGTTTGAGGAAATTTGATTGAAGCCAAGATTTTATTTCAGTGATGCAACCCGGGTCTCTGGTGCTGTAAGGCAGTTAAGGGCCTGTCCCACTTAGGCGATTTTAAGGCGACTGCCGGTGACTAGGCTGTCGCCGACAGTTCGCCGGGGTGTCGCGGGCATGATCGTGAGGAATCTTCAAAGAATCGTAGTGGATCTCAGCGCGTCGCTGAGAAATCATCCGGTGTGAAATTTCTCGGCGACAGCTGGCTTGTCGCCAGGTATCATTGCTTATTGCGGTCACTGTCGCACGCTGTCCCCAGGTTTGCTAGTTTCTCTTAGATGCATTTAGAAGCACATAATATTAAATTAAGAAAAGTCATTTGAAGATACCATAAAATACTTGTGTTTAACCAATTTATTTACCGTCAGGACATTTGACAGGTAGATTGGAGGCGCCAGTTTGACGGTCAGGTAAGCGTGGGAATTTTCGCGATGTTTATGGCCTCAGCTATTACATTTAAAGTGGGCTCCCAACCCAGATATGCAACCCAGAAACCAGATATGCATCTCCCGTACATTTTCAAAGAATGCCCACACACTTTTCACAAAAATCCACTTAACCACTTTAAAAAAAATTTTTTTTAATACAGAAGTAAATCCAGTTTATTCCTTGTTACAGTGAAGCTTGGTTTTCAAGTAACCCGGGCAAGATGTTTTATTTCAAAACTCTCAAGTACCTACCAACTTGTCAATGATTTCAGCGAAATCAGGACGCTGGAGAAGCATTGACAGCGTGGGAATTTTCGCGATGTTTCAGAAGACGGTGTAATCTCGACCTGACTCGGCATTGTCGTGGTCATTGTTGTCGGGTAAAAGAATATTTCGGCGATCTGCTACGACTTTGACAGTTGCCGGCAGTCGCCGGCAGTCGCCTAAACAATCGCCTAAGTGGGACAGGCCTTTTTCTCTACCATTGCACCACCGTGCCGTCCTTAAATAGAATGGATAAACCTTAGATACAATCCAGACTTTAACGATCCACTGGATCAGATGTCTGGGTCATAGAGTCATAGAGTGATACAGTGAGGAAACAGGCCCTTCAGCCCAACTTGATCACACCGGCCAACATATCCCAGCTACACCTGCCCGTGTTTGGTCCAAATTAGAAATACTTTGAGATTTATAATACCCCCTCAGCACCACAGCAGAGCCATCCCTCAGGGCTAAAAGTTAAACCACAGAGTATGTCATTAAATAATTTTGAGATGTGACCACACCTATCAGAGTTTGACACAAAACCTGGAGACAGAGCTGGGTATAGAGAGACAGACGAAATGTGTTGTGAAAGAACTGCAGATGCTGGTTTAAACTGAAGATGGACACAAAATGCTGGAGTAACTCAACGGGACAGGCAGCATCGCTGGAGAGAAGGAATGGGTGACATTTCGGGTCGAGACCCTTCTTCAGACTAGAGTCAGGGGAAATGGAAACAAGAGGCTTAGACTATCTAGAGATATATAGAACAAATGAATAAAAGATATGGCCGGCACGGTGGCGCAGCAGTAGAGTTGCTGCCTTACAGCGAATGCAGCGCCGGAGACTCAGGTTCGATCCCGACTACGGGCGTTGTAAGATTTGAGAAGTTTTCCCTCATTCTGCAATCAACATCAAACCAAAGAGCTGCAGTTTGGACATTTTAAACGGGAGACTGGGGCTGATAGCGGAGAAAGGCTGCGGTCAGTTTACCAAGGGATGTCACAATCCGTGGGTCCTAACATGGCCGCGGGACCTCGTGACCAGCCACAAAAGCAAAAACATTACAGCCCAGTCTCTGGGTTTCTGCATAGCCACGGCCAGAACAATGGATGGATATTGGCCATGGAGAAACCTGCGAAACCAGGTCGAAGTCCAGACACTGGGGCGCTGACATCAGCATACTCACAATGCCCCAAGCCGACCTACACAGTTAATCCCGTTAAGGGGGCACAATAGCCCATAGAAAACTACCTGGTAGGTGATGGGAAACCAGTTAAACCCATCACCTCGCAACGAAATACCAATCAATAGACCGTCTGGCCATCACCGGTACCCCCCGGACATAACGCAGATCAAAGAGAAATCTCGAAACCTATCTTTGAATCAAAGAGATCCCAAGATCTGGCGGGAGATAGGACGGGTCAGGATTAGTATAACTGGCCACGACTTTTGGGTTTTCAACTCAAGAAGAAAAGATGGGCAAGAAAGGCACGCAAGGCCGAAGTCAGAGGACGCAACAAACGGCACGGAGAACAGCGGAGACTCACCGAGAAGAACGGAAGGAAGAAACTCATGGAACAAGCACGACCCTCACGGAAAACAGCGGAGAAGCAGCACGAACAGCCAGTAACCCCAATAATAGCCCCATGGTGAGCATGTACCCCGATCCTGCACTTCCTGGACATAGTTTAGTGTAGAGGGGAGGGTGGTTTATTTAACGTGGGTGTATAAGTAAATATGTGGTGGCCAATTTTGCGATGTGTCGTACGTTTCCCATCTTACAGTCGTGTATATGTCTTGTAGAACTGTACGTTTTAGAATTCAGAGTCAAAAGTATTCATGTAATTCGGTATGTGTCTTATAGATATGTCTTATAGAACTGTGAAGAGTATTCATGTACAATAGTCCCAAGCGCTCAATAAAAGCCTTTTCCATTTAAACCCTGGTCTTCAAAATCTGGTCTGGTTGAGTTTTTCTGCACTATCAACGCTCCTGCATCTAAGTCCAGTGTCTAGAACCGTAGGTGGTGAGTGGGTCGAACCACTCACGGGGAACCAGTGTGCGCGGCCTGGTCAAGGGATCAGAGCAAGGCACGGGGACCTTAGGTCAGGCGCAGAAAACCCCTTACAGCGTCGTCTGTACGGAGTTTGTACGTTCTCCCCGTGACCTGCGTGGGTTTTCTCCGAGATCTTCGGTTTCCTCCCACATTCCAAAGACGTACAGGTATTTAGGTTAATTGACTGGGTAAATGTAAAAATTGTCCCTAGTGTGTGTAGGATAGTGTTAATGTGCGGGGATCGCTGGGCGGCGCGGACTCGGTGGGCCGAAGGGCCTGTTTCTGCGCTGTATCTCTAAATCTAAATCTATAAAATATGCAAAAAGGTAACGATGATAAAGGCCATTGTTAGCCGTTAGCTAGGTGAGAACGAGAAGCTGGTGCGATTTGGATTGGGAAGGGATGGAGAGAGAGAGAATGCAGAGGGAATGAAGGTAGAGAAATTGACATTCATACCACAATGTGAGGTGTTGTTCCTCCAACATTTAGCCTCACTCTGACAGTGGAGAAGACCTAGGACAGCAGGCCAGTGTGGGAATGGGAAGGGAAATTAAAGTGTAACCGGGAGATCAGGTAGGTCCAGGCAGACTGAGCGAAGGAAATAACAAACAGAGTGAGAGGCCAAGAGCCGGAATACAATGATGAGGAACAAAGCAGTCCCTCATGTACCGCACAACAGGAGCAGAACCACAGAATACAGATAATTACAGGGTTAGTATCTGGATAGTGTGTAGAAACAATAGACAATAGACAAAAGGTGCAGGAGGAGGCCATTCGGCCCTTCGAGCCAGCACCGCCATTCAATGTGATCATGGCTGATCATTCTCAATCAGTACCCCGTTCCTGCCTTCTCCCCATACCCCCTGACTCCGCTATCCTTAACAGCTCTATCCAGCTCTCTCTTGAATGCATTCAGAATTGGCCTCCACTGCCTTCTGAGGCAGAGAATTCCACAGATTCACAACTCTCTGACTGAAAAAGTTTTTCCTCATCTCAGTTCTAAATGGCCTACCCCTTATTCTTAAACTGTGGCCCCTGGTTCTGGACTCCCCAGACTGCAGATGCTGGTTTATACTGAAGATGGACACAAAATGCTGGAGTAACTCAACGGGGCAGGCAGCATCTCTGGAGAGAAGGAGTGGGTGATGTTCCTGGTCGAGAACCTCCTTCAGACCTGTCGTTTTCACACCTTACACTTCCATATCTCTAGACTCCCTCTCCCCTGACTCTCAGTCCGAAGAAGGGTCTCCTTGTGTCCAGAGATGCTGCCTGTCCCGCTGAGTTACTCCAGCATTTTGTGTCGATCTTTAGTATCTAGATATTTAAGGTTCAGATTCTCTATTTAGATTCTCAGTGATTCTCAGTGGTGCTTCTTAGACATGAGCTAGGCCCAGTTCTTTGTTTCTTAGTTTTTTAAATTAATTAACTTTGGATTAAAAACAGACCCAGACTAGTTAACTAGTAGTTTCGAACTAGTTAACAGCGATTATATTGTCATGAGCATTTTATTTTAAGATTCCAATTAGACCACTACAATAGGTACAACAAAGAGACCACAAGTCCTCTCAACATCTGGACACTTCTGGAGGCCCATGTTTGTGGGAAGTGGTTCCAGCTGCTAAAAATTCTGCAATGGTATCTGGAGTTGAGAAACAAATGGAGGTATATTGAAGATGCAAGAATCTTCAGATACTGGCATCTTGAGCAGAAAACATAGAAACATAGAAACATAGAAAATAGGTGCAGGAGTAGGCCAATCGGCCCTTCGAGCCTGCACCGCCATTCAATATGATCATGGCTGATCATCCAACTCAGTATCCCGTACCTGCCTTCTCTCCATACCCCCTGATCCCTTTAGCCACAAGGGCCACATCTAACTCTCTCTTAAATATAGCCGATGAACTGGTCTCAACTACCTTCTGTGGCAGAGAATTCCACAGATTCACCACTCACTGTGTGAAAAAAAACGTTCTCATCTCGGTCCTAAAAGACTTCCCCCTTATCCTTAAACTGTGACCCCTTGTTCTGGACTTCCCCAACATCGGGAACAATCTTCCCACATCCAGCCTGTTTCTATAAGAGCCCCCCTCAATCTTCTAAATTCCAGCGAGTACAAGCCGCGTCTATCCAATCTTTCTTCATATGAAAGTCCTGCCATCCCAGGAATCAATCTGGTGAACCTTCTCTGTACTCCCTCTATGGCAAGAATGTCTTTCCTCAGATTAGGAGACCAAAACTGTACGCAATACTCCAGGTGTGGTCTCACCAATGCCCTGTACAACTGCAGCAGAACCTCCCTGCCGCTGGAGGAGATTAGTGGAGTATATATTGTACGTGATAGCCACCTTATGTCAAGACAAAGTCAGAGTAATGAGCCACCAGGCTAGGAAGATACAGACAGCTCAGGAATTCTCAGAGAGTAGGGCAATCATTACTTTAGTGTAGTTAGTTAGTTTAGTTTAGAGATACAGCGTGGAAACAGGCCCTTCGGCCCACCGAGTCCCCGCCGACCAGTGATCCCTGCACACTAACACAATCCTACACACAATATGGGAAATTTTTACATTTACCAAGCCAATTAACCTAAAAACCTGTACGCCTTTGGAGTGTGGGAGGAAACCAAAGATCTCGGAGAAAACCCACGCAGGTCACGGGGAGAACGTACAAACTCCGTACAGACGGCGCCCGTAGTCGGGATCGAACCCGGGTGTCCGACGCTGCATTCGTTGTAAGGCAGCAACTCTACCGCTGCGCCACCGTGACCGCTCCAAGCATCAAGCATCAGTACTTGATGTTAGATACCAATAGAACACAGGACTTATTACAGCACAGGAACATGCCCTCAGCCCAAGAACATGTCAAGATCAACTAATCTCATGTGTCTGAAGAAGGGTCTCAACCTGAAACGTCACCTATTCCTTTTCTCCAGAGATGCTGCCTGACCCGCTGATTTACTCCAGCACTCTGTGAAATGTCACCTATCCATGTTCTCCAGAGATGCTGCCTGACCCGCTGAGTTGCTCCAGCACTCTGTGAAACGTCACCTATCCATGTTCTCCAGAGATGCTGCCTGGCCCGCTGAGTTACTCCAGCATTATATGTCCACCTCATGTGTATGCACTTGATCCACATCCCTCCATTCCCTGCATTTCCATGCACCTACCCAAAGCCTCTTAAAAGGCACTATCCATATCCATCTCCACCACCGTCCCTGGAAACATCCCAGGCATCCACCATGCGCAAAGACCTGTCCCGCACATCCCCTTTAACATTTGTCTCTCTTAACTTAAAGCTTGGCCCTCTAGTTTATGATATTTCCACCCCGGGGAAAATGTTCTGATTGTCTCTGCTATACATCCCAGTAATTCTTCTATATACTTCTATCAAGTCTCACCACAGCCGCCAGAGAAAACAGTCCAAGTCTGCCCAACCTCTCCTTGTAGCTAATTCCCCCTAATACAGGCATCATTCTGGTAAACCTGCATCCTTTCCAAAACCCCAATATCCTTCTATTATGTTCATAAGTTCATAATTTCATCAGTGACAGGAGGAGAATTAGGCCATTTGGCCCATCAAGTCTACTCCGCCAATCACTCATGGCTGATCTATCTCTCCTAACCCCATTCTCCTGCCTTCTCCCCATAACCCCTGACACCCGTACTAATCAAGAATTTATCTATCTGCCTTGCATCTATAAAAGCAACCATGCTAAACTCCAAATGTCCCCTCACCTATATCTATCTATCTATATTACTAAAACTTAGATCTTGTATATATATCTATATATATATATATATATATATACAAGATAAACCATAGCGCCACAATTTTTGCACCACCTTAATCACCACTCTCCTGGCGACTGTTTAAAACAAGTTTTATTTAAATTGGTCTTATATTTTTTATGTTAGAGAGATTTTAAAGTTTAAAAATTTCATTTCTAAACAAATTTTTGAGATTTGGTTGTGGACATGTGGACCTGCAGCCAAAACGGTAAACCATAGCGCCACAATTTTAGCACCACCTTAATCTGGTGACTGTTTATAACAAGTTTTATTTAAATAGGTCTCGACCAGAAACGTCACCCATTCCTTCTCTCCAGAGATGCTGCCTGACCCGCTGAGTTACTCCAGCATTTCGTGTCGACCTGCAAGTTGTTGATGATCTGTTTAAATGACACCATGAAGTTGGTGAACAAGGGTGGTCTTTTCTGCCACTGAATGCATGCACAGCTGTATGAAATTAACACGTAAAACCAGTCAAGTTAATTATGTTTAGAACGTGCTATTGATGGTATCTGTACAAAAGGCTTCATTCAGGCATGGATCATTGAAATATCCTTCAACTTTGGTTGCAAAGTAATTTCCTGACCATTAAATTACCAGATTGTCGTAAAATCCTACTTGGTTCACCAAGGTCTTTTTCAATAGACAATAGACAATAGGTGTAGGAGGAGGCCATTCGGCCCTTCCAGCCAGCACCGCCATTCAATGTGATCGTGGCTGATCATTCTCAATCAGTACCCCGTTCCTGCCTTCTCCCCATACCCCCTGTCTCCGCTATCCTGAAGAGCTCTATCTAACTCTCTCTTGAATGCATTCAGAGAATTGGCCTCCACTACCTTCTGAGGCAGAGAATTCCATAGATTTACAGCTCTCTGACTGAAAAGGTTTTTCCTCATCTCCGTTCTAAATGGCCTACCCCTTATTCTTAAACTGTGTCCCCTTGTTCTGGGAATTAAATCTTTTAATTCCAGTCCTGTAGCAATGCAATTGGCTCATAACTGCCTTCTGAAATTGGCACAATTCAGTCTGTAGAAGCGTCTCGACCCGAAACGTCACCCATTCCTTCTCTCCAGAGATGCTGCCTGACCCGCTGAGTACGTTCTCCCCGTGACCTGCGTGGGTTTTCTCTGAGATCTTCGGTTTCCTCCCACACTCCAAAGACGTACCTCCAAAGAGGTTAATTGGCTTGGTAAATGTAAAAATTGTCCCTAGTGGGTATAGGATAGTGTTAATGATGCGGGGATCGCTGGTCGGCGCGGACCCGGTGGGCCGAAAGGGCCTGTTTCCGCGCTGCATCTCTAAACTAAACTAAACTGGTAGATTGGGTTCGATCCTGACCTGGGGAGTCGGTGTGGAGTTTGCACATTCTCCCAGTGACACGTGAGTTTCCGCCAGGTGCTCCAGTTTCTTCTCACATCTCAAAAACCTGTAGGTTAAATGGGGTCTTTAAATTGACATATTACCTCTTCCACTTAGCTGGCCAATAATCCCCTCTCAGCTCTTTTTTAAGCCTGCCTAGCACTACCCCTAACATGCTTATCCAAACTATTCACTGGAACCGGAATTTCGGGGTGTAGGGATGGGGAAGTGGGATGGCATGGAACTAGTGTGTGAATAGCTGATCGATAGTTGGTATAGACCCAGTGAGCTGCTTCCATGCTGTATCTTTCAACCAATAAAACCATTCAGATTGCTCGACCTGTCTGAAGATGGGTCTGGACCGTGTGGCGCCAGCAATGGCTGCCTCGCCAACAGTCTGCCTGCCCCTTCCTTCTTTGCGCCGGTTTTGTATGTGTTAAATGTATGTTCTTAGTGTTCTTTAGCTTGTTTTATGTGGGGGTTGGGGGTTGGGGAAAACTTTTTTTCAATCTCTTATCTGGACGGAGATGTGATTTTTTTCCACATCGTATCTCCGACCGCACTGCGGCCTAACGTCGTGGAGTTGGCGGCCTTTGCTGGAGATGGAGCGGGAGCTCCATCTCGGGAACTGGTGCGGGACCTTAACATCACAGAGCCCACGGTCTCTGTCAGGGGGTTGTCTTTGGGGCTTCGACCGTGGGAGCCTGTGGGACTTTAACATCACAGAGCCCACGGTCTCTGTCAGGTGGTTGTCTTTGGGGCTTCGACCGTGGGAGCCTGAGGGACTTTAACATCACGGAGCCCACAGTCTCTGGTTAGAGACCGACATCGGGGACGCCAAGCCGCCGCGGGAGTTTCGACCGCTCCGACGCGGGAGTTTCAATCGCCCCAACAGGTGCTCCGACCGCCCCGACTGCGGGAGAATGAAGAGGAAGGAGATTGGACTTTATCGCCTTCCATCACAGTGAGGATTGTGTAAGAAAATAACTGCAGATGCTGGTACAAATCGAAGGTATTTATTCACAGAATAATAATAATAATAATAATGCATTACATTTATATAGCACTTTTCATATACTCAAAGACGCTTTACAGAGATTTAGAGAACATAGGGAAATGAATAAATAGATAAATAAGTAAATAAGTAAACGAACAGAGAAAGGAGACAGAAGGTGAGGTGACCTTCAGTGGTTGAAGGCAGTACTGAACAGGTGAGACTTCAGCGATGTTTTGAATGTGGTGAGTGTGGAGGAGTCTCTAACGGTTTGGGGTAGTGAGTTCCATAGGGTGGGAGCAGCGATGGGTGGTAAAACAGGTCAGGCAGCATCTGAAACGTCACCCATTCCCTCTCTCCAGAGATGCTGCCTGAGATAGTCCAGCATTTTCTGTCTATCTTCAGTGTAAGCCAGCATCTGCAGTTCCTTCCTATGCACTCTATCATGCAGCCTGTTTCAGTCAATGTGTTAACTAGGATTAATTCTGGTTGAATCTAGCAGGTCAAAACTGGACAGCTATGAGACACTATCACCGAAAGCAGTTATTATATCACAGACTGTTCTTGCCAGCAATCACCATATCATAAGATCATAAGGTCATCAGTGATAGGAGCAGAATTAGGCCATTCGGCCCATCAAGACTCCTCCACCATTCAATCATGACTGATCTATCTCTCCCTCCTAACCCCATTCTCCTGCCTTCTCCCCATAACCCCTGACACCTGTACTAATCAAGAATCTATCTATCTCTGCCTTAAAAAGATCCACTGACTTGGCCTCCACAGCCTTCTGTGGCAATGAATTCCACAGATTCTCCACCCTCTGACTCAAGAATTTCCTTCATTATCATCATTGCCATCAAGTCATGCCAAAATCCTGGTTCCAGTGAATAGTTTGGATAAGCATGTTAGGGGTAGTGCTAGGCAGGCTTAAAAATGAGCTGAGAGGGGATTATTGGCCAGCTAAGTGGAAGAGGTAATATGTCAGAACTAAGTAATCAGAACAATCAGTAAATCGCTTGCAGACGTGGAGGTAGTTGAGGCTGGGACTATCGCAACGTTTAAGAAACATTTAGACAGGTACATGGATAGGACAGGTTTAGAGGGGTATGGGCCAAACGCGGGCTGATGGGACGAGTGTCGATGGGACATGTTGATCGACCCAATGATACTTTACCATCACATGTGACGTGTCACAGGGGAACTCTTTATTCTGCCTACCATACACAAAGTATGCAAAGGGTCGCTATGTACAGGGCACTGACAAAGTGACAAAGTCTTCAATGTAGTCCCAACTGTTCCATTTTGTTCTCGGCGCACCCCCCCCCCCCCCCCCCACGCTGGGTCCCCCTTTGTTCTCAACCCCCCCCCCCACCCCTCCCACGACAGGACCCTCTTTGTTCTCACAGCAGCCCCCCCCCCCCCCCCCAGGCTGGGTCCCTCTTGTTCTCGGTGGCACAACTTTGACCGACCTCCGGCACCCACCTCGGTGGTTCAGTGTGGGCAAGTTGGGCCGAAGGGCCTATTTCCGCACTGTACGACCCTGAGACTCTGTGTGCAATTCAGCTGCCTCTACTGGTGAATGGTGGTGATGGTGGCACCAGGCTGATGAGGCTCAGGTAGGCCCCCTGTCCTCCTGATTGCCCAGCCCAGCATGAGAATGATCAAGTTAAAGGTTGACGTTTTTCCAACCGTGGTCTGGCAGTTAAATTCGTCTCTGCTCTCGGCTGGTCCCCACCATCACCATAAAAGCCAGTCCTCAGTCAAACAATGTCAAAAAATGTCTGAAGAAGGGTCTCGACCCGAAAAGTCACCCACTCCTTCTCTCCCGAGATGCTGCCTGACACGCTGAGTTACTCCAGCATTTTGTGTCTACCTTCAATGTAAAGAAATGACTGTGAGCATAGGCTGGAGCAGAGACGATGGGGCAAGAAGACATCCCCTTGGTTGCAGTGGATCGGCTTTCTGTTACAGTCGCAACAGAAGCATACAGCCAACTACATAACATATTGCCCAGTCACACCCATGACATGAGAGGAATAGATCGGGTAGATGCACAGAGTCTCCTGCCCAGAGTAGGGGAATCAAGGACCAGAGGACATAGGTTTAAGGTGAAGGGGAAAAGATTTAATAGGAATCTGAGGGGTAATTTTTTCACACAAAGGGTGGTGGATGTATGGAACAAGCTGCCAGAGGAGGTAGTTGGGGCTGGGACTGTCCCAACATTTAAGAAACAGTTAGACAGTCTTAATTGTAGTGAGCTCCACAGATTTATCATTATGATACAGGATTAGTTGCAAGTATACTGACAGCGGCCTCATTGCTGGACAGCTGGAATCAAAATAAAGGCAGCGCAAGTATGAGAAATAGGTCTCTCAGTTCCCAGCAGGGGCGGGCAAATAATGTGCTGCTTGGATTAAACACAGAATGACAGGGACAGACATGGAGGCTTCCCTGGTACAATTGTTATATGGTGAATGTTATTCAATCCCAGACAAACTCATTGACTTGGAACACTTAAAAATGAGAGTCAGAAGGGATTTATTAAAGGGAAATCACACTAGTGTTCAGTTTACTTTAGTTTAGCTTAGTGTTTTAATTTATACTATAACGAACTATCTACCCGATCTATTCCTCTCATGTCATGGGTGTGGCTGGGCAATATGTTATCGAAACGTATAAGATTATTAAGGGGTTGGACACGTTAGAGGCAGGAAACATGTTCCCAATGTTGGGGGAGTCCAGAACAAGTCAAGTCAAGTCAAGTCAATTTTATTTGTATAGCACATTTAAAAACAACCCACATTGACCAAAGTGCTGTACATCTGATTAGATTCCAATGGGGAAAAAAATGAAACATACAGTAGCACGCAAACAGTTCACAGCGCCTCCTCAATGAGCCTCAAACGCTAGGGAGTAGAAATAGGTTTTGAGCCTGGACTTAAAGGAGTCGATGGAGGGGGCAGTTCTGATGGGGAGAGGGATGCTGTTCCACAGTCTAGGAGCTGCAACCGCAAAAGCGCTGTCACCCCTGAGCTTAAGCCTAGACCGCGGGATAGTGAGTAGCCCCAAGTCGGCCGACCTGAGGGACCTGGAGTTAGAGAGGGGGGTTAGAAGATTTTTGATGTAGGAGGGGGAGTGTCCATTTAGGGCTTTATACGTGAATAGGAGGAGCTTGAAGTTGATTCTGTACCGTACAGGGAGCCAGTGGAGAGAGGCCAGAATCGGGGTGATGTGGTCCCTTTTACGGGTACCCGTCAGGAGTCTCGCTGCGGCGTTTTGGACCAGTTGCAGGCGGGACAGGGAAGATTGGCTGATCCCAGTGTATCGGGAGTTGCAGTAGTCTAGGCGGGAGGAAATGAAAGCGTGAATGATTTTTTCTGTGTCGTCGAATTGGAGGAAAGGTTTGATTTTAGCTATGGTTCAAAGTTGGAAGAAGCTGGCTTTTACCACAGCGTTGACTTGCTTATCAAATTTTAATGCAGAGTCAAATATCATGCCGAGGTTTTTGACATGCGGTTTGACTAGGCAGGATAGACTTCCAAGACTGCCTGTTATCAATTTGATGGAGTCGGGGGGGCCGAATAGGATGACCTCAGACTTGCTCTCATTTAATTGGAGGAAGTTCTGTGCCATCCAACATTTTATGTCCTCAAGGCAGTGTAAGAGGCTGTTTAAATTTGACTGGTTGTTGGGTTTCAGGGGGAGGTAAAGCTGAGTGTCATCGGCATAGCAGTGGAAAGAAATGCCGTGCCTTTGAATGATTTGGCCAAGGGGGAGCATGTATAGAGAGAAGAGAATGGGGCCTAGGATGGAGCCTTGTGGAACTCCGCAGGAGAGGCTAGCTGGAGCAGAGGAATAACTGCCTATGTTGATGGCGAAACTCCTATCTTTGAGGTACGAAGCGAACCAGCTCAGGGCAGTGCCATCAATGCCAACCGCGTACCAGAGACGGTCAATAAGGATGGTGTGGTCCACTGTATCGAACGCTGCGCTGAGGTCGAGAAGGAGCAGGATTGCACAGTCGCCGGTGTCGATGGCGAGAAGCAGGTCGTTGTGTACCTTCAACAAGGCAGACTCTGTGCTGTGGTGGGCTCTGAAACCTGACTGGAAACTTTCCAGGATGGTGTTTTGGTGCAGGTAGGGCACTAATTGGTTTAGAATTGCCTTTTCAAGGACTTTTGACAGGAATGGCAGTTTGGAAATGGGTCTGTAGTTGCTAGGCAAGGTGGGGTCTAGGTTAGGTTTTTTCAGTAGGGGCTGGACCACCGCGTGCTTGAAACTGGTTGGAACAGTGCCAGTGGCCAGAGAACTGTTGATAATAGAGAGGATGCTGGGACCGGCTATTGCAATGACATCCTTCAGAAGGGCAGTGGGGGCAGGATCAAGGGGGCAGGTTGCAGGTTTCATAGCGGAGACAAGCTTTGCAAGGGAGGATAGAGTGACGGGTTGGAAGCGGTCCAATTTAGATGAATAGACTAGTGAGACAGCTAGGTCACGGGTGGGAGGGGAAATGTTCATTCTAATGTTCTCAACTTTGTTGGTGAAAAATTTAGCGAATTCTTCGCACTTAGCAGGGGACCCAACTAAGCTGGTACTGGGGGCAGGACATATGACAGAGGTAATTGTTCTAAATAGGACCTTGGAGTTATGAGAGTTTTTGGAAATAAGGTCGGAGAAGTATTGTGCTCTAGCAGACTTTACTGCTTCCTGGTATTTGAGAAGATTGTTTCTCAGAATTTCGAAGGAAATTTGAAGCTTGTCACATTTCCACCTCCTTTCTGATTTTCTGAACAAGGGGCCACAGTTTAAGAATAAGGGGTAGGCCATTTAGAACTGAGACGAGGAAAATCTTTTTCAGTCAGAGAGTTGTGAATCTGTGGAATTCTCTGCCTCAGAAGGCAGTGGAGGCCAATTCTCTGAATGCATTCAAGAGAGAGCTAGATAGAGCTCTTAAGGATAGCGGAGTCAGGGGTTATGGGGAGAAGGCAGGAACGGGGTACTGATTGAGAATGATCAGCCATGATCACAGTGAATGGTGGTGCTGGCTCGAAGGGCTGAATGGCCTCCTCCTGCACCTATTGTCTATTGTCTATTGTCTATTGTCATAAAATCATGAGAGGAATAGATCAGGTATATTCACAGAATCTCTTGCCCAGAGTAGGGGAATCGAGGACCAGAGGACATAGGTTCAAGGTGAAGGGGAAAAGATTTCATAGGAATCTGAGGGGTAACTTTTTCACACAAAGGGTGGTGGGTGTATGGAACGAGCTGCCAGAGGAGGTAGTTGAGGCTGGGACTTTCGCAATGTTAAACAGGTACATTGATCGGACAGGTTTGGAGGGATATGGACCAAGCGCGGGCAGGTGGGACTAGTGTAGCTGGGACATGTTAGCCGGTGTGGGCAGGTTGGGCCAAAGGGCCTGTTTCCACACTGTCTCACTCTATGAAACTAAGACTCCTTGACTACTCCTTGAACAACAAGTTGGATCAGCGTTTATTATCCCATCAAACCCAATCAGCCTGAAAAACAGCCCTTCCCCTTCACTTTGTTAGAGATGTTAAACGTGTGGGATTCATTAGGATGACACAACTCCAGGGCAGTCTTGGGTTAACCAATATCAGAGGGTTGCCGAGGGGGTACTGGGAGCATTGCGTGGCTGCAAAGAAACCTGGTGAAAGTCAGGTGAACCAGGATCAATGCAAACTCTTCACAGCTTGGAGATAACTAACATGAAGGAACGCAGTTCAGGTTGTTGGTCGCCAGCCATCAGAGCCCTTGGACATTACCACAGAAATTCCTCATGGTAGTGGCTCTTCAAAGATATGAGGAGATTTATTTGTGTAGGAAGGAACTGCAGATGCTGGTTTACACTGAAGAGAGACACAAAATGCTGGAGTAACTCAGCGGGTCAGGCAGCATCTCTGGAGAGAAGGAATGGGTGACGTTTTGGGTCGAGACCCTTCTTCAGACTGACAGTCTTCAGAGTCTTAAGAAGGGTCTCGACCCGAAATATACCACATTCCTTCTCTCCAGAGATGTTGCCTGTTCCCTTGAGTTACTCCAGCATTTTGTGTCTCTCTTCGGAGATGTATTTTTTATTGATTTATGGGATGTGAACATCAATGACAAGAGAAGCATTTATTTTCGTTGCTATTTGCCTTCAGAGTAGATGATTGTAAGCTGCCCAGGAAAGAACTGCAGATGCTGGTTTAAATCGAAGGTAGGCATAAAATGCTGGAGTAACTCAGCGGGAGAGGCAGCATCTCTGGAGAGAAGGAATGGGTGACGTTTTGGGTCGAGAACTTTCTTCAGACTGACGTCAGGGGAGGGGGCGGGACAAAGATAGAATGTAGTCGGAGACAGTAAGACTAGTGGGAGAACTGGGAAGGGGGAGGGGATGGAGAGAGAAAGCAAGGGTTATTTGAAGTTAGAGAAGTCAATGTTCATACCGCTGGGGTGTAAACTACCCAAGCGAAATATGGATGAGACATTTTCACACAGAGAGTTGTGAATCTGTGGAATTCTCTGCCACAGAAGGCAGTGGAGGCCAATTCACTGGATGTTTTCAAGAGAGAGTTAGATTTAGCTCTTAGGGCTAACGGAATCAAAGCAGGAACTGGGTTACTGATTTTGGATGATCATAGAAACATAGAAAATAGGTGCAGGAGTAGGCCATTCGGCCCTTCGAGCCTGCACCGCCATTCAATATGATCATGGCTGATCATCCAGCTCGGTAACCTGTACCTGCCTTCTCTCCATACCCCCTGATCCCTTTTGCCACAAGGGCCCCATCTAACTCTCTCTTAAACATAGCCAATGAATTGACCTCAACTACCTTCTGTGGCAGAGAATTCCACAGATTCACCACTGTGTGAAGAAATGTTTTCTCATCTCGGTCCTAAAAGACTTCCCCCTTATCCTTAAGCTGTGACCCCTTGTTCTGGACTCCCCCAACATCGGGAACAATCTTCCCGCATCTAGCCTCTCCAACCCCTTAAGAATTTTATATGTTTCAATAAGATCCCCCCTCAGTCTTCTAAATTCCAGCGAGTACAAGCCTAGTCTATCCAGTCTTTCTTCATATGAAAGTCCTGCCATCCCAGGGATCATTCTGGTGAACTTTCTCTGTACTCCCTCTAAGGCTAGAATGTCTTTCCTCAGATTAGGGCTAGAATGTCTTTCCTCAGCCATGATCATATTGAATGGCAGTGCTGGCTCGAAGGGCCGAATGGCCTACTCCTGTGCCTATTTTCTATGTTTCCATGAAATGATGGTCATGGACATTGTTACCAAACAGCACTTACTCTTCAACACCCTGTACACCAAAGTCCAGTTTAAGGTAAGAGCTGGAAGTAGAGAATGTAGTGGGAAGGCAGAAATGGTGTTGAAACACTGGAGCGATGCTTGTGTTGAAATCTCTCCAAAATCATATGTCGGATGTTTTTTGTTTAAGTCTTACAGCTTTTGAAAATCATGTTGAGCTGATTAGAGCAAGCATAACTGTGACATGCCAGGGATAATTCTCGGCAGCAGTGCCTTGGATAAATATGCCAGGAATCTCAGGGCTGGTATACGGAAGGAATTTAGTAAAGTCACCGCATCTGCGTTCATCACGGAATTCTGTGCTTATTTTGAGCTAATCAAATTCTCTCGGTCTGCTTTCCCAGGGGAAGCCGAACCCGGGGTTTTTTTCCCCCTCCTGCAACAGTTGCTGCTTGTTCAGTCTCTGAGGTCAATGTATATAAACAGATCTAACCTGGACACCACGTGAAGCAGGCCTTCACGTCACCGAAGACACGTAATTGATTGCAGGCCTCAGGCCTCGGCTACACAGTCATTGTTTCCTAAGCACATATGGTTCAGCTGGAAAGCTCCTATAAACCTTGCCAAGTGGTTCTCTGCCCTCTGTAATCACCCAGGCAGGGCAGTAATTTTACTGGTCTCTGCGGCCAATCGTTTGTGAACGATTGCGAGTTTTCGGGGAAGAAAAAGAATCATTAACTCCTCCCAGATTCCGTGCTGTGGGCAAGGATCGAAAAATGAATTCCCCTCCGACCTTCAGATGTAATTGAGATTAACAACTTCAATAATTTAACACAAACCATTTGTTCACAAGGAATCTAAAAGGCATTTCACGCCATGTTTTTATTTTCATTGGGGAGTTCTTAATCTCAACGAGATGAGGGCGGAGCGGTGGTGCAGCGGTAAAGCGACTGCCTCACAGCGCTAGAGACCTGGGTTCGATCCTGACCACGGGCGCTGTCTGTGCGGAGTTTGTACGTTCTCCCCGTGAGCGCCGTGGGTTTTCTCCGAGATTTTCGGTTTCCTCCCACACTCCAAAGGCGTACAGGTTTGTAGGTTCATTAGCGGTGTAAATATAAAATTGTTCCCAGTGGGTGTAGGGTAGTGTTAGTGTGCCGGGATCGCTGGGCGGCGCCGATTCGGTGGGACGTAGGACCTGTTTCCGCGCTGTATCTCTAAACTCAACTAAACTAAACTAAAGTAGCTGAAATACTATTAGATGACAGTAAAGGAACATTGAAAAAGGCCCCGTATTTATGAGGAGATAGGAAGGAAACGGGGTAACAGCTATTAGCTTGGAAAACCATGTGCAAGAAGTCTTACTAAATTAGACATGGACACCTCAGATCCATCTTATTATTTGTAGAACTGCATCCTGAGACAACATTCAGGCAAAAGCTGAAAAGTGGCAAGCCCCCCTCCCCCTCCTCCCCTCCTCTCCCCCCTCCCCCTCTCCCCCCATCCCCCCCATCCCTCCCTCTCCCCCTCCCCCTCCCCCCCTCTCCCTCTCCCTCCCCCTCCCCCCTCTCTCCCCCTCTCTCCCCCTCTCTCCCCGTCTCTCCCCCTCTCCTCCCCTCCCCCTCCCCCTCCCTCCTCTCTCCCTCCCCCCCTCTCCCCCTAACTCCCCCCTCCCCCCTCTCCCACCCTCCCCCCAACCGCCCTCTCCCCCTCTATCCCCCCTCCCCCCCTCTCCCCCTCTCTCCATCCCTCCCTCTCCCCCTCTCTACCCCCTAGCCCCCTCTTCCCCTCCTAGGATTGCCAACTGTCCCGTACGGGACCACCCTTGTCCCATATTAGGCCCAGCGAGTGCTGTAGGCCCGGACACTGTAGGCCCGGACACTGTAGGCCCGGACACTGTAGGCCCGGACAGTGTAGGCCCGGACACTGTAGGCCCGGGCACTGTAGGCCCGGACACTGTAGGCCCGGACACTGTAGGCCCGGACACTGTAGGCCCGGACAGTGTAGGCCCGGACACTGTAGGCCCGGGCACTGTAGGCCCGGACACTGTAGGCCCGGACACTGTAGGCCCGGACACTGTAGGCCCGGACACTGTAGGCCCGGACACTGTAGGCCCGGACACTGTAGGCCCGGACAGTGTAGGCCCGGACACTGTAGGCCCGGACACTGTAGGCCCGGACACTGTAGGCCCGGACACTGTAGGCCCGGACACTGTAGGCCCGGACACTGTAGGCCCGGACACTGTAGGCCCGGACACTGTAGGCCCGGACACTGTAGGCCCGGACACTGTAGGCCCGGACACTGTAGGCCCGGACACTGTAGGCCCGGACACTGTAGGCCCGGACAGTGTAGTAGGAGAAAAAAATGCAGATGCTTTTTAAAATCTGTGTCTACCTTCCGGACAGTGGAGGCCCGGGCGCCGTCTAATGGAGGTTGCATAGCAACGTGCCTCCCGGCCCCGGCGGTCGCTACTGGTGGAGCAGGAGCACGTGACCGCTGGCTGGGTGATGTCACGTGGGGCGCGGGGCGGTGACGTCACCTTGTCCCTTATTCAGGAGTGAGATAGTTGGCACCCTTACCCCCTCTCCCCCTCTCCTCCTGCTCTCCCCCTCTCTCCCGCTCTCCCCCTCTCCCCCTCTCTCCCTCTCCCCCTCTCTCCCCCCTCTCTCCCCCTCTCTCCCCAATATGGGTAATGAGATAGTTACAATCACTTGAGATCCTGATTGCTGTGTGCCAGATTTCCATTAACCTACAACCCTTCAGTACTATTGTTGACCAAACACCCATTCATGTCAGTCCAAAATGTGCTGAGCCCCTGTGCCAGCCTGTAAGAAATACCTCCTGTGGTCACTTTTTGATCAATGTTGGAGTGAGTTTATTGTCTGCCGTAGATTGTCTGCTGCAGAAATTGTAGACATTGTTTCTTCATTCACTTCCAAAATACCCGTCTCTATTTTCTAGATTTTGACTGCTAATTCCAACCTCCCAAGAAACGGGAATACTTTTGCCCAATCTCGCCTGTCAGCTTCGCTTAAAGCCTCTAAATAGCGACCCACATTTAACGAAATTTGAGAAGGTAAAGAGGAAATTGCAGGAGCCCTGGGTGAGATTGATGTCGTCGTTAAATACAGGCGAGGTGCCAGAAGAATGCAGAGAGGCAAATGTTTTGCCTCCACTCAAGAAGGGCTGCAGGGATTAGACTGGGATCCACAGGCCATTGAGCTTAACATCTGTGGTTAGAAAGTTACCAGAGAACATTCTGAGGGATAGGATATACAGGCTCTCAGGTGGGCTTGGGGTGATTAGGGACAGTCAACATGGGAGGTCGTGTCTCTGATTGGGTTTTTTGAGTATGTGACCAAAAAGGTCGATGAGGGCAGGGATGTAGACGTACACATGCATTTCAGTAAGGCATTCGACAAGGTTCCACATGGTAGGCTGCTCTGGAAGGTTCGATTGCATGGGACCCAAGGAGAGATAGCTGAGTGGATAGAACATTGGCTCCATGGAAGGAAGCAGAGGGTGATGGTGGAAGGTTGTTTCTCAGACTGGAGGCCTGTGACTAGTGGTGTGCCTCAGGGTTCGGTGTTGGGTTCATTAATGACTTGGATGAAGAGATTAAAATATGCAGATGATACAAAGCTGGGTGGCCAATTCTCTGAATGCATTCAAGAGAGAGCTAGATAGAGCTCTTAAGGATAGCGGAGTCAGGAGGTATGGAGAGAAGGCAGGAACGGGGTACTGATTGAGAATGATCAGCCATGATCACATTGAATGGTGGTGCTGGCTTGAAGGGCCAAATGGCCTCCTCCTGCACATATTGTCTATTGTCTATTACTGTTTGTCATCTGTAGATTGTGCATGCCAGTTCACCTTCACTATATATATATAGCATCACATTCACTCTTGAGTATTGGCATGAATACACAACATCATCTACAGTGCATTCAGAAAGTATTCAGACCCCTTCACTTTTCCCACATTTTGTTACGTTACAGCCTTAATTTAAAATGGATTCAATTCTTTTTTTAAATTACCAATCTACACACAATACCCCATAATAAAAAAGCGAAAACAGGTGTTTAGAAATTTTTGCAAAGTTATTAAAAAGAAATAATTGAAAAAAATCACATTTACATAAGTATTCAGACCCTTTACTCAGTACTTTGTTGAGGCACCTTTGGCAGCGATTACAGCCTCAAGTCTTCTTTGGTATGACGCTACAAGCTTGGCACACCTGTATTTGGGTAAAATGTGGAGAAAGTGAAGTGGTCTGAATACTTTCTGAACACACTGTATGTCAATGATTTGGATGAGAAGGTACATGGCATGTTTGCAGGTGACACAAAAGCAATTGGAATTGTAGATAGTGAAAACGGTTGGCAAAACTTGCAGCAGGATCTTGATCGATTGGGCAGGTGGGCTGAGGAATGGTTGATGGAATTTAATACAGAGAAATGTGAGGTGTTTCATTTTGGGAGCACGAACTACAGGACCTACACAATGAATGGCCAGGCTCTTGGGAGTGTTGAAGAGCAGAAGGATCGATGAGTACAGGTGCATAGTTCGTTGAAAGTTGCACCACAGGTAGATGGGGTCGTGAAAAAGAATTTGGCACATAGGCCTTCTTCAGTCAGAGCATTGAGTATAGTTGGGTGGTCATGTTGCAGTTGTATAAGACCATAGTGGGGCCGGATTGAAGAGTATTGTGTCCAGTTTTGTGCACCATGGTACAGGAAAGATGTTGTCAAACTGGAAAGGGTACAGAGAAGATTGACGAGGAAGTTGACAGGACTCGAGGGCCTGGGCTCTGGGGAGAGGTTGAGCAGGCTGGGACTCTTTTCTTTGGAGCGCAGGAGGATGAGGGGTGATCTTATAGAGCTGCATAAAATCACGAGAGGAATAGATTAGTTAGACGCAAAAAGTGTCTTGCCCAGAGTAGTGGAATTGAGAACCAGGGGACATAGGTTTAAAGTGAGGGGTGAAAGTTTTAATAGGAATCTGAGGGTAACCTTTTCATGCAAAGAGTGGTAGGTGTATGGAATGAACTGCCGGAAGAGGTAGTTGAGACACGTACCACTGCAATGTTTAAGAAACATTTAGACAGGTACTGTACATGGATAGGACAAGTTTAGAGGCATATGGGCCAAACACAAGCAGGTGGCACTAGCGTAGATGGGACATGTTGGTGGGCATGGGAAAGTTGGGCCGAAGGGCCTGTTTCCACTCTGTAAGACTCTATGACTCTAATTCTACGGCTGAGAGGTATTTGATTTTTTTTCCCCACCATATCATATCATATCATATCATATATATACAGCCGGAAACAGGCCTTTTCGGCCCTCCAAGTCCGTGCCGCCCAGTGATCCCCGTACATTAACACTATCCTACACCCACTAGGGACAATTTTTTACATTTACCCAACCAATTAACCTACATACCTGTACGTCTTTGGAGTGTGGGAGGAAACCGAAGATCTCGGAGAAAACCCACGCAGGTCACGGGGAGAACGTACAAACTCCTTACAGTGCCATGTTAGACAGCGAGGCAGATTAGAAGAATGCTTTGGGATGAGAGCTTAGGGTTGCAGCGAAAGGTTGGTGACCAGGACCTGGAGGCCAGGGTATGAAGATGATGGCCGCGAGGAAGGATTGTTCTTCACCTTCTGGGGTGTGCAGTAGATATGGGGAATGAGCATGCAGAGCGGGGAGAAATCCATCAGTCACTAGTCTGTCTACTGTGATGGAGATGGTGAGGTCCAGAAACGGGAGGGAGATGTCGGAGATAGTCCAGGTATATTTAAGAGCAGGATGGAAATTGGAAGTGAAGTGTATGAAGTCATTAAATTCTGCATGGGTGCAAGAGGTAGCACCAATGCAGTCGTCGATGTAGCGGAGGTAGAGTTCGGGGATGGGGCCAGTGTACGTCTGGAACAGGGATTGTTCGACGTACCCGACAAAGAGGCAGGCGTAGCTAGGGCCCATGCGAGTGCCCATAGCTACGCCTCTGGTTTGGAGGAAGTGGGAGGAGTCAAAGGAGAAGTTGTTAAATTTAAAAAATAATAATTTCTTTTTTTTTAGAGATACAGCGCGGAAACAGGCCCTTCGGCCCACCAGATCCGTGCCGCCCAGCGATCCCGCACATTAACACTATCCTACACACACTAGGGACAATTTTTACATTTGCCCAGTCAATTAACCAACAAACCTGTACGTCTTTGGAGTGTGGGAGGAAACCGAAGATCTCGGAGAAAACCCACGCAGGTCACGGGGAGAACGTACAGACTCCGTACAGACGGCACCCGTAGTCAGGATCGAACCTGAGTCTCCGGCGCTGCATTCGCTATAAGGCAGCAACTCTACTGCTGCGCCACCGTGCCGCCCTTGGGTAAGAACCAGCTCTGCTCGGCGGAGGGGAGTGTTAGTAGATGTCAGTCTGGGTGGAACATACCTGACGAGGGCTCGGTAGACCATGCATCCCCTCGAAGCACTCTTTAGTCACCAAGAAATGGAGTGAACTAGACAGGGGGAGTCTAACCACCTAACGTTGCCATCACTGTACCCCCATATCAATGTTTGTGGAGTCACCATCGACCAGAATCTTAACTGGAGCTAAAAGAGCAGGTTCTGATGGGAAGTGTGAGAACGCACACTTGCAGATTCAGATTCAAGGTGACGGGGAAAGGATTTCATAGGAATCTGGGGGGTAACTTTCTCGCACAAAGTGTGGTGGGTGTATGGAACAAGCTGCCAGAGGAGGTAGTTGAGGCTGGGACTATCCCATCGTTTAAGAAACAGTTGGACAGGTACATGGATCGGACAGGTTTGGAGGGATATGGACCAAGTGCAGGCAAGTGGGATTAGGGTAGCTGGGACATTGTTGGCTGGTGTGGGCGAGTTGGGCCCGTTTCCACACTGTATCACTCTATGACCCTATGGCAGTTTCTTCCCAGCTGTTATTAGGCAATTGGATCATCCTAGCACAACCAGAGAGCAGTGCTGAACTACTACCTACCTCAGCGGAGACCCTTTGACTAGAGCTGATCAGACTTTGCTGGCTTTACCTTGCATGAAATGTTATTCCCTTGTCATGTATCTGGACACTGGCTCGATTGTAATCATGTATTGTCTTTCCACGGCATGGTCAGCACACCATAAATGCTTTTCACTCTACCTCGGTACACGTGACAATCAACTCAACTGAACTTGGGTTGGAGGTTGGAGATGTGGCAGTGCAGAGCATGGTACAATCCGGGATAAAAGAGCCTGCTTGTCATCAGCCATTCTATGCATTCACTTGCTCTACCATCAACTGCATGGAATGCTTGACGGTACAAAGTGGGGAACCCAAATGTAATTCAGAAGAAACAAGCAGACTGCTGGATGAACTCAGTGGACCAGGCAGCATCTGTGAAGGTAAATTCACAGTCACCGATTTGGGTTGGGACAAGTCAACTGGACTGATGGAGCAGAGGGTAGACACAAAATGCTGGAGTAGCTAAGCGGGCCAGGCACCATCTCGGGGGAGAAGGAAGGGGTGACGTTTCGGGTCGAGACCCTTCTTCTGAAGAACGACTATCTATTTCAGTGGAGACCCGAAACGTCACCCATTTCTTCTCTCGCGAGATGCTGCCAGCTATTCCAGCATTTTGTTTCGATTTTAACCAGCATCTGCAGTTTTATTCCTAACGATGGAGTAGAATATATATATAGACAGTATCAAGAGGGGGAAGTGGGACAAGAGGTGGCAAATGATCCGGGTAAGATGTAAGCTGACGAATAGTTCGGTTGGAGAGGGGGGGGGGGGGGGGGGGGGGTGCGGGGGGAGCAGTAGAACCTGGAAGGTGATAGTTGGAGGCAACTAAGAACTGCAGGTAATGGGATCTAAGTGGAAAAGAAGGTGAAGCATGGAACCAAATAAAGGTAGCAGGGTGAAGATGGAATAGGAACAGGAATACGTTATTGTCACATGTGACAAGGCACAGTGAGATTCTTTGCTTGCACACCCAATGTATACAAATAGTGGCCACGTAAGGCGCTGACAGAGTTACAAAGCACACCGGCTCCTCATTTTGTTCTCCCCCCCTCCTCCACCCCCACGCCAGGTTCCCAATGTCCATTGTTCTTCCCCCTCCCTCACGGGGTCCTCCATTGTTCTTCCCCTCCCACACCCCCCCCCCCTCAGATTAGGATGGTTGGGAAAGGGGTGCCATTGGGAAGATTGCCTTGGTGTGAGGGAGTGGGTGGGGAGGGGGAAGAGACTGGGTGACAGGGGGCTGGGGAATGGGACTCAAAAGCAAGGTGCATGAGAGAATCTGGTGCTAGCTCAAAAGGTGGGGGAAAGGGACGGAAAGGGGTGCCTGGAATTGGAGAGTTCACTGTTCATACTGCTGGCCGCAGTTTACCCGGGCAGAACATGTCGTGCTGTTTCTCCTCTTTGCGTTGGCATGGGAGGAGGCCAAGGACAACAGGTCAGTGTGGGTGGGAATGGGAAGAGGATTTAAAACAGCTTGCAACCCCAGATGCCCACCGTGGACAGAGTGTAGGTGCCTGTCAAGGCAGTCGCCTGGTTTGTGCTTGGTCTCACTGATTAGCGGAGGCCACATCACGACCGGCATGGTGGCACAGCGGTAGAGTTGCTGCCTCACAGCACCAGAGACCCGGGTTTCTCCCCTCACCACCTCTTTCTGCTCTCCGCAGGAACCACTCTCTCTCTCTGCAACTCCCTGGTCTGCTCATCTCTCCTCCACCCCTCCCCCTCCCCTCTTTATACTGCCTCTCTCTCCTCAACCCTTTCAGTCCAGAAGAAGGGTTCTAACTAGGGTTGTCATCTGTCCCGTATTAGCCGTGACATCCCGTATAGTGGGCTAAATTGGTTTGTCCCGTTCGGGACCACCCTTGTCCCGTATTAGGCCTGGGGGGCACTGTTGGCCCGGATGCTGTGGGTCCGGACACAGTAGGCCCGGACACTGTATGCCCGGACGCTGTGTGCCCGGACACAGCAGGCCTGGACACTGTAGGCCCAGACACAGCAGGCCCGGACGCTGTAGGCCCGGACGTTGTAGGCCCGGACGTTGTAGGCCCGGACGTTGTAGTCCCGGACGTTGTAGGCCCGGACACAGTAGGCCCGGACACAGTAGGCCCGGACACTGTAGGTCCGGACAGCGTAGGCCCGGAGGCCCAGGCGCCGCCTAACGGAGGTTGCGTAGCAACCCGCTTCCCGGCATGTGCAGCCACCATTGGTGGAGCGGGAGCACATGGACGCTGGCTGGGTGGGGGCGCGGGGCAATGAGGTCACCTTGTCCCTTACTTGGGAGTGAGATAGTTGGCACCCCTAGTTCTAACCCAACATGTTGACTGCCCATTTCCCTGTGCTGCATTTCCCTGACCGGCTGAATTCCTCCCGGATTCCTTGTTGCTCCATGCTGGTGGCATCTGCAGTTTCCTGGGTCTCTATTAAACGTAATCCTGCTGAAGAACGTTGGAATCTCCTGACTTACTTCAAACTGAAAGCTGCAAAAATAACAAATGAAGTCAATCTTTAGCATCCGGGCCTTAAAGGGTCGGTAACTGAGGATGTTCTAGAGAGGGGCGATTTAACACTTAACAGAGGATTTTAAGTTCAACTCTCGACATCTGCATCAACTGTGTTGACTTGAACACACTTCTTTATTTTAATAGGGTAACTTAAACTTCCTCAGGAGACAGTTAATGCTTTCTGCATTGTATTTATTTTGCTTGGTTGATCTAACTTCCATTAGTACTCCACCAAGGCCGCCTGTGTCTTGCCAGGATGCCTTCAAACACAGTTTCACGGCTTTGCTCTGCATCTATCCAGATAACACGTGCCTCTTATTTTACCCAGCAGACTTTAAAACACACGTCAACTTGACCTTGCCCTGTTTCTGGGCTATCTGCTGGGAGCTTTGCAAGTGAACAGACTCACCTCTTCCGAATTTCAATAACCTGCAGATGGTTATCCTGCCAATATTAATTCCGCAACCATTTAAATAAAAATGGGCTTTTGAATTATCATTAAATTAATTAGTATAAGACAATAACTGCAGATGCTGGTACAAATCGAAGGTATTTATTCACAAAATGCTGGAGTAACTCAGCAGGTCAGGCAGCATCTCAGGAGAGAAGGAATGTGATTTTCTTGTCTTTCCATGTGTCCTTTGTGCAGCCCCCTCCGAAAGATTTCCAATGTCCCTGAGGAAGAGAGCTCAGCTGCAGACCTTTACAGACTGCGCTGGGGAAATGGAGCACTGCAGCTGGATAACCTCAGGGCTCACCCTGGGATGGAAAAGCTTCATGGATAAACATAGAAACATAGCAAATAGGTGCAGGAGGAGGCCATTCGGCCCTTCGAGCCAGCACCGCCATTCATTGTGATCATGGCTGATCATCCACAATCAGTAACCCGCGCCTGCCTTCTCCCCATATCCCTTGATTCCGCTAGCACCTAGAGCTCCATCTAACTCTCTTTTTAACTAATCCAGTGAATTGGCCTCCACTGCCCTCTGTGGCAGAGAATTCCACAAATTCACAACTCTCTGGGTGAAAAGGTTTTTTCTCACCTCAGTTTTAAATGGCCTCCCCTTTATTCTTAGACTGTGGCCCCTGGTTCTAGACTCAGCCAACATTGGGAACATTTTTCCTGCATCAAGCATGTCCAGTCCAGTCCTGTTTGTTTGTTTGTTTGTTTGTTTGTTCCTGAACTACAGCCAAAACGGTACATGATAGCATGACAATTTTAGGCCCACCTTACTCACCGTCGTCCCTTTGGTGCTAGTGGAAGAAGTTTAATTGAAATCGGTGTTATATTTTTTAAAATATTCACATTTTAAAGTTTAAATCTATCTCTTAGGGAGGGAGGGCGGGAGGGAGGGGGGGGTGGGGGGAGGGGAGAGAGGGAGGGAGGAGGAGGGAGGGGGGGAGGGAGGGGAGGGGGAGGGGGTGGGAGGAGGGGAGGGGAGGGGAGGGGAGGGGAGGGGAGGGGAGGGGAGGGGAGGGGAGGGGAGGGGAGGGGAGGGGAGGGGAGGGGAGGGGAGGGGAGGGGAGGGGAGGGGAGGGGAGGGGAGGGGAGGGGAGGGGAGGTGAGGGATGAGGAGGGGGGGGGGGGAGGAGAGGGTCCTGCACCAATGCAGGAGAGGTTTGGGCCCAACGAGTTAGAGAAAGATGGTCACATCTAAGTTACAGGCACAGTGTGCACGGGGGATCACCAGGAAAGGTTGCAGGCAGAGAATGGCCATTCCCCTTCAAATAAGAATACCCCTTTGGGTACTGTTGGGGGGCGGTGGGGGGGGGGAGCTGTCAAGAGTGAACAGCAACAGTCAGGTCTGTGGCACTGGACCTGGCTCTCAGGCACAGCGGAGAAGGGCGAAGTTAGAGATAGTGATGAGAGATTTGTTAGTTAGGATTGTAGACAGCAGATTCAGTGCAGCAAACATGACTCCAGCACAGACACAGGAAGCTGGAGTAACTCAGCGGGTCAGGCAGCATCTCTGGAGAAAAGGAATGGGTGACGTTTCGGGTCGAGACCCTTCTTCAGACTGAGGGGAAAGGGAAACGAGAGATATAGACTGGGGACGTAGAGAGAAAGAGAACAAATGAAATATATGCAAAAAAGTAATGAAGATAAAGGAAACAAGCCAATGTTAACTGTGTGCTAGGTGAAAATGAATTAACAGACATTGAGGCCTGAGGTTCATTGTTCTGTGCTTTTCTTTGTTTTGTTTTGTAAAATTTTCCAAGGTTTGCAGTGTTTTTTTCTATTAGAGGCAGAAAACGAAGCCAATGAAAATCAACCCAAATAAAATCCAGCACAGAAATCTTAGATAATTGACTGCCAGGGCCCAATGCTTCTGGTAAGAGGGAGTTGTCAGTGGAGTAGAGGAATTATCCAGGGGATCAAGTGACAGGAATTGAAAATGAAGTGGGTTACAGTTAAAAAAACATATTCACGGTGGCGCAGCGGTAGAGTTGCTGCCTTTCAGCGAATGCAGCGCCGGAGCCCCGGGTTCGATCCCGACTACGGGTGCTGTCTGTACGGAGTTTGTACGTTCTCCCCGTGACCTGCTTGAGTTTTCTCCGAGATCTTTGGTTTCCTCCCACACTCCAAAGACGTACAGGTTTGTAGGGTAATTGGCTTCGTAAATGTAAGAATTGTCCCTCGTGGGTGCAGGAGAGTGTTAATGTGTTGGGATCGCTGGTCGGCGTGGACCCGGTGGGCCGATAGGGCCTGTTTCCGCGCTGTATCTCTAAACTAAACCAAACAAACACATATTTTGTGTGCGGTGGGGCATTTATCAAGTTCATAAATGACAAGGTACAAGAATCATTTGGACTGACACGCTAAACACTTTTCTTCTTACCAATTCCCTGAGCAGGCCACAAAATGGCCGTGAAGTGCCCAGAAAAAATAAAACACCCGTGAGATGGCACCATCTCCCAAATGTCTCTCAGTCAATCTTGCTTATATTTAACCAAAGCAAAATACTACTGGTTCTAGATATCCAAAATGGAAATATTCAGTGGGTGACTCAACTACTGTGGAGAGATAATAGTTCACAATGATAGACACAAAATGCTGGAGTAACTCAGCGGGACAGGCAGTATCTCTGGAGAGAAGGAATGGGTGACGTTTCGGGTCGAGACCCTTCTTCAGAATAGTTCACCTTGAACTGACATCAGAACTGAGAAATATCAGGTTTGAAGCCAAATGTGGAATCACCATAGACAATAGACAATAGACAATAGGTGCAGGAGTAGGCCATTCGGCCCTTCGAGCCAGCACCGCCATTCAATCTGATCATGGCTGATCATTCACAATCAGTACCCCGTTCCTGCCTTCTCCCCATACCCCCTGACTCCGCTATCTTTAAGAGCTCTATCTAACTCTCTCTTGAAAGCATCCAGAGAATTGGCCTCCACTGCCTTTTGAGGCAGAGAATTCCACAGATTCACAACTCTCTGAGTGAAAAAGTTTTTCCTCATCTCCATTCTAAATGGCCTACCCCTTATTCTTAAACTGTGGCCCCTGGTTCTGGACTCCCCCAACATTGGGAACATGTTTCCTGCCTCTAACGTGTCCAATCCCTTAATTATCTTATATGTTTCAATAAAATCCCCTCTCATCCTTCTAAATTCCAGCGTATACAAGCCTAGTGTACAAGATCACATCAAATTGTAGGCAAGGGGGAAGCAGATCGAGAACAAAACATGGAATGGTGAGGAGGCTAAAGGAATGACGGCACAATGCTTGACAGAGACGAGAGGTAGTGAGACACAAAGCGCTGGAGTAACTCAGCGGGACAGGCAGCATCTCTGGAGAGAGGAGTGGGTGACGTTTTGGGTCGAGACCCTTCTTCAGACTCAGAGTTAGAAAGATAGACACCAAGCGCTGGAGTAACTCAGCGGGACAGGGCAGCATCTCTGGAGAGAAGGAATGGGTGACGTTTCGGGTCAAGACCCTTCTACAGACTCAGGACGTTTACTTCTTGAAAGGTCTGGAATGATTTTGGATACTTGAATGTCAAAGACAGGAAAGACAATGTGAAAGATATTCACCAGCCTTCAGTGAAAGTGACATGGATTGGGATTTGTTCTCACCAGCTTTCAAAGCCATACTGTGAGTGCAGATAAATGTTTGTACTTCAGGCATAGTCATAGAGCTATGCCGCATGAAAACATGTTGACCTGTGGAGATGAAGAACGCAGAGCCAGATCTATCTATCTATCCACAGACCAAGTTGATAATCTCGCCGAGTCCCATTTGGCTGCACTTGGCCCATCTATATACGAACACTCTTGTTTGTTTGTTTGTTTGTTCCTGAACTACAGCCAAAACGGTACACGACAGCGCGACAATTGTAGGCCCACCTTGCTCACCGTCGTCCCTTTGGTGTTAATGGAAGAAGTTTCATTGAAATCGGTGCTATATTTTTAAAGTTATTCACATTTTAAACTTTAAATCTATCTCTTAGGGAGAGAGGGCGGGAGGGAGGGAGGGGGGTGGGGGGAGGGGAGAGAGGGAGGGAGGGGAGAGGGAGGGGGAGGGGGTGGGAGTGGGTGGTAGGGGAGGGGAGGGGGAATCGGTGTTATATTTTTAAAGTTATTCATATTTTAAAGTTTAAATCTATCTCCTAGGGAGGGAGATGGGAGGGAGGGAGGTGGGGGGGGGATGGAGGGAGGGGGAGGAGGGAGGATAAGGGTGTTGAGGGGGATGGAGTGGGGGAGGGGAAGGGGGGGAGGGGAAGGGGGAGGGGAGTGGGGTGGGGAGGGGAGGAGGGAGGGGAGGAGGGAGGGGGAGGAGGGAGGATAAGGGGGTTGAGGGGGATGGAGTGGGGGAGGGGAAGGGGGGAGGGGAAGGGGGAGGGGAGTGGGGTGGGGAGGGGAGGAGGGAGGGGGGAGGGAGGGGGAGGAGGGAGGATAAGGGGGTTGAGGGGGGATGGAGTGGGGGGAGGGGAAGGGGAGGAGGGGAAGGGGGAGGGGAGTGGGGTGGGGAGGAGGGAGGGGTGAGGGAGGGGGAGGAGGAACGGAGGGGGGAGGGGGAAGGGTGGAGGGGAGGAGGGGGAGGGAGGGGGAGGGGGGAAGAGGGGAGGGGCAGGAGGGGGGAGAAGAGGATGCTGCACCAATGCAGGAGAGGTTTGGGCCCAAAGGGTCCACTTGGTCTAGTAGCCCTCTAAACCTTTCTTATCGAAAGGAAGGAACTGCAGACGCTGGTTTACACCAAATCTTATCTCTGTTTATTTTGTTGTCACCTTCTCCTCGCTAACAATGGTCTATTCTACATTTTCCTTGATTTTCACCTCTTTTGTTCCCTTAAACTCCCATATCTCTGTAACTCCCTCTCCCCTGACACTCAGTCTGAAGAAGGGTCTCGGCCCGAAACGTCGCCCATTCCTTCCACCCAGAGATGCTGCTTGTCCTGCTGAGCTACCCAACCATTTTGTGTCTCTCGTCCCTGTCTATATATCTGTCCAAATGTCTTTTAAAAGTCATAATTGCGTCCACTTCTATTGCCTCCTCTGACAGCTCATTTCAGAAACAGACCATCTTTTGAGTGAAATTGTTGCCTCTGAGTTCCCTCTTGTACCCCCCCCCCCCCCCCCCTTACCTTGTACCCTCTCGTTTTAGAATCCTCTACCCTGGAAAAAAAGACTGTGGAAAGAAAGTTTATCCATGCTGCTGAATAAGGTCACCCCTCAGTCTTCTCTACGCTCCAAAGAAAAAGGTCCCAGCTAATCCCCACAACATGTGTTGTTCATAGATTGGCCTCTGTGTGTGTAGGGAGTGGAGGCAAAAATGGAATAACATAGAGCCAGTGTGAACAGGTGATCAATGGTCAATGGTCACCGTGGACTCAGTGGGCCGGGCTGAGTATCTATCGATCAGACAAAGTCCAAGCACTCCCTACAACCCAAGCCCACAAGAGCAGGGAACATCCTGGTGAGTTTCCTCTGCAATGACCTTTCGGGTCGAGACCCTTCTTCAGAAACGTCACCCATTCCTTCTCTCCTGAGATGCTGCCTGACCTGCTGAGTTACTCCAGCATTTTGTGAATAAATAAATGTATGTTAGTTTTAGTGTATGGTGTGATCGCTGGTCAGTGCGGACTCGTTGGGCTGAAGGGCCAGTTTCCCCACTGTATCTCTAAACCAAACTAAACTCCGATTCCTCCAAAGGATGACTGTTTCATTTTATTTCAGAAGGAAATCTTGTAGAAAGATCAAATTGTGGACTTGAAAACAAAATTGCTTTCAAAGTGCTTCACACAAGTGATTTTTTAAATGATTGTTTTGTTATAGGGGAATGCACCAGAAAGTTTTACATACATTAAAGCCTAAGTAACAAAATTAGGACAAATCAGATTATCTACTGTTTGAAGGGTGTTGATTAAGAAATAAACGCAGAGCAGGTTACCAAGGGGAACTACATCGATTCAGATTTTTTTTAGATTTAGAGATACAGCGCGGAAACAGGCCCTTCGGCCCACCGGGTCCACGCCGACCAGCGATCCCCGCACACTAACACTATCCCATACACACGAGGGACAATTTTTTTTACACACTTACCAAGCCAATTAACCTACAAACCTGTACGTCTTTGGAGTGTGGGAGGAAACTGAAGATCTTGGAGAAAACCCACGCAGGTCACGGGGAGAACGTACAAACTCCGTACAGACAGCACCCGTAGTCGGGATGGAACCCGGGTCTCCGGCGCTGCATTCGCTGTAAGGCAGCAACTCTACCGCTGCGCCACCGTGACCGCCCAAAATTGTTATCGGGGAATGCGCCAGAATGTTTTTACATACATTAAAGCCTAAATAACAAAATTAGGACTAATCAGATGACCTACTGATCTAGGGTGTTGATTAAGGAATAAATGCAGAGCAGGTTACCAAGGGGACTATCTCGATTCATCTTCTACATTCACCTGTGAAAACAGCTTAATGCTACATACAATATTTGATTATTTGGTTCCCCGAGGATGCACTGATAATACATAAATCTCCGGAGAGGAGCACTTAATCTTACCTTTCAGATTTAGAGGCGCAGAATCTTACCAATCAGCCAAAATTGAAAGCATTGGAGGGGGGGGAGGTGAAAGAGTGAGGTTGCAGAGTTTAAAGACACAGAGAGAGAACGAGCTATTCCAGGTGTTTATTTAAAAGTGTCAGTTCAATATATGAGATGCTTCCCTGAGGATAGGCGGCTGTAAGGGTAAGCATGAATATTGTCTAGACTAGTTGACTTCAGCCTTTCAACCTGAGGTGCCTACAGACATGATATATCCCATTCAACAATGAGCATACTCTAAAGCTTACCTTTGCCCTCGGCCTGAACTCCTGTATTCCCCTAATTTCTCTTTTCTCTGAGCTTATCTTGTCCATAATAACCAGTTCCTTCTCCCTCAGTCTTATTCTCATTAACCTAATGGCTACATATCTCTTCCTAACCTTGCGATTTTACTAACACTGATAACAGTTTGGTATAGTTTAGTTGCGTTTAGAGATTCAGCGCAGAAACACACCCTTCGACCCACTGAGTCCGCGCCGACCAGCGATCCCCGCACACTGATGCAATCCTGCACACTAGGGACAATTTTACAATCATACCAAGCCAATTAACCTACAAACATGCACGTCTTTGGAGTGTGGGAGGAAACCGGAGAACCCGGATAAAACCCATGCAGGTCACGGGGAGAACGTACAAACTCCGTACAGACAGGACCGAGTCAGGATTGAACCCGGGTCTCTGGTGCTGTAAGGCAGTAACTCTACCGCTGTGCCAACATGCCGCCCTTCTTTCTCCTAAGTACCTGTACAGGATTTCCTTCAGTATAATTCATATGATAAGAATTGCAATGTTTATCGTCCCATCAATATCTAATTCATCTGTGACTATCAGCATATATATCCAGAACATTATTATATGGTTACAGTAGGGTGCTGTCTGGGCTCCTATATATCAGCGAGACCAAGTGTAGACTTGGCGATCATTTCACTGAACACTTAAGGGCCTGCCCCACTTTAGGCGATTTTAAGGCGACTGCCGGTGACTAGGCTGTCGCCGACAGTTCGCCGGGGTGTCGCGGGCATGATCGTGAGGAGTCTTCCAAGAATCGTAGTGGATCTCGGCGCGTCGCTGAGAAATCAACCGGCTTGAAATTTCTCGGCGACAGCTGGCTTGTCGCCAGGTATCGTTGCTTATTGCGGGCGCTGTCGCACGCTGTCCCCAGGTTTGCTAGGTTCTCTTAGATGCATTTAGAAGCACGTAATATTAAATTAAGTAAAGTCATTTGAAGATACCATAAAATACTTGTGTTTAACCAATTTATTTACCGTCAGGACATTTGACAGGTAGATTGGAGGCGACAGTTTGACGGTCAGGTAAGTGTGGGAATTTCCGCGATATTTATGGCCATATGCGATTACATTTAAAGTAGGTTCCCAATGCAGATATGCAACCCAGAAACCAGATATGCATCTCCCGTACATTTTCAAAGAATGCCCACACGCCGCACAAAATTCCATTTAACCACTTTTAAAATTAAATTTCTTAATACTGCTATTAGGAATACTGGAAGTCAATCCAGTTTATGCCTTGTTACCATGAAGCTTGGTTTTCGAGTAACCCGGGCAAGATGTTATATTTCAAAACTCTCAAGTAATTACTGACTTGTCAGTAATTTCAGCGAAAATCAGGATGCCGGAGAAACATTGACAGCGTGGGAATTTCGCGATGTTTCCGAAGACGGAGTAATCTCGACCTGACTCGGCATTGTCGTGGTCATTGTCGTCGGGTAAAAGAAAATTTCGGCGATCTGCTACGACTTTGACAGTCGCCGGCAGTCGCCTAAAAATCGCCTAAGTGGGACAGGCCCTTAATTACGCTCAGTGTACCTTGGCCTACGTGGTCATCATGTTGCCAAACATTTAAACTCCCCTTCCCATTCCCACACTGTCCTTTCTGTCCTGGGCCTCCTCCAAAGTGTGAGGCCCAGTGCAAATTGGAGGAACAGCACCTCATATTCCGCTCGGGCAGCTTACACCCCAGCGATATGAACGGTGACTTCTCTAACTTCAAGTAACTCCTACTTTCCTTTCCCACCTCTCTCTCCCTTCCTCCACCCTAGTCGTCCTACGAGTTCCACTGAAACGCGACATCGTCCTTTTCTCCAGAGATGCTGCCTGTCCCGCTGAGTTACTCCAGCATTGTCTATCTTTGGCAGCATCTGCAGTTCCTTCCTATACAGGTGTGTCCAGTAGTTTGCAAACGTACAAATACTGAAACCAAATTGTTCACCACGTTTTGTATATCACCCCATCACCTCTAAAGTCAAGGGATCACCTCTTTGGCCACTGCACATGCACTTTCACTGGATGGTGAGGTTGTGGGGATTAAACCAGGGTAATATGATCCCAAAGAATATGCCCGGCAATGGTGTGGAATGCCTCATTCATTTACCCTGACAGTGAAACGTAAGTTTGCCAGTGCTACATTGTATTGCAAAGATCTGACTGTCTTTTCACTTTGGAGGCTTAACCTGCTCTTTAATGAACTATCCAGCATTGACCAAGGTCTTTAAGAGTTAACCTTGCTGTTTTGCTATGTGGGTTAGAAAATAGTCTGAGATAGGTTATCTTAAATGGAATGGGTTGTGGCTGCTGCCAGAAAAATTAATATTTATGTGCTGGATATAAATGCTGATAGTCATAGATGAATTACACTTTGATGGAATGATAAACATTGCAATTTAGGCAGGAGCCCATTGGAATTTGGGCAAGTTGCCAAATAAGGAGAATGATCAAATCCTGCCTTCAGAAAGCAAGGTATTAATCACCTTCATAATACTAACTGACATTGCTAGTGGTGTTCCGAAGCTGATTAGGCTTGCAGACATTCATGATATTGGTTTAATTTCTCTGGAAAAGAGCATGTTTAAGACTGCCTATAATTGTAAGTCAGAGTAATATTGTAAATCAAAAGCAACAAAGGAAATTAAAGAAGGCAAAGTGGTAGATTTTTTTTTCATGGCTTTTGACGAGGTCCCACAAGGTTTAGTTTAGTTTAGTTTAGTTTAGTTTAGTTTAGTTTAGTTTGGTTTGGTTTGGTTTGGTTTGGTTTGGTTTGGTTTAGTTTAGTTTCTTCCAGTTTAGAGATACAGTGCGGAAACAGGCCCTTCGGCCCACCGGGTCCGCACCGACCAGCGATCCCAGCACATTAACTCAATCCTACACACACTAGGGACACTTTTTTTACATTTATACCAAGCCAATTAACCTACAAAACCTGTACGTCTTTGGAGTGTAGGGGGAAACCGAAGATCTCAGAGAAAAACCACGCAGGTCACGGGGAGAACGTACAAACTCCGTACAGACGGCACCCGTAGTCGGGATGGAACCCGGGTCTCCGGCGCTGCAAACACTGTAAGCCACAACTCTACCGCTGCGCCACCGTGCCGCCCTAAACCGTAGACTGGTCCACCTTGTGGGACCTTGAAGGCATTGGAGATTTGAGGCAAACAGGAACCAAAATTGACGGTGATAACAGGCAGAAGAGGGTCGTGGCTGAGGGATGTTTATCTGCCTGGAAATGTGAAACAAGTCATGCACCCCAGGGATCGAAGCTAGGCCTCTGACTTGGATGAGAATGTAGGTTGTTTGATTGGTAAATTTTCAGATTTCACGGAAATTTGTGGAGTTGTAGAGAAAACAAAGGTTGCCGAGGGGCGTGGTGGGATATAGATTAGCTGGGAAATTGAGCATGGAAGAGCCAGATAGATTTTTATCCAGAGAAGTCTGAGGTAATACGTCTTGGTAAGTCATAGTCTGGTAATATTTCCGGAATAAACTTCAGGATTCTTAGGAGCAAAACCTTGGTGTGAAAGTCCATGATTCCCTAAACGTGGTGACAGGGTTTCTAGGTTATTGTTGCCACATTTACTAAAGTACAGTGGAAAGCATTGTTTTGCATGCCAACTAATCTAATCAGATAACACTAGACATGAATGCCATCAAGTCAAACTCAATGGTTCAATGGTTTCTTTATTTTCACGTGTACCAGGTACAGTGAAATACATTGTTTGCAGTCAGCTCAGCAAGATTATCCCCTATACATAAACAAGCACAATCACACGGGTCAGTGCAGAATGTACACGACAGCCCACTGAGTCCAGATACAAGAGGCACCATTCCCATAATAATCATCATAATCATCATCATAATCATACTTTACTAGCCAAGTATGTTTTGCAACATACGAGGAACTTCATTTGCCACACAGTCATACCAATAAAAAGCAACAGGACACACAAAACACATTTTACAATAGACAATAGGTGCAGGAGGAGGCCATTCGGCCCTTCGAGCCAGCACCGCCATTCAATGTGATCATGGCTGATCATTCTCAATCAGTACCCCGTTCCTGCCTTCTCCCCATACCCCCTGACTCCGCTATCCTTAAGAGCTCTATCTAGCTCTCTCTTGAATGCATTCAGAGAATTGGCCTCCACTGCCTTCTGAGGCAGTGAATTCCCCAGATTTACAACTCTCTGACTGAAAAAGTTTTTCCTCATCTCCGTTCTAAATGGCCTACCCCTTATTCTTAAACTGTGGCTCCTGGTTCTGGACTCCCCCGACATTGGGAACATGTTTCCTGCCTCTAACGTGTCCAACCCCTTAATAATCTTATATGTTTCGATAAGATCCCCTCTCATCCTTCTAAATTCCAGTGTTTACTAGCCTAGTCGCTCCAGTCTTTCAACATATGACAGTCCCGCCATTCCGGGAATTAACCTAGTAAACCTATGCTGCACGCCCTCAATAGCAAGAATATCCTTCCTCAGATTTGGAGACCAAAACTGCACACAGTACTCCAGGTGCGGTCTCACTAGGGCCCTATACAACTGCAGAAGGACCTCTTTGCTCCTATACTCAACTCCTCTTGTCATGAAGGCCAACATTCCATTGGCTTTCTTCACTGCCTGTTGTACCTGCATGCTTCCTTTCAGTGACTGATGCACTAGGACACCCAGATCTCATTGTACGTTCCCTTTTCCTAACTTGAACATGAACATCCACCACAGTGACTCCTCCACATTCCTCTGCGAGGGAAAGCGAAAAAAAGTTCAATCTCTTCCCTTCTTTGTTCTCCCGCGGTCGGGAGCCTCGAGCCTTCTGTTGACGGGACGATCTTGACTCCCGTAGCCGGCGGCGTTTGGGCCCTCTGCGTCGGGGCAATCAAGCTCCTGCATCGGGGGTGGGAGATGTCAACTCCTCCGTGCCAGGGCGATCGGACCCAGGTCGGGGTTGGGCGAAACCTTCTGTGGCTCGGAGCTCCCCGACATCGGTCTTTGCCCGAGACTGCGATGTTCAAATCCATGTTGAAATCCGCAGGCCACAATCGGAGGGCATTTTGGCACCAATGGCCACAAAGGCCCGTTGTGGCCATTGCCTCCATTCGCAGGTCGTCCTGCGATCCGATGTCCCTCTCCACGTCTGGTCCTCCCTCAGCCGACCTTGAGGGTGCAGAAGGTAAGAGCCTCGGGCCCTTTGTACAGCCCCTGCCGCTGCCGCCGTCTCCCTACAGCACCTCTCTGGTTCCTCGTCCTCGGGGCGAGCGGGGGGCAGGCTTGGCGGCCTTCCCTCTCCGGGCGAGCGAGCCGGGCCTGCGGTTGGGATGCAGCCACGGCTCGCTGGGCTGAGCCACAATGCCGCCCCGGTCTCAGGCTTATCCTTGCGGCTCAGTTTTGTGGCGGTGTCTGGATTTTCCCGACAGCTCAGTCTTCTCCTCCATTGCGGGTCTAATTTCCCTAAACTAGGTTGATATTGGAACATGGAAAGTACAGTACAAGAACAGAACCTTTGGATCATAACGTCCATGCTGGAACATGATCCCGTCCATTCCTTGCCTGTTCATGTCCCTGCATAAATGCCTCTTAGACGTGGTTTTGGGATCTGCTTCTAGCACATTCCCTGACCGCACATTCCAGGCACCTACCACTCCCACAGTGGCAACCACATTCCAAATGCCTTGACCTAGTGGCACAGGGGTAGAGTTGCTGCCTTACAGTGAATGCAGCGCCGGAGACCCGGGTTCGATCCCGACTACGGGCGCCGTCTGTACGGAGTTTGTACGTTCTCCCCGTGACCTGCGTGGGTTTTCTCTGAGATCTTCGGTTTCCTCCCACACTCCAAAGACGTACAGGTTTGTAGGTTAATTGGCTTGGTATAAATGTAAATTGTCCCTAGTGGATGTAGGATAGTGTTAGTGTGCGGGGATCGCTGGGCGGCACGGACCCGGTGGGCCGAATGGGCCTGTTTCCGCGCTGTATCTCTAAACTAAACCAAAACTAAACAAAAAAAATAAGGCAGGAATACTGTGTCAAATATTTCCCTCGTACATCTTCTGTAAACTCTCTCCTTTAATCATTAAAGCTTTAGCCACTAGTATTTGACATTTCCATCCAGTGGAAAAGACTGTGACTATCTGCATGTCCTACCTATGCTCTCATGATTTTATAAATATCTATCAGGTTGCCTGATAGATGCCAGATAGATCAGCCTCTGCCGGTCCAAAAAAAACCAACTCAAGATTCAAAGTATTTTACACAGGAGTGGTCCAAACTCTTCAGGCTGAGTATAGAAGTTGGGAGGTCATGTTGCAGTTGTGTAAGACATTGATGAGACCGCATTTAGAGTATTGTGTTCAGTTCTGGGCACTGCGTTTTAGGAAAGATATTGTCAAGCTGGAAAGGGTACAGAGAAGATTTACGAGGACGTTGCCAGGACTAGAGGAACTGAACTGTAGGGAGTGGTTGAGCAGGCTGGGACTCTATTCCTTGGAGTGCAGGAGGATGAGGGGTGATCTTAAATCATGAGAGGAATAGATCGGGTAGATGCACAGAGTCTCTTGCCCAGAGTTGGGGAGTTGAGGACCAGAGAACACAGGTTGAAGGTGAGGGGGGAAAGATTTAAAAGGAATCTGAGGGGTATATTTTTCACACGGAGGTTGGTGGGTGTATGGAACGCAGCCAGAGGAGGTAGTTGATGCAGGTACTATCACAACAGTTAAGAAATATTTAGACAGGTACACGGATAGGAATCCCTTGATTCCTTTAGCCCGAAGAGCTAAATCTAGCTCTCTCTTGAAAACATCCAGTGAATTGGCATCCACTGCCTTCTGTGGCAGAGAATTCCACAGATTCACAACTCTCTGGATGAAAAGGTTTTTCCTCATCTCAGTCCTAAATGGCCTACCCCTTATTCTTACACTGCGACCCCTGGTTCTGGACTCCCAAAACATCGGGAACAATTTTCCTGCACCTAGCCTGTCCAATCTTTTAAGAATTTTATATGTTTTCATAAGATCGCCTCTCATCTTTCTAAATTCCAGTGAATACAAGTCCAGTCCTAGCAGCTGCGGCTTACCTGCGGTCCATTTGTCTTTGTGTTTTTGTTGTTTTTTTGTCTTAATTGTAGATGTGATGTGGTGTTTTTGTGTTTGTGTACTATGTGTGTATGTGGGGGGGAGGGGGGGGGAACTGAAAAATTGTAAATAGGTGTCCCTTCCGAACGGAGACCCGACCTTTGTTTTCTGGGTGTTGTCTCCGTTCCTGCTGCGGCCTACCATCGGCCCAACTCCTGGAGCTGGCGCCTTCCAGGTCTCCGGTTCGCAGAGCCTGCGGATCGGACTTACCATCAGCGGAGCCGGCCGTCCTCGGAGGCTGCGGGAGCGGCTGCGACTCGCCTTAGGCTCGGGCCGCGTGGATGCCGACATCGGGAGCTCCGGCAGCGGCAGCGTGTTCGCCCGCCCCGGATCGCGGGGCTTGGGTCGCGGACATTTCACCGTCCGGCGCGGCCTAAGATATGCCGCGGGATATTTCTCTGCTGGGCGGGGGCTTCAATGTCGGGAGCCACGACCGCCCCGACGTGCAGCAACAGCGGCAGCAGCAGCGTGTTCGCCCGCCCCGGATCGGACTTATCATCAGCGGAGCCGGCCGTCTTCGGAGGCTGCGGGAGCGGCTGGGACTCGCCTTGGGCTTGGCCCGCTGCGGACCGTCCGGCGCGGCATGCAACCACAACAACCTGACTGCGGGAGAGGAGGGCAGGAGATGGGAAAGACATTGTGGCCTTCCATCACAGTGAGGAGAGGACTGGAGGAGACTCACTGTAATGGATGTTTCTTTGATGGATGTTTCTTTTTTTGTGTGTTTTGGGGGTTGTGTAATTTTAATGCCTATTTAATGCTTTTATTGTTGGACTGTGGGTGACTGAATTTCGTCCAATATTGGATGACAAATAAAGCTATCTTGAATCTTGAATCTTGAATCATATGTCAGTCCCGCCATCCCGGGAATTAACGCTACACTCCCTCAATAGCAAGAATGTCCTTCCCTAAATTAGGAGACCAAAACTGCACACAACACTCCAGGTGCGGTCTCACCAAGGCCCTGTACAACTCCTTGCACCTAAACTCAAATCCTCTCGCAATGAAGGACAACATGCCATTAGCTTTCTTCACTGCCTGCTGTACCTGCATGCTTACTTTCAGTGACTGATGTACAAGCACACCCAGGCCTCGTTGCACCTCCCCTTTTCCTAATCTGACACCATTCAGATAATAATCTGCCTTCCTGTTCTTGCCGCCAAAGTGGCTAACCTCACATTTATCCACATTAGGCCGAAGGGTCTGTTTCCACACTGTATGGGTGTTATGGTACACCAGTCATTGAAAGTAGGCATGCAGGTGCAGCAGGCAGTGAAAAAAGCGAATGGTATGTTGGCATTCATAGCGAGGGGATTTGAGTATAGGAGCAGGGAGGTTCTGCTGCAGTTGTACAGGGCATTGGTGAGACCACACCTGGAGTATTGCGTACGGTTTAGGTCTCCTAATCTGAGGAAAGACATTCTTGCCATAGAGGGAGTACAGAGAAGTTTCACCAGATTGATTCCTGGGATGGCAGGACTTTCATATGAAGAAAGACTGGACAGACTCGGCTTGTACTCGCTGGAATTTAGAAGATTGAGGGGGGATCGTATAGAAACTTACAAAATTCTTAAGGGGTTGGACAGGCTAGATGCAGGAAGATTGTTCCCGATGTTGGGGAAGTCCAGAACGAGGGGTCACAGTTTAAGGATAAGGGGGAAGTCTTTTAGGACCGAGATGATTACGTTTTTTTTCCACACAGAGAGTGGTGAATCTGTGGAATTCTCTGCCACAGAAGGTAGTTGAGGCCAGTTCATTGGCTATATTTAAGAGGGAGTTAGATGAGGCCCTTGTGGCTAAAGGGATCAGGGGGTATGGAGAGAAGGCAGGTACGGGATACTGAGTTGGATGATCAGCCATGATCATTTTGAATGGCGGTGCAGGCTCGAAGGGCCAAATGGCCTACTCCTGCACCTATTTTCTATGTTTCTATGTATCACTCTATGACTGCAACTTCTTTTTGTATCTTATACTCTCTGATCCAGGCAATTTCCTGATGACCTCTTAATCATCTCCTCCAACGCCTCCACATTTTGTCAATGATGATGGGGCCAGAGGTACGCACACTAATCCTAACTTGGCCTGACCAAAGTTTAATAGCATGAAGTTTTGAAAGTGCTGTTTTTGTCATAATCACAGAGCTTCTGAAGGGCCTCATTGTTTCTGCCTTGGCCTGGTTGGATATTAAGGCTGGGATTTTCCATGGCCCGGTGGCTATTCTTGCTTCAAGCCACATATCAAAGTAAATTGGTTAGCTCTCTATTTTATTTCTATTTGCAAGATATTGCTTTTGCAGAACGGCCCCTCAATCATTAATGTGAAGAAGTTGTAAGATACTTCAATACGAGTGCGTTTGGTAATAAATCTAAGCAGGATTGGGAGGGAAAAAAGGGGAGTTGATGGCAAGTTGAAGCTTTTGGGCACATTTATTTCATTCTGACAACATAACCATTCCTTTGTTGCGGTGCAGATGTTGGTTGAACTATTAAGAAAGACCAACCAGTGCTCCAGTGAACTGCGTGTCAGCACAGAAACATGGAAAGAATTTCATGACTTGGCACACAAATTGTTGATGATTTCCATCGCCACATACAGCTGCACAGCACTAAGTCATCCCTGGGTACAGACACTACCACAGAGACGCAGTGCTCCGATTCTAGCACTGGGTCATAGATTCAGAGCTGCAAAATCATAGGGTCGCACAGCACGGAAACAAGCCTTCCACCTTCCTTACCCATGCCGACCTAGGTGCCTAACCAAGTCAGTTCCGCTTCCCTATGTGTAGGAAGGAACTGCAGATGCTGGTTTAAACCGAAGATAGACACAAAATGCTGGAGCAACTCAGCGGGACAGGCAGCATCTCTGGAGAGAAGGAATGGGTGGCCTTTCGTGTCGTCTCGACCCAAAACATTACCCATTCCTTCTCTCCTGAGATGCTGCCTGTCCCGCTGAGTTGCTCCAGCTTTTTAAATCTATCTTCTTTACTCAATACCCTGACTGATAAAAGGGCAATCAAAAGCCTTTTTGACCACCCCATCGACCTGTGGTGTCACCTTCACTGCTCTATGTAGTGTACTCCTAGATCCTAGAATTGTACAGGGCATTGGTGAGACCACACCTGGAGTATTGCGTACAGTTTTGGTCTCCTAATCTGAGGAAAGACATTCTTGCCATAGAGGGAGTACAGAGAAGGTTCACCAGATTGATTCCTGGGATGGCAGGACTTTCATATGAAGAAAGACTGGATAGACTCGGCTATAGAATTTAGAAGATTGAGGGGGGATCTTATAGAAACTTACAAAATTCTTAAGGGGTTGGACAGGCTAGATGCAGGAAGATTGTTCCCGATGTTGGGGAGTCCAGAACGAGGGGGTCACAGTTTAAGGATAAGGGGGAAGTCTTTTAGGACCGAGATGAGAAAGTTTTTTTTCACACAGAGTGGTGAATCTGTGGAATTCTCTGCCACAGAAGGTAGTTGAGGCCAATTCATTGGATATATTTAAGAGGGAGTTAGATGTGGCCCTTGTGGCTAAAGAGATCAGGGGGTGTGGAGAGAAGGCAGGTACGGGATACTGAGTTGGATGATCAGCCATGATCATATTGAATGGCGGTGCAGGCTCGAAGGGCCGAATGGCCTACTCCTGCACCTATTTTCTATGTTTCTATCCCTCTGCTCGACAACACTGCCCAGGGCTGTACCATTCACTGTGAAGGTCCTGACTTGGTTTGCAGGGAAGGTCAACCTCACCCAAGCACTTTGACCAAGATGCAGCTTTGAAACGCTGGGCTTGGGTTGACTTGAATCGCTGCCCCTTACTCTGAACACAGACTTGGGGCAACACTCCCATCTGCACCTTTTCTTTCTCTTCTACCTCTTATTTAGGGTTGCCGACTTTCTCACTCCCAAATAAGGGACAAAAGGTGATGTCACCACGTGACAACACCCAGCCAGCGGCCACGTGCTCCCGCTCCACCAATGGCGACCGCTCGGGCCGGGAGGCGGGTTGCTACGCAACCTCCGTTAGGCGGCGCCCGGGCCTTCGGGCCTACACTGCCCGGGCCTACAGCGGCCCCCGGGTCTACAGTGTCTTGGCCTGCAGCGTCCGAGCCTACAGTGTTCGGCCTACAGCGCCCCCCCCCTCCCCGGGCCTAATACGGGACAAGGGCAGTCCCGTACGAGACAAACCAATTTAGCTCAAAATCCAGGATGTCCCGGCTAATACGGGACAGTTGGCAACCCTACTCTTATTGGACTCGAGGGGCTGAGCTATAGGGAGAGACTGCACATGCCTGCACTTTATTCCTTGGAGTACAGGAGGATGAGGGGTGATCTTACAGAGGCGTATTAGATCATGAGGAGAATAGATAGCGTCAATACACAGAATCTTTTACCCAGAGTAGCAGTAATCATGAACCGTGGGACGTAGGTTTAAGGGTGAAAGGAGAAAAATGTAACAGGAATCTAAGGGGCAATTCTTTCACACAGAAGAAAGTGGGTATATGGAATGAGCTGCCAGTGGAGATAGCTGAGGCAAATACTATAAGAACACTTAAAAGACATTTGGAGAGGTACATGGATATGAAAGGTTTAGAGGGAACTGGGTCAAACACAGGCAGGTGAGACTAGTGTAGATAGGGAATCTTGGTTGGCATTTCGGGTCGAGACCTTTCAATAGACAATAGACAATTGACAATAGGTGCAGGAGTAGGCCATTCGGCCCTTCGAGCCAGCACCGCCATTCAATGTGATCATGGCTGATCATTCTCAATCAGTACCCCGTTCCTGCCTTCTCCCCATACCCCCGGACTCCGCTATCCTTAAGAGCTCTATCTAGCTCTCTCTTGAATGCATTCAGAGAATTGGCCTCCACTGCCTTCTGAGGCAGAGAATTCCACAGATTCACAACTCTCTGACTGAAAACGTTTTTCCTCATCTCCGTTCTAAATGGCCTACCCCTTATTCTTAAACTGTGCCCCCTTGTTCTGGACTCCCCCAACATTGGGAACATGTTTCCTGCCTCTAACGTGTCCAACCCTTTAATAATCTTACATGTTTCGATAAGATCCCCTCTCAACCTTCTAAATTCCAGTGTATACAAGCCTAGTCGCTCCAGTCTTTCAACATATGACAGTCCCGCCATTCCGGGAATTAACCTAGTAAACCTACGCTGCACGCCCTCAATAACAAGAATATCCTTCCTCAAATTTGGAGACCAAAACTGCGCACAGTACTCCAGGTACTTCGGATATTTGGCCTGTATTCCTCTAAACCTTTCTTATCCATGTACCTAGCTATTTATTTATTTTAAATGTTATAAATGTATCTGCCTCAACCACTTTCTCTGGCAGCTTATTCCATATACCCACCACTGTGTAAAATAAATTACCCCTCAGGTCCCTTTTAAATTTTTCCCCTCTCACCTTAAACCCACACACCTTTAGTTTTAGACTCCCCATATTGTGGGGAAAAGACTGTGACTGAGACAATTATTTTCCTTTAGAAAATATTATTGCACTTCGTTAGATTTGAACCTGTCTCCCATTCCATCAAAAATCATTCAAATCAATGAGCAATCAAATTGAAAAATGCAAGGTGTGAAATTCCGATCAATAACAGTATGGTGGCACGGTGGCGCAGCGGTAGAGTTGCTGCCTCACAGCGCCAGAGACCAGGGTTCCATCCTGACCACGGGTGCTGTCTGTACGGAGTTTGTACGTTCTCCCCGTGACCTGCGTGGGTTTTCTCCAAGATCTTCGGTTTCCTCCCGCACTCCAAAGACGTACAGTTTGTCCCTAGTGTGCGTAGGATAGCGTTAGTGTGCGGGGATCGCTGGGCGGCGTGAACTCGGTGTGCCGATGGCCCCTGTTTCCGCGCTGTGTCTCTAAATGAAACTAAATTGTTCCTCCGAATGTGCATCTGGAGAATGATCGTGCATCAACACGCTGAATGCCATACCGTTGTTGGAGTTGTCACACCCATCAAAAATATACAGAGCAGGCAGATCACAACTTGAAACAAGCCTCTTCCATTCTATTATCTCTTTCACCTGAACGCACGTCAAGCAGAGATTAGCAGATGCTGACAGTTTAGTCGCCAATTAATATCTCCCGACTGTTCCCACCATTGTTTTTTTTTTTTATACAGTGCTTGTTTCTAAAGTCTACAAGGAGAAGGAATGGAGTCAGTGCTGGCCTCAAAGCTTCTGGACAAACGAGCTGCCCTGGGACATGGTGAATT